>NW_025999983.1:2611615-2638051 GCF_001458135.2 Marmota marmota marmota | reverse complement strand
AAGTATATGTATGTATATATATATATATATACATATACACACACACACATAATAGTTGAGTTTGTTTTGATGTAATCATACCTGCATGAAATTTAATCTTTTCCATTTCATTCTCCAGGGCTTCCTGATTCCCTCCTTCTCCCTCCCCTGTTCCCTCCATCTACTCTACTCTAGGCACTAAATACTTTTTACATGTTTGTCATTATTGTCATTGTCAGTTTTCATTTACTGAACAGAAAATGTTTCAGAGCAGCCATGGTGAGCAATTTATCATGGAACAGACAAAGACAATCACCTCGTGAAAATAAAGAAAAAGGTCAATTTCTCTAATCCTCAAAGAAATCCAACAAGCTGTATTCTTACTGCTGCAGCCCATGAAATCAATACTTTAAAAATCCCTGAGCCCAGTGTCCTGGGGTGCAGGGGAAAGGGTTCCCAGGTACCGTGTCAGAGGGCGCACCCATGAAACCTTCCCAGAGGAAGTCAACAGAAATAGTCCAGCATGTTTGTGCTCTTGGAAGACTCTCCAGACGCTGTTCCAAGAAGAATCCAATGTCCCTAAGGTGCACAGACATCAGGTAGTCGTGGGGCAGGCATCCCTGTGCCATAGGTATTTACAATGCCCACCAAAAAGGGAGTGCAAGCTAAAGGTTTGTTTAGAGAAATTATTAAATCAACTATCCCCGGAGCGGAGGGTCCCCTGATCTGGAGGAGACAAGTGCCTTGAGCTCATGGCTCCCTCCCCAGTGCAGACCCCAGGACTCCTTCTCTGAGCAACTCTTCTTTTCCTTTGCATTGTTCCCTTGCCCAGCGCCTCCGCCCTGGGGAGCCAGACTGGCTTTCTCACCATGGTGTTTTCCTTAGTAGAACAATGAGACAAAGGTCACGAAAATACTCTGAATACTGTTACCCAGTAACCAAGGGCAGGGTACTCACACTTAGCAAGAAGGAGAGTAACTAAGATCAGAGTAGGGAAGAAGAGCAGGAGAAGAAGATTAACATTTAACAGGGATGAGAGGTGGGAGGGAAAGGGAGAGAGAAGGGAAATTGCATGGAAATGGAAGGAGACCCTCCGGGTTATACTGTGGAGGGGGTAGAGAGAGAGGAGGGGAGGGGAGGGGAGGGGTGGGGAGGGGGGAGGGGGGAGGATGGGAAAGGCAGCGGAGCACAACAGACACTAGGATGGCAATATGTAAATCAATGGATGTGTAACGGATGTGATTCTGCCATCTGTGTATGGGGTGAAGGTGGGAGTTCATAACCCACTTGAATCAAAGTGTGGAATATGATATGTCAAGAAATTTGTAATGTTTTGAACAACCCACAATAAAAAATTAAAAAAAAAAAAAAAGAATAATCCTCCTCTGGTTAGGATCCAGAGGCATGTGTGAAAGGTGGCCTTGCCCTACCAGTGGCTGTGCCCAGCAGCTTGGTGAACACCTCGGTCTCTCTGGAGGAGGATAAAGACAGAGGTGACCAGCATCAAGCTACAGAGTGTCTCTTTCTATACTTAATTGCCTGTTTAAAGATGTTTCAAATTTCCTCAAGCCACTACTGAGACAATGTAGCAATAGACTAGACAAACCAGTTGCACAGTTGGTTACCATGTCTCCCTTGGCAGAGAGAGGGGATGGCCCAGGTTTAGGGGCCTTGCCCGGGCCTCTGGCAGCTGCTGCAGAGGGCATGCTGGCTGAGAGCACAAAAACCCCTCTGTGTAGATGCCACTTGGACACACAGACCTGGACAAGGGACCCTGTCCTGCTTCCCAGGTCCCATATGCTCCGCCCACTCTCTCCTGAGTAGCTCCTTGGACTTTGTTGCAGCTCAGTCCTGCTGTTGGCAGGTCGGTCTGCTGGCCAAGGCAGAGCGTCCCTAGTACGTGGCCCGACCCAACCTTGCTAAAGGCTTTGCTCAGATCCACCTCCTGATTCAATATGGCAGCCTGCTGCTGCCTGCATGCCCTTGATCTACCTTCATCTGCTTTTTTTCCTCAATTGCACAAATCACCTGTGCACCACAGAGCCTCCCACATCCTCTCCATGTCTGAAATATGAGGCCTGTGGGGCTGCTGTGTTCCACGGTGCACCCCAAGCTCTCAGGCCAGGGCCTGCCTCGCGACTAGACCCGGCGACTGGGTGAGGACAGCTGCTGCACACGGTGCCCAGCATGCAGTAGGTCTCCATGCTAGTGAGGGACCTGGCAGGCAACACGCACCTGTCCTCTAGCCAGGAGCCCTCATTTCCCTGTACTGTTCTGAGAGGGCTGTCAAACCACAGCGGCCCCCTCCCCAAAATCTGCAACCTGAGGGAGTGAGGGCAGGGCAGGGCAGAGGCCGGCCCTGTGCCTGGTTCCCGGCGGCGGCTCCAACCCTGGCTCCCATTCCACCTCCGTCCCGCGGCCGACTCCAGCTTCCCTCATGGGTGGAAGCAGGCTGGGCTTCCGCTGTTAACAGGGGGAGAAAAACTCTTCCTCTATCCTCTTGGGTTAGTAATGAGGGGGTGAGTGGGTGGGGGCACCTCTGAATTAAACCAGCAGCAGACAGAAGAACAAGAGAAAAGCAGACTGGTGCTCAGGAACCAGCCACCGGGAGCAGGCATCCATGAGGCCCAGGGAGGGGCAGGGATGGGGCTCTGCAGAGCCGACTCTTGGGGGAAATCGATGGGCCTTTAGGAGAAGGGTTGGGAGCTGGGCCCTCTTGTCCCAAAGTCTGTCTGGGGCGGCACAGCTTTTCTCTGAAGAGAGCAGGCTCAGGTGCCCCAGAGGGAGGAATTTAATTCGTGAATTCTAGGGCTCTCTGCTTTCAGGCAGATGAGGGGTGGCAGGCAAATACCTTCATCAGCTCAAAATAGCTCTCGCGCCCAGGTGGCGTGTTTCCAGTGGCACATCCTGATCCACTTCAACCAAAACCAAAGAATCCTAAAAAATGCATTCTGCTTTGCTGTTTAAATGCTTTTGCAGACAGTGAAGAGCAGGGCTTCAGGTCACTTGTGTTCATGTATTATTTATTCTGGCAGTACTGGAGGTGGACCCCAGGCCCTCCTGCCCACCAGGCAAGGGCCCTACCACTGAGCTACATTTCCAACTCCATCATTGTCTTCAATTAATGATGGGTCTAAGCCCCGTGTGTGTGTTAGTGTGTAGCTCTGCCAACTGCACTGTGCTATCACGCTCTGCAGAGAGTAGACGCTTCAAGTCACAAACAAAGCTGAAGATTACACCTGCCAAAAGCCATGGGATGTGATCCTAGTGTTAATTACCCACAGGATATGGCACCCCCCAAAATGTGAAAATCCCCCATCCTTTCCAGGGCCCCTGGCTCTTAGGTCAAGAACCTACTAGCACGAGGACCTCAGCTTGTTGGCTGGTTTGATGCTGTGGGTGCTCCGGCGGAGGAGACTTGGAGATCACTTTCTTGCTGCTGCGCGTTCTGTTAGATCTTTGTGAGGTCTTTGTTAGATCACAGTCTCATTTGGCTACTTAATTCTTTAGGTAAAGATGGATATAAACGACATGCAGTGGCGACCAAGGCGAGCTTTCCAAGGGTAAACCCGAGACTGCAGTCCAGTGGCCATGGAGAATCCCAACCAGTTAAAGTTCTAACAGCTGAGAGGGACAGTTGGGACTGTAGGGGAAACCACGGTGACCACCGGTCACTTGTTTCCCTCTGGAGTCATCAGAGGCCTTCACTCTGCATCTTGCCTGCCTGTGGATTTCTCCAGGTGCCAAGAAAGTAGAATGTGAGCCCCTGTTGACGGGCACTGTAGCCATCCTTCCCGATCCGTGAATTACATGAGGCGAATTGGTCAGTACAGAACACATGGGTCCACTCAGCGTTCAAGAGGCATTCTCAGACATTGCGGTGCCTGGGCAGTGATACAGGCCAGTGTCAAGAGCAGAGCCCACCTGATCTTTCACTTCACTGTTGTGTAGCCATGAGGGTTTCCTTCAATGTCCCTAGGGATCTAGTATTTCCATTTGTCACAAATTATAAAATAAAATTTGTACTTGATTATAAACTTTTAATGATATTAAATTTTTGAGAACAGAGAAACCAGGTGAATCGGTTTTGCAGTTGGTCATTGGATGTACATACAGCACCTTTCCCAAGACCTCTGCAGGAGCTTTCGGAACGTGGGTGTCAGGGAGCCGGAACGTGGGTGTCAGGGAGCCGGAACTGCCTGCACCCAGCCCCCCCCCCGGCCCCAGGCTGGCTGGATTGGACGTTGGGCTGGAGAGCTCAGGTGTGTCTTGAGGGCAGCAGGTTGGTATCTTGCCCTGGATTCATTCCTTTAGGGGTTTTGTCACTGTGAGAAATTATCATTTGACCATGAAGCATGGAGAATTCTGAATAAAGCCAACCATCTCCCACTCTGGATTTGCTGTGCACTGAGGGTCCCTTGCTGATTCAGGATGACCTGAGAGGCCGCTTCCGGAGAGCACAGAAAGATGACCCTTGCACCTGCCAGAGGAGAGGACAAGAAGATCGGGTGATGCCCTCTCAGCTGCCTACGGCCAAACCATGAATTTTCCAAAATAAATTAGAACTGATGGGAGGGAAGAATCTTAGTGAACCAGAATGCCCCTGGGAAGGCCAGGATTTGCAGTTGTTGTGGATTTGGAGTCTCCTGAGCAAGTCGCCCCACAACCAGGTGTGGACACTGCAGGGTCTTCCCTTTGCCCAGCATGGCCACCCTCCTGCCACTGGACACATATGCTTCCCAGCACAGGCCCTTGTGGCCCACAACATCTGCCCAGGTCACCATGCGTGTGGCAGGCTCGAGGAGCCCTGTTGATCAACAGGGGTAGCTGTGAGGAGATTTTGCTGAGTAAACAGGCAAGTCTTTCTTTAAATATAGATAAGTATCTTTCAAACTGAACTCAAAGAAAATGAGATTAATTTGCCTTCGGCTTTTTTAATTGCAAATGCATAGTGAGGTGTCACCAAAGCCAGAATAACAGTCTAACGTTTGTGGGGAAGGTTGGTAGAACCCCCTTAGGCTGACTGTGGCCACTTTAGGAAGGAAGCCCTGGGAGGGGGTTGGGGAACACCCAACTCTGTCTTTGCACATCTGCTATCGTCAGTCACAATGAGTACAAACAATTGGAAAATCTTAAAAATTCACTAAAGAAGACTCTAGCCAGGAGCACGGAGGCACTCCTATAATCCCAGCAGCTCGGGAGGCTGAGGCAGGAGGATCCTGAGTTCAAAGCCAGCCTCAGGAAAAGCAAGGGGCTAACTAATTCAGTGAGACCCTGTGTCTAAATAAAATACAAAATCCATAATTGGATGAGGCTCCGTGGTCAAGTGCCCCTGAGTTCAATCCACAGTCCTACCCACCACCCCACCAACAAAAAGAAAGCTTTAACTGGAAACAGCCCCACCCCACGGGGCCTGGCTGTGGGGCCTGGCCACAGTTTGTCTTTGCCTCTGTCAGATACCTGTGTATTTGGCAGGCAGGCGCTGTGGTTGAGTGTCCCCTGGGACTCGTGTTGACCTCTGCCACTGTACAAGTATGGGGCTCTGAGGGTCCTCAGGTGGATGACAGGAGTCCTCAAGGGAACGGGTAGCCCCAGTCCATTGGCCCTGCTTGCTCTGTCTCTCGTGGATTCTTCTGCTGTCCACCACAGCATGATGCACCATGACCCTCCCCAGATGCTGGCCCTTGACCTTGGACTTTCCAGCCAAAAAAAACTGTTAGTTTATAACTTGGCTTCTTTGCAGGATTCTGCGTGTAGGAACAGAAAATGGACTAACAGAGGACACAGCTGGTGGCCCATGTGAGACCATCTCCAGGTCCTCTGACATGGCAAGAGGTAGACACAGCAAGGCAGCACCCAGAGCAGGTGCGCAGTCCACCCTGTGATCACATCAAGGGCAAATATGAAGGAGTCCTGTTTAAGCTTCAGGAGGGACATGTTGGTGTCTCCTGGCTGCCCCAGTCCACCACTTCCTGGGACTGTCTGCCACCCAGGATGGATAACTTGCCACTAACACCCAGCGACCAGCACAGGCTACCTCTGGATTTGCTGAGCGATTTGGCAGGGTCAGAAGCTGAGTGCTGAGTCCCTCAGTGTGGGACAGCACTCAGCCTCGGGGAAGGACTGACCCTGTGGGGAGCTCGTGGCTTCTGTTATGGCCAGAGAAACGGCTGCAGAGCAGGACAGCCAAGAACCTGAAATGCTGGTCTTAGAAGGAAAGAGCAACTGTGGACACATCAACACACCCAGGCCACAGGACAAAGTCCAAGTGCCTGGGGGCACCAGCAAGTGGCAAGCCACCCAGGGGCATGTGGTGCCCTCCAGTGACAGGGTCCAAAGCGTGGTGGACGATAATGTGATTTTACGGATTTGGTCTGCTATCTTGATGGCTGGCCAGGGAACTGTGGTGACAGGGGACCATGGTGACAGAGAACTGAGGAACCAGGCAGCACCAGCCCTCCAGACAGCCTCTGTGTTCACAAGCACCCACCGACCACTCTCAGTCAGTTCCCCACAAATCCCAAACCTGCCCTCCCACTCAGCTCCACATAGTCTGCCTAACCCCATCTCTGGATGGCTCTAGAACAACAGAAGAGTGACCTAAGAAGGACATGTGGCAACCCCTGGCTGTGATGGTGACAAATCTCCCCCTGGCCATCCGCCCATCCTTTCTCAGGAGCCACATGAGCTCCCTCCCCGTGAAAGGTGCTGAGCCCATTTTTCCAGTGCCCTGGTGAGGGCGGAAGCCCAGGAATGGCATATGGCTTCCCTGGTGGCCTGGCTGCCCCTGGAGCCCCCTGGGGGTGGGCGTGGCAGTTCATGGTAAGCGTGAAGCATCCAGGAGCTCCCCTCAGCTGGCTGCTCCACTCCACAGGGAACCGTGGTGACAGGGGACCATGGTGACAGGTCTGCCATTCCGCAGACCCGGGAATGGCACAGGAGTCCTGCTGTGCTGTGCTGGCCGGGTGAGTGAAGCCATTGTCCCTGCCTCAGGCACATGTGTGCTCTCTGACACCCTGATGAGAGGACTCAGACTGGGGCCCTTGTTTCCCAACTCTTAGGCTCAATTGTGCCCCTGACGCCCAGCGTTCTAGTCGAGCCAGACTCGTATCCCGTCCTGTGCCAAAGGATGAGACACGATGGTGACCCATGACAGAGAAGGCCGTCCCACCATGTGCCTGGCACAGGCCTCCACACCTGGAAAGGAGCCCAGTGGGGAGGTGGCTGAGAGGCTGCTCGTTGGGCAAGGGCTGGGCCTGGGTCCCCAGCAGCCAGCCTGCCTCATCATGAGCAGGACACCTGGGTCCCCGGCTCCTTCTCAAGCTGCCCAATCCCTCGGCATCTCTTCCTTCTCATCTTGCCAGTCAGTTTCCCCCATGCGTCTTGTAAGCAAGTCCCTGGAATGAGGATTTCACGTTCATAACCAAGTTGCCCCAGCCCACCCCTCCCTTGGGAGATAATTTAATAAAGCTGCTCTTTTTTCTGCAATCCCTGAACAGCCATGAAGCTGGAGCACTGCTGGCCGCTCTGCTGTGCAGGGACAGAGTGGCCAGGATGTGCAGGAAGGGCATCAAGAGTGGACTTGGGGAGACGCTGTCCTCAGTGCACATCTCGGGACAGTCCTTTGGGTGCGCAGTGCAGGGCAGAGCAGGGAGCCTCAGAGAGGGAGGCTGTGACTGTGGGTTGGCACAGACTGGCTGCTGCCACTCCCAGGTCACACAGAACTGCCCTCCTGGTGCACCAACCCAGCCAAAGAGTCACCTCCAAACCAATGGTGAAGGTGAGAACTCAGAAATTAATGCAGGTCCCCTGGATGACATTACAGGAGTTGGTGGGCAAGTGGACCTCCAACACCAGACTCTAGAGCAGAGAGGGTCCCCAGAGTGCAGTGCTGGCTGGGCGTGGTCCCAGCCTATGCAGGGGAGGGCAGGCAGTGGACACCCAGGGTGCAGGGCACACTCCACAGCTAAATGCTATGCTCATGTGAACTGGACTTTGTCTGCAAAGGACACTCCTGTGACAATGTAACTAGGGAGCTGTGAGTAGCTACTACTTTGCGGAAGGAAATAAAGGCAAAATTCTCCTTCCTCCAGCCTGACCAGAGCCTCAGTCACGTGTGCATCAGCTGCCTTCAATGTTTGGCCACTTACATGTTGACCACAGAAGGAACGCTTTGCTAAAATAACACAGAAAAAAGACACTGGTCAGCCCCTGCTCTGATAACACTGTTGCAGCACATAGATGGGCTGAAGGCCTTTGACCCCCGTCTATGAGGCTGTCCAAATGCTCCTTAAAAATTCCAGAGTTGTGTCCCTTCTTTTAATTCTTATCTTTATAATTTGTAATTTTGAGTTTTTATCTCTCTCTCTCTCTTTTTTATCTCTCTCTCTCTCTTTTTTTTTTTTTTTTTTTTGGTTCTGGGGATTGAACTCATGGGCACTCAACCACTGAGCCATGTCCCCAGCCCTGTTTTGTATTTTATTTAGAGACAGGGTCTCACTGAGTTGCTTAGGGCCTCGCTTTTGCTGAGGCTGGCTTTGAAACCATGATCCTCCTGTCTCAGCCTCCTGAACCTCTGGGATAATAGTTGTGCACCACCGCACCCAGTTTTGTTTTTTTATCTTGATCAGTGTGGCAAGCAGGTTGTGTCCTTCCAAGTCACTCCATGGTGCATAGAGCAGCAGCTCTCAGGCTGAGCCTGCCCTGGGTGACTCCATGGTGTGTGAAATAGCAGCTCTCAGGCTGTGCCTGCCCTAGTGACTCCATGGTGTGTAGGACAGCAGCTCTCAGGCTGTGCCTGCTCTAGTGACTCCATGGTGTGCAGAACAGCAGTCCTCAGGCTGCTCCTAACCTTTGATTCTCCATTTTGCAAAGCAGCAGTTTGACAAGAACTACTCTATTCTGAGTTTAAGGGCAGATATTGAGTGACTTTATTCTTGTTTGTACAAGTAAACAACCACTGTATGCCAGGCACAACCACAAGGCACAAGTTGAAATCAAATTAATCATGCCAATAAAAACGACCACCTGTGCACTTGTTGAATTAATCAGAAGCATATAGACGCAGGGACTTATCAAACTCCTTTGGGAAAACCAGGCCCACGAGCTTATAGAACACACCAGCAAACACACCTGAGCCCCAAATGAAGCAACCTCCTCACTAGAAGCCCATAAAAGTAGGAGCACCCCAAGTCTGGACACCGTGGCCCTCGGCCCCTCACCTGATCAATGGTCTTCAGCCTTGGCCAGGAAGATCACCACATTGAACAAGGTCCGAATCTCTGTCCTCAGGCTTCCGCACAGTGCGGATTATTTCTCCTACCTGTGATGAACATGTGTGGCCCACTCCAAGCTGACACTTAGAGTTAACAGTCCATGTTGACACTTTGAAACTGCCATCTTGGGGACCTCAGCCTAGAATCAGCCCCTGTCCTTTGACAGCTCTGTGCCCCAGCTGGTTCCTAGTCTTCTCTGACACCTACAGTGACTCTCTGCATTTGGATCTACTCTCTGCAGCCTCCTGGACCCCTGTGGCTGCCTTACCCCTTCCTTAGCCTTTCTGTAACATGACATATATACATATATAAAACAGTGTGACTTGCGTGTTTCAGATATTAGAAATTAAGATTGGAATAAAAGAGCCTATGATTCCTGGCTGTGGTGGCACACGTGTATAATCCTAGAGACGTGGGAAGCTGAGACAGTAGGATTGTAAGTTCAAAGGCAACCTCCGCAATTTATGAGGCCCTAAGCAACTTAGTGAGACCCTATCTCAAAAAATAAAAAGGCCAGGGGTGTGGCTCAGTGTTTAAGCGCCCCGGGGTTCAATCCCCAATACCAAAAGAGCCTGCGGTTGCCTGGCTTATGATGCCAGGTGACCCACAAGTGTTCAGTGAACTGCCATCGATGAAAATGGCGAGGCCTGACATTCGCTGGTGATGTCAGGATCTGAGACCATCATGCTAAATGAAATGAGCCCATGCCCCCAACCAAAGGCCAAATGTTCTCTCTGATGTGCAGACGCTAACCCACAGTGAGGGAAGGGTGAGGAAGAACAGAAGCTCATTGAATCAGACAAAGGGGAAGGCCAGGTGGGGGACGGGAATGGAAGGGCAGTAGAGAGGATGGACATCACTCTCCTGAGTTCATGTAAGAATACACGACCGTACAATACGTCAAAATACTGTCATGTATATCTAAAAAGAACAAATTAACAAAATTAAAGAAAAAAGGAAGTGGTGTCGCTTGAGCACTTACTGTTATTCAGCAAATCCTGCCACTGTGGACGCTGCAGCGCATTTGGTGGATGTTAACGGCAGCGTGCTCACCATGTCAGTGACCAAGGGTTGCTCGATCTAATGTTTTGAAATAACCGACTCTGGGCCTTTCTGACCTCTGTCGTTGTGTCCTATTTAACTGACTTCTGCTGAGCCACTCTGCCTAACTCTATGCACATGCTCCGTGAGCCCTTGGCAGTCTGGACCTCGCTGAGGTGGGTCCTGGCAGGGCCTCTGACGTGAGTCTGCTCCCCCACGGTACGAAGCTGGGCCCTGTGCATGATGATGAAGAGCCTGTGTGCGGGTGGCCCTGGCAAGGAGCTCAGCTCCGCTGTGCCTCGGTCCCGCCTTACCTTGTGCTGCCGACAAGACTGCCGAGAGGCTCAAGAGCCTCGTCCTCCCTGCCCCGGGGCAGCCGTTAGTTTGCACAGCAGCCCGAGCCTCCGGGGTTGTGGAGGACAGGAAGGCGCGGCCTGCAGGAATTGTGCAGGGGACCAGCTCTCAGACAGCCCCGCACACCACCCCCCACTCCAAGCAGAGGGCACGCTGCCCCGGTTGGCTTCAGCAGCAGGTGTGTGCCTGGGTCCCTGCACAGGTGTCCTGAGAGAAGGTGCAAATGTGCAGAGGAGAAGGAAGGGGGCGAGGGCACCCCCAGAGCACCCACACGCCACGGCGGGCTGCCCTCCCTCCTCGTAGTTCTGGGCATAGGGGCAGCTGGACTTTCCCCAAGCAGAGGCCACCTGAGAAGAGGACCTGAGGGGCAAAGGAAAGGGCCAAGAAGAGGAGGAGGAGAAGGTGGTAAGATGATGAGAGGAGACACAGCAGAGGGCGGCCAGCTGCACACACCCGAGTGAGGCGCTGGGCAGAGCCGGCAGCAGCGGGGACAGCCCGGGCTGGCCTCCTCTCGGCCCTTCCCTCTACAGCCGCCCCAGGGCAGATGCTACAGAGAGTCCAGACCACAGCTCAAGTGAAACACGAAGGCAGAAATAAGGGGGGGCGGGGCATCCCGGGTTACCAACCTGACCTGGCTTGAAGGTTTCTGCCCCAGTGGACAAACGTCACCTCCGCCTTCTTGTCCAGAGAAACAAAAAGGCTGGACTAAGGACCATTCGGATTTCAGTAAAGCCTGTTCTTCTCACATCTGATGCTTCTCAAGTTGCTTGTGCCGGGTGAGTACAGTAGGCAGCAGGAAGGAGTGGACGCTCACGTCCTGCCATTGGAGTCGGATCTGCAGCCTTACAGAGCATCGGGTCAGGGACCGGGTATGGGCAAATGTGTCCCAATCAAAATCCACACGTGGAAGCTGTGATTCCCCGTGTGCTCTGTCGGAGCCAGTGCCTTGACAAGGTAATCAAGTCTGGGTTGGGTCACAGGTAGACTCTGAGCAGAGGGGACTGTATCCTTTTAAGAAGAGGAAGAGACACCAGAGGTCCTGTGAGAAGCAAGCCCAGGGGACAGGCCCACACCTCTATCTTGGACTTGCTGCCTCCAAAACCATGAAAAAAAAATGTCTTTCAGGTCACCCAGTCTGTGACCCTCTGTTATGGTGGCCTGAGCAAACACAGCAACGGCTGTCCTGAAGAACGACTCAAAAGAAATCCTCCTCAAACCAAAATCATTGCTCTTGGCAACTGATATCAATCAGACCTTTTAACAAGCGAGGGCGTTCAGTCCTGCAGGGAGCTGGTCTGGTCAGTTTGCCTCTCCTGTGCTCCTCGTCCAGGAGAAATGCATGAGAAGTTCCAGAGGAACAGCCAAATTATTCTGGGCTCCTCCCAGGCTGTTCTGCTTCAATTAAAATAGTCTGCATTATTCATTAGCTTGTTCCTAAGTCACAAGACACTGAACTACATACAGTTGGCGCTTAACCAGGGTCCACATGTCCTTGGTCCTTGGAGCCAGCCCCTCCCCTCTGTAATACGGTCACAGATGTGGAGTGAGGTACGTTATTAAGTCCCTACCTGGGAAGCACTGAATCACAACACAGAGCTGACTGTGGCAGTCCTACAACGTGGTCCGGGAAGGAGAACTCGGGGTCACGGCAAGGCCACCCAGACGCCAGCACCATCTCTTCCAGGCAATGCTGGGCCTGTGGCCATGAGGCTGGAGCGTGATCTTTTTCATTACTGTGGTCAGTGCCTCATCTCTCCCTGACACGTGGACGGTGCTACGGTTTGAATATGAGGTGTCCCCTAAAAGCTCCTTTGACAAAGCAGGAGTGTTCAGAGGTGAAATGACGGAGGCAATGAGAACTGCAACCTAAGAGTGGATTAATCCATTTGGTGGATTAAACATTTGAATGAATTACTGGATGCCAGCTGTGGGCAGGTGGGACACGGCTGAAGGAAGAAGCTCACTGGGGGTGTGACTTTGAGATTTATATTTTGTCCCTGACGCCCCTCCCGGTCCTTTCTAGGCTGCTGTGTCCTGAGTCGCTTTCCTCCGCTGGGCCCTTCCGCCAGAAGTTCTGCCACACCTCAGGCCCAGTGCCGTGGGGTCGGCCACCGTGGACTGAGCTTCTGAAACCATGAGTCCCAAATAATTTTTTCCTCTCTAAGTTGTTCTAGTCAGGTGTTTTGGTCACAGCAATGAAGAGTTGGCTGACAGTAGGGGTATAACCACCTAGAAGAAGTGGCTCTGATCTTGCCAGAGGGCAATGGGATCTTTCATGATAGGACAAGTAGGGAAACTGTCATATTTTCTGAGTCCCGTCTTATATTTCTTGCAGTATAAAGGGGTTTCCAAGCCTGGCCACAACTTGAGGCCCCTCCTGCCCAAGACCCTTCCCAGATATACTAAATTAGAATCTCTGGGCCTGGGAAATCTGTATTTGGAAGTGTTTCCTGGTAGTTGACAGCAGCTAGCGAGTGCCCACGGAAGGCTGGGGAACTGATGTGTCCTGGGAAACCAATGGTTCTCCAAGTGGTGGCCTGAAGATAGTCAAGGGTCACCAGCCTCTTGGGATCTTTTATTTCTAATGCACTGTCAATAGATAAAACCCACATGGACAAAGACTCTTGTTCCTCTCAATATTGTGTTAGAGTGTAAAGGAGTCTTCAGGCCAGAAAGTTTGAGAACTATGTCTTACATTTACAGTTTGAGTGTACTGATCCCTGGGGTTTAGGCCAGTGTTCGAGCAGATGTGGACTACTTCCTAAAGACTCTCCCAGCCTGGCAGGTCTGCCTGTGATCCACCTCCACAAGCCCAACACAGTCGAGGTACAACTGAGTCCCACCCCACTGGCTTTCATCAAGGGCTGGCAGAGCAGGAAAGTGTTGTAAGGACAGAGGAGGCCAGGCACCCAAGACGGCAGGAAACAGTTTTATTTGGCTGCAGCCAGGCTCAGAGGGCACAGCTTTTGATGTAATCAATCAATCCCCCGAACCCCGAGTTCAGGGAGTTTCAGAGTTTTATCCCCAGCATGTAAGGGGAGGGGCTCAGCAGTTCACAGTCTGCAGAAGTTCACATAAAAGTAGCTTTTTCTCTCACTGTTCTGGGCAAGTTAACCCTTCAAGGACAACACCTGAGAAGGGGGAGCCTCTTTTCCCCTTTCTTTCCTCCCCTGCCAGATGTTACCATGGGCCCATTTGTAACTTATCTTAAAAATGTAGACATCTCTGTGAAGCCCAGCTCAAGGCCAGAGGCCTTGTTTGCACATTTCTTCAAAGTACTATACTGGATATGTGTGTGAAAAACTAGTAAGGGGGTGTCCAGCACCTGGAGTGCTGGTATCTTCTCGGCCAGTGGCCAAGTAAGCAGGGTGGCATGAAAATAGGAAGTTTATCTACAGTGGACTCTTTTGCTGACAGTCCTAAAATCAGCCATGGTGAAGAGGGCTTTTCTGTGGAGAAAGGGGGTGCCACTTCAATTCCCCCCTTTAATGATGCTCCCCATAATTTAATCCTTTAAATTTAAGACCATCATTATTATTATCTTGGCTTAAAGGCTTATACAATGTCAAAACCTTAGTTGTTGTCATCCTTTCAACAGCAGCTTCTACAGTGGACCCAATAGTTTTAATGCACAGTGGAGCCAAACATAGGAGCAATGAACAAGTTAACAGCAGAATACCCATTACACCAGTTAAGCTTTTAAATCTACCAAGAGTTGAAAACCATCTCCCAAAGCATGATTGGGACCCAAACTTTAATGCCCTTTTAGGTATGAACTAACACATGTGCTAGTTCTCTTGTGTTGTTGGCTGTATTCTTAACTATTTGTCTATTGTCATCCATTTGGATGCCACAATCTGAGCTGTTGAACTCTCCACATATTTCTTTTTCCTCAGCCAGTAGGTAATCTCATGCCAAGCGGTTTTGATAGTTAGCCACTCACATCTGATCTGTTGTGTGGCTAGGAGGTCAAAGGTTATGACAGTCTGATTAATAATAATTTCTAGTACAGCTTGTAAGTGAATAATTCTGTTTAACATGTAAATAGGAGTTCTATAATTTCAACTGCCATTTTGTGCCCAGGTAGCAGTACCATAAGTGGCAATAATCCTCTAGGGTGGCCAGTTACCTTCACCCCAAGATTGGTGACCTCCTAAATCAATTTTCTTTCCAATGGACCTCTTTTTCCTTTCCAAACAGTCATCCATCTATAGCTTTCCTCTGGTGGGACAGGTCCTAAATATATGTTTTATCACCTCTTAGATATAGTGGATTGCCTTGACACATGGTTCACGTGATCTCCATGGTTGGAATAGGAGTAGAACAGAACTGCTTAAGGTTATCAAAGGAAACCAAATAACATTTTGGTTTGCATAGGTTAAACAGCATAAATTAACAAAGCCAAATTAATAACACCAAACAAATCCTAGAAAACTTATATAAGCAAGATAAAAAAATATAAGTGAAATTTTGTTACCCAGAGTCCAGTCAGTAGGAGTTACTGTTATCAAACCAGTAGCAAAAACCAAACAGAGAACTGTGTATATATCTAGAAGCAAGGAGTGGCAATGCATTACAGTATAGGGACTATCTTAGAGGTTGAAAGAGTCCATTAGTCTTTGTGGGAAGTTTATCTTTCACCATGCATTGATCAGCCAGTCCCTCCTGTGTGGCTGAAACAGGGCCGTAGTCTCCTCAAGCTTGGGCCATGCGTAGACCAGTCAGCTTCCTGTGTGACTGGAGCAGGGCTGTTGTCCTTCTGACCCTCAACCTTCTCTGGTGCTCCTTTTTCTTCAGGATGGTCAGCTTCAAGGGCGTAGCAGCATCTGGAGAGCACTCCAAGACCTCAGCTGCAGGCGTGAGTCTGGTGTAGTGAATCCAGGGACCTGTCTCTGCAAACTTGACTGCAGTTGGGGTGGATAAAATAACAGTGAAAGGGCCCTTCCAAAGAAGTTCAGGGGTTGAACATTTCATTCTTTGACCCAGACTCAATCTCCAGGCTTGAAGGAGTGTGCACCTGGGTCAAACTTACTGGCAAACTTTCTCTAACCCATTGGTTGAGAACCTGTAAAGTTTTCCCTAAGACCTGAAGCTGTCATCTCAGGGTTAATTCTTCTATCTCTCTTAAGTCTCCCTGTAGTCCCCTAATAAGAGGGGAGGCCTCCCATATATTATCTCAAAAGAAAAGAATCCAGTCCTCCTAGTGGGAGTGGATCTAATCCTCAGCAGTGTAATAGGGAGAAATTCATCACAATGTAAGTGAGTCTCCTGACACAGCTTTCCCAATTGAGCCTTAAAGTCCTGTTCATCCTTTGAACTTTACTAGAACTAATAATTTCCCAGAGAAGCATCCTAGTATATACCTAGCCTTTTCAGTGCGGGTGGGAAAGGCTTCCACCCATCAGAGTTTGAACACACAAAAACCAAAAGTTATTTATAGCCCCGTGAGCTTGGTAGTTCAGTGAAGTTTACTTCCAAGTCTTCAAAAGGTGCTCCTCCTATAGTTTGGATTGTTGTGAGCACAACAGGTGCACACTCACATTGTTTGCAGATCATCCAAGTGTTGCTTGTGAGCTGGGCGACATAGAAATGTTGACTCAGAACTGTCTCAAGTGCTGCATGTCCAACATATTTTCCTGCAAAACTGTTTGGTAAAGGCTGGGGCTAGAATCTCCGGGAAAGCTATTCCAGCCATCAGAAAATCTCCACCATCCACCTGGGAGAAAATTTTCTTTTTCAGTCTTAAATCACTTACTTTCATGTTGGGAGTATGCTGGCTCCCTGTCTGTTAGCTAGTCGGCCAGGCAGAAGGGCAGCATTTAAACCTGAGATTGGATTTTCTTCCCATTTCTTGCAGACAGCTAACTTGGCCTCTCTGTCAGCTCTCCGGTTGCCCTGAGAAACCACAGTGTTTCCCTTTCGATGACCTCGGCAATATATAATCACAACCTTCCTGGGAGCCCACAGTGCATCCAAAAGTTTAAGAATTTCTTGCCCATACATCAGGCCCCCCTTTTTTTTTCTCTCCTGAGTTAATTAGCCTACATAAGGCCATATGATCATGAAGGGTAGCGAATGCATATTTTGAGTCTATGTAAATATCCACACAGACTCCTGCTGTCAACTGAGGTGCTTGAGTCAAAGCAATAAATTTTACTTTTGTGCTGAAGTTCCCTGAGGCAGAGGTTCTGCGTCGACAGTAGAGTCCAGAGTGACCATTGCATATCCAGCAAAACATACCTCATCTTTTATAAAACTGCTTCCATCTGTGAAGTACTCTGCATCAGGGTCCTTGAGAGACTGGTCTGCCAGGTCTGGTCTGCTGGAGAACACTTCATCTATGACCTCAACACATTGTGATCAGGTTTTCCAGGTCCAATGGGCAGCAAAGTTGCTGGGTTTAGAGTTCTGATGACCTCAACGCGGATACATGGCTTTTCATATAACATGCCCTGATATTTGACCATTCTTTCATTAGTCAACCAACAGTGTCCTTTATATTTTAACAATGTCAAAATTGAACGAGGAACTCTGACAACCAGTTCTTGCCCCATGGCCAGTTTATCAGTTCCTAACACCAGAAGAGCTGTGGCTGCAAGGGCCCATAAACAAGGTGGCCAGCCCTGGACTACAGAGTCCAGCTGTTTGGACAAATAGGCCACTGGACGGTGCCATGTCCCCAGCATCTGAGTCAAAACTCCTACAGCCATTCCAGATCGATCATGGATATACAGAAAGAAAGGCTTTGTGAGGTCAGGGAACCCTAATCCAGGTGCACTGGTGAGTGCTTGTTTAATGTCCTCAAAGGCCTTTTGCTTAGTTGACCCCCATATAAGAGGATCCCATTCTTATGGTCACCATTCCTAGTAGCCCCCCAAAATTCTCTAGTCTGATGGCAGGTTGAAGGGACTGGAATTGAGCAGATCTCCTGTTTCTTTTGAGGCCCAGCTGCTGTTGTCTGTTCTGTTGCTGAGTCAGATGGTAACCAAAGTATTTGACCTTTTTCTTGATAGATATGGGCTTTTAAGTCAGAGTCCAGTGCTGTCCCAAGGATGGTGTACTCGAGCCCCTGGGAGGAACTGTCTTTTAGGGAAGGGAGGCGTACATAGAGCATCTGGCACTTTAAGATGCAGGAATTTTTTGTTATCTCCCAGTGCGGGATCTTGGCTGCTGGGATTCTCCAACTCTTAAATCTAATGTAAATCTTAGCAGAGACTGATGACCTGGGACATCATTTGTGTAAAAGGCACCTATGTCAATCTTGCCGTGGGCTGTCTGCCAAGGTTGGAGGGCAGCGGTGCAGTTCCGTATAGGTCCCAGTGTGGCAGCCACATGGTGCCCACCTAGGTGTTTCTCCTTGTCTGTGTGGCTTTTCTCCTCTTGTCAGGTGGGACCCTGCTCTAATTGTCTATAGTAGCTGCCCTGCTTGTGTTTTGTTCAGTATGCCTGGGTGCATGGGGCTCTGTCGCCCTTCCTGCTGGTGGCTCACAGCGTATGGCTTGGAGCCAGGGAGGCATGTCCTTTTGGAGTGAGCATCCTATGGCCCACTCCTGGCTGTTAACATGAACATATTCCTGGTTCATTTGGAGGCTTGCAGCAGCTGAGCCCTCCTGAGGGGCTGGGTCCCGTGCATCAGATGCAGTTCTGTGTGTCTATCAGACCCCTGCCATATATGTCAATCATCAACTTCCGAGCAAGCGGGAAGAAACTGGAAGGAGGGGCTGGGCCAAAACATTCATTCCCTCTCTTTTCAAGGCTTAGCATTTGAGCATGGCAGTGGGTGCTTGCCTGCTGGGGCCACTGGAGGCTTCCCATTTTATCTGGCCACACTTTTTTTTCCTTATAAACATTTGGACCATTGGCTTTGTTCTAGTGAGTCCCCCCTTTGAGTGACCTCTGGGTTTGTGGTGAGGGCTGCTGTAAGGAGATCCATCCTCCTCTTCATCTTTCTGGTCTGCCTATCTTTGAGTCTCTGGATCTCGATTGATGAAAACTGTGGTGGCCACCTTAATCAGCTCACTGGCACACTTCTCAGTAAAGTCCTCTAGGATTGTAATTTTTGGCAAATGGCTCTCTGAACCTGTCCACAAAGGCTGCATTCATCACCTGTTGTTGTGCCTGTGCATTTTTTCACTGACAAACTTGCATTGCGGCTGCATGTTTTTATGGTGCCCCTCTTCCCCCGGGGAACCTCTGGGCAGGGAGAGGGGTGGCAGTGGCGGTGGCCTGGACATTTAGCTCTGAGTCAGTTGGGCACATCTCTTTTGATCATTGCTGCCAGTTTCATAGGGCCGAGGGGCCCTAGGCAGACGTGGGGCTGAGAGAAATGTTCAGGGCTATGGAGGGTGCCAGAGGGAGATGCTGGAGCAGGGGGAGGCTTATCTGGGCTCTGTTTGTCTGCAGATGCGCTCCGCTTAGGCTAGGGCTCAGGGCTGGCTCCGACTCCTTCTAACTCCTGGGCACAGGCAGTGTGTTTTGTTCTCTTTTTTTTTTCTAATCCTTTAGAGTTTCTCTGAGGGCTTCTTGACATCTCTTTATTTTAGACCTTCTTCTTCTTTGTTGGGGCCCCGTCCTAGGTCTGGATAATGGGCTGCATCTGATCAGTCATGGCCCAGGGTTTCTCCGTGTAGGAGGGAATATGGTTTTTCCAGCTTATGAGCTCAATGATGGAGAAGGGCTGGCACCCAAAACGGCCTTGTCTCCCTCAGACATTTCCCTTCTGGTCATCATGGGCAGGGCCTTTGATCCCTTGCTGGGGCATCTGGAGAGTTCTCTTCTGGGTTGTGGCTCTGTCTTGGGACAAATCTCCCACCTTCGTCTTGGGGTGTGAAAGAGTCTCGGGTCCTAGGAAGAATTTGGCTCTGAGAACATCACAGAGGAAGGAATAGCCAGTATTGGGAGCCATCATTTGTTTCCTCTGAGGACAAGGGGGCTAGGGGACAGTCTGTCCCCTAGTTGTCCCAGTGGTCTTGGCAAAGTTGGTTGAGTGGCACATAAGGTCCTGGGTCCTCTTCTGGCTCATGGGGAAAACTGTTCCCTTCCTGTCTTTCCTAGTCAGGTTTTCTGTTTAGCTGCTTTCCACTGGGTCTTAGAGACCACTATGCTCCCACCTCAGCTTGGACTGTCCATCTAGACAGGCTCTCAACCAAGGGGACTGTTTCTGTACTATCTCTTGATAACAATCAATGTAACAGAAATGGTTCAATCAAAAGACCCCAGCCATGACTCTCTCATCTAAAGATCCTTCTGGTGGGCAGCCCACATTTTGGGTGAGCAACTCTAATTCACAGAGTATGCAACCTTTGTGGAGTGAGTTTCACTCCACAGTTACCAGGAAAACCTTCCTAAAGGTTTCTAACACACATTTCAGAAGGCTCAGTTTCCTTAGTGTGCCTCCCATATTCCACACTGCATCGGTGTCGCACACTTAGAACAAAACACACTTAGGACAAGACTCACTTCGTCCATCTCCGGCCACTCCCCTCGCGGGGACTTAGGACCCTCTTAGCCTTGCGGGTCAGTATCAACCCCCGACCTGGAGCTTTTACCTGGTTGGTGAAATTCCGCCATAGACTGTATGAGGGGCCACGGAACCGTGGATCAGGACTCTGCACTCGCTTCGGCCCTCGGGTTGGGTCGGAACCCTTCCTTTGTCCGTCTCATTCACACACTTTCACACACTTTCCCACAGACATGGCCAGGGCAGAATTTCTATACCGCCAGGGCAGAATTTCTATACCGCCCAGATTCCAACAATTCCAAACCAAACAGAAAAGGGGTCACGGTTTCCCCTCTGCGGGCTGACCCCGAACAGAGACTACTCGGGCAACTCCCCGGGTCTGTTTCAGCTCCAACCACTTTGGAGGGTACTCGGGACCCAACAGAGGGTGATCAAGCCTCTCTTCCACCCGCTTAGGCCTCAAAGGGGGAGTCAGGTGGGCTGCAAAAGCAAATGGACCTGGGTCCTACCTGTTCAGATGGGCAGTGCTCCAAAACCCTAATTCTGGTTCCTGCTGCCTGTGGGTTCTGTTGTGCTCCAGGGTAGCAGCCCCAGGGCGCTGGGTGAGTCAATCCTCCTTCAGGCCAAGAGTGGCCTGGGCGCGCCAAGGGGACCACTGTCCCCCATCGCCACAGGGAAGCCGGTCCCCGGAGATAAGAGAGGCTATTCTGCCTATTCTATTATACTTCCTCTGCCCTTCGTGGTGGCCAAAAATGTTGTAGGGACAGATGAGGCAAGGCACCGAAGATAGCAGGAAACAGTTTTATTTGGCTGCAGCCAGGTTCAGAGGGCACAGCTTTTGCTGTAATCAATCAATCCCCTGAACCCCGAGTTCAGGGAGTTTTGGAGTTTTATACCCAGCATGTAAGGGGAGGGGCTCAGAAGTTCACAGTCTGCAGAAGTTCACATGAAAGCAGCCTTTTCTCTCACTGTTCTGGGCAAGTTAACTCTTCAAGGACAACACCTGAGAAGGGGGGAGCTTCTTCTCCCCTCTCTTTCCTCCCCTGCCAGCTGTTACCATGGGCCCATTTGTAACTTAAAAATGTAGACATCTCTGTGAAGCCCAGTTCAAGGCCAGAGGCCTTGTTTGCACAGTTCTTCAAAGTACTATACTGGAGACGTTTGTGATAACTAGTAAGGGGGTGTCCAGCACCTGGAGTGCTGGTATCTTCTCGGCCAGTGGCCAAGTAAGCAGGGTGACATGAAAATAGGAAGTTTATCTACATTGGACTCTTTTGCTGACAGTCCTAAAATCAGCCATGGTGAAGAGGGCTTTTCTGTGGAGAAAGGGGGTGCCACTTCACAAGCATTCATACGTCTTGGAGACACTGCATTTAAGGACATGAGGTCTATGACTGGTGTTTAAACATCTACTATGATTTTTTCTAAAATGTCTCTTATAACATGTTTCTTGTTATTAAATGTTGAGATTATATAATACATTACTTCTAACTTTGCATCTGCTACCATGAAACTCAGAACCACATTTTTGTCTTCAGGAAATAAATGAGATATGGCAGTAAAACACAATAGCCTAGTGCTGGGGTTGTGATGTGTGAGGCTCTGGGTTCGATCCTCAGCACCATATAAAAATAAATAAATAAAGGTACGGTGTCCAACTACATCTAAAAATAAATAAATATTAAACAACAACAACAATAACAACAACAAAATACCCTCCCTGCCCCCCAGTCCTAGTTCTGTGGATTGAACTCAGGGTCTTGAGAATGCCAAGCCGCTGAGTTCTTCTCCCAGATCAGCCGACATTTTTATTCTTTAATACCTACGGGAAGTGAAAGGGCAGCCCCACCAAAGGTGCACATAAGAGTGTCAGAGAGTGGTATTTTTTGAGCAGTGGAGAATTTTTTGAGATAGTGAGAAATCACAGTTGACTTGAGTGGAGACAGCAGGCGTTTTCTGAAGTGTACCCTTTACCTCATACCAGGATCATGGATGCGTTATCACCCTCCTAGACAGAAGAGGAAGCAGACACAGAAGTTTAAGGAGACAGCTGGCGAATGAATGACAGCATCAGCATTAACTCTGGTCTCCAAAGCCCAGCTTTCCCGGGGTGTGGAGCCTTCTCCCTCATGCTACAGGAGATGCTCAGCCCCTGGGGGGTACACATGAGGTCACCGTGGCAGGCCTTCCCATCAGTACCTGCCCAGAAGCATCATCACTGGTCTGAGATATGTTAACCTGGGCTTTTCCCACAGGTGATAAAGGCTTCCATATACACTGATGTTAATGCAAAATTGTTCTTTTCTTTCATTAGAGAGATTTCTATTTTAGGATTTTCTTTGAATGATACACTACACTTGGCTGAAACTACCATGCTGAAACACAAAGGTAGAAAATCGTGATCTTGGAGGAAGTTCAACCTGTCCAGATCCTGCAGATGGCCCGCTGGAAATTGAATAGCTCAATTTATGGAACTGTTAAATTTCTGACAAACCACAGAACTAAATTCCTGACACTTTGGCATCCACTTTGTCTAAAGAAAAGCAGAGCAACACAAATACCTATCTTAAAGCTCCAGGTATTCTCTAAATCCATGGAATGAAGTTTTACATGGTCAGTCTTCAGAACTGACGTGCGCAGAGATACAGGTACAGTGCTCTCCCCTGCCTCACATGGAAGGTGCCCCCTGGCTGGAAGTCGGCCTCACTCCCTCCTGTTGGACAATCTAGTCGCGGGAGAATTTGATAATATTGGTAGGCATGTACACACACAGAGATGGGGGACACTTTTTCCAATCACACTTCTAGAGATTCTTTCATTATTTTTTTTCTACATGGACCCAAAGATACAAAGACAAAGCATACTTATGAAGCAATATTTCCCCTTTGTCATATCTAATAGCCTCAGCTGATATTCAAATGGAACATTTACTTTCTGATTCATATTAACCTATTAGATTCTGATTGATATAACCAGTTTGAAACTATCCTAGGCAAAAGCAACGTGTTTTAATGAGTGTATATAGGAGTTCTTCATCTGGGATCTGTGAGCTTTAATTTATATGAAATACATATAGATCATGTAATTTTCTTGCTATGTGGTACATTTTTCAGGAGCATATTTGGAATATTGCCTTCATGAGGATTTGTGAGTCCTCAAAGTTTAAGTGTCATTGCATATTTGGCTTTGCCTTCTCAGATCATATTCATTGTTAGAATCCTTGAATCCAAGTGATTTCAGGTAGTGAAATCAGTTGCCCTCAGCCAACCCCTGGAATCCTGGGCCTGAGGCGAGCACCACTCTTCATACTCCAGAGATCTCTCTCTGTCCTGCGTTCACATCCTCCCCATGAGACAAACAAGCCGTTGAGTTTCTTTTTTATTTAAACAGTAAGAAATTGTAGCACAGTGACTTAGCAAATGTTCTCAACCAGGAACAAGTCAGGAACAGCAACAAACAGACCTTACACATCATGTACACACCTCTGGTCAACCAGGGCGACACACATCCCTCTCATCTGCCCTTAGATTGAAGGCAAGGCGCACAAACCCTAGGGCACAAATGCAGATTGGAGAGATGTGCTAAAATGTGGCCAGTTAAGAGAGACAGGGCTGGGGGCCTGAAGGAAGAAAGAGGGGAGAGAAAATAAAACAAAGAGAGTGACAGCGTCTTTCAGGTGGGTGTGGGGACATTGAGGCAGAAAGACGCCTTGTAGGCTGGTCCCCTTAGGAGGCCACCAGAAAAGTCTTCAGAACACAGATGTTCCCATGAGCAAGCGCAGCAAACAGGGTATGTTAACTACTGGTGCCGCCAACCTGGTGGGCCACTTGAGCTCAGGCATCACCGACTCCACCTGCCCCACTTCCCCCTACTCAGCAAGCCCTCCTGAGCTGACCTTCACCCAAGTTCCTGGAGGACAAAGACATTTATGGCACATGGGTGTCTCCAATTTACTTTGGCCAGTATTGCTAATTTTTCTCTTTTCTTAGTATTAGTATGTTCATTTTAGGTAGAATAAAATCTATTTCTCTGCTTTTGGACAGGGGTCAGAAAAGAGGAATTGCTCAGTGGGTGGGGTTTTGTTTGTGTAACTCATCTGGTGGCTGATCTAGCTCCCACTGAAGTCAATGTCTCATGTCTGATGGAATTTGTGCCTAGAACTAGAGAGAGAGAGAGACACAGAGAGAGAGAGAGACTAAGATAAATATTAGAGCAAAGATCACCACAAGAAAAATATAAAATTAGTTTCTAAAAATGTAAGGCTTCAATTTAAAATATAATTTAGACTTGACACATTAAAATCTAACAACACTAAATTTGTTATTGAGTATTACAAAATAAGTAAAAAATTGAGGTAGTGCATTACTCTTCTACAGCCAACTTATCTGATCATGTCTCCTTGTTTCCTTCTTGTCTTTAGAGTTCAATGCACTCAGATGCATGGAAGAAATGTCCTGCATTCGGCATCCAGTTAGTGGGGAAGGGCGGGGCTACTGAGACAGGTGTCTCACCCTTAATTCAAATAATAAATACAATTTTAAAACTCACTCTTTACATCGGTACAAAGCCACCATGTCACTGATTTACTCACAGTGATAAAAAACACCAAAACATGTACACACCTCCCCCTTACCCCCAGGGACTTCCTGCTTCCCTCCAAATCAACTGATCCTCCCTGCCTCCTGGTGCCACCACTCTCGGCCCGGTGGCTCTTTCCTTCCCTGGCACAGGAGACATTTTGTAAGCCTTCAAACAAAGACCACATTTTTAACAAAAGCCCAATCTTACTCCTGCTCCCGCCTCAATCCAGCTATTAAATAATTCCCCAAACTGCTTCAGGGAACAGGCGTACATGACTAAGTGTGTGTATGTGGCAGTGTGCTTGGGTGGGAATGATTTGAATATGTGTGCATGAGCACACACGTATGTGTGACTGTGAAAATGTGACTCGCATGGGTGTGAGATTGTATATATGTGTATGCATGTGTGCAACTGTGCATGTGTGTCTGTGGGAGTGTGCATAAGTGTGTGATTTGTGCATGTACTGATGAGCATGCCTGCGAGAGTGCCTGTGCCTGTGTGTGACTATGTATATGGGAGTGTGCATAAGTGCTGGTTTTTGCATGAGTCTGCATGCGTGTGACTGTGTGATTGTGTACATGAATGTGTGTGTGCCTGTGTGGGGGCCAGTGTGATGCACACCCGGCCTGCAGAGCACAAATCTGTGACAATCCACCTGTGCGGGGACAATGGGGCAGTGCTTCCCCAGACAGCTCATTGACAGGACTCCTGAGGCTGGAAACTGGAGCACTGTTCCCCAGCTTTCCAGCTCCCAACGTTGGAAGAGAGCAAAATCATAAACGTAGCACCATGTCCCACTTCCACAATGGCAGGCACCCTCTGTGGCCACCCACCCTCACAGTGTGGTCACCTACAGAAAGAGGAGGGGTATGCGGGGGTGGGGTGAGGGAGGCAGAGCACGGGGCAGTGGGGCTCTGGGACCTGAAGGAATCCTGGTGGGAGCTGGGACATCTTCACAGCTGCCTACTCCCCCATGAACTGCAAGGACAGCTGAGAAGCCAGGAGGAGGCCCAGAGGTACAGAGGGTGGACTTCTGAGATAGATAGAGGCCACATTGTGCAGGAGAGAACACTCGTCTGGCTGGTGAGTGGAGTGGGCAGGAGGTGGGCTGTGGGAGCTGGACAGGGCTGTCTGTTTGTCCCACGAGTGCCTACTTGGCATACAGGTGCCCACGAGGTGGACGGTGGATGTCACATGAGGCGCGCTTTTCCCCCCAGTGCGTCCACTTGGGGCAGGTGTGCTGGAGGTCGGCCTCAGGAGGCCGTCCAGTCCCCGCAGGCCTACCTGGTCCGCGTTCCCAGGTGAAGCCCTGAGTTCAGGAGGAGGAGGTGGGCGTGTAGGCCATCCTGCGGCACCAGGCTCAGCTGGCTCACAGCGTGCTCAGGTGCGGCAGCGTGTCCAGGCGCCCTGTGCGGTCCCGCGCAGCAGCCGCAGACTCCACGCCACGCAGCCACTCGGTGCATTTGCGTACCAGACCCTCATCCACCACCTCGGTCTCCTCCTCGTACTCCACATCGTCATACTTGTGCCGCTCGTTGAGCAGCGATACCTTGAGCACCGGGCGCAGGTCCGCGGGTCGAGGGCCGGGCACCGGGGTCTGTAGACCGCCAGGCAGCAGCGGGGCGCGGGGCGGCGTGCGGCGCCCCAGGGCCCGCGGCTGGGGGCGCGTCGGGACCGCTGGTGGCGCAGCCCCTCCGCAGGCCGGTGGCCCTGGCCCGGGGGCCCGGGGCGAGGGGGCGTCTGGGG
>NW_025999983.1:2600652-2611590 GCF_001458135.2 Marmota marmota marmota | reverse complement strand
GGGTCCGAGGTCGCGCTCAGTCCTCAGCAGCGGGAAGCAGGCGCCCGGGGAGGCGGATGGCTCCTAGGTCGTCGGTGGAGCCCGCGTACGTGGGAGAGAAAACCTTTTTAAGATGGTGGGAAAGAAATCGCGGGTCAATCTGGCAGTGCCACATTCCGGCATCACAAAGAGAGCTGGCTGGAACAGGGGCGGGGCGGCAGGGACGGTTCCAGCCAGTCACTCTCGTTTTTGTTTTTGTTTTGCGGTGCTGGGGACAGAACCCGGGGTCTTGGCATCCTGGCCACTGGGCCCCGCCCCTGGCCTGTAAGTCACTTTGGTTTCACTAACTGTAATGCCACTCCTTAAAGTTTTAGAATTAAAAGCGTAACTTGATATCTACAAACAGGCAGAACAGTTCAGTTTCAGTCATATAATGACATAGGAAATATCAGACATCAAGTTGTTTTAATGAGTGATTATTGCAAGCAAGACAGTATTTTATCCCTACAGCTAATCAGTATGAGTAAGACAAATCTTTACCATCAACTTAAATTCTGGTTGTGGAGATGTAACATTCCTACAACATTCAAGTGCGCGCTGAATAAACTAACAATTCTACAGTTACAAAACACCGCATCCAAGTTTCAAACATAGGTGCAGCCCCTGCAGTACTTAACCTCAATTGTTCACATATCCCAAAAATACTTTTCCATCAGACCTGCTTTCCTGGGCAAACCTGGGTCCATAACCAGGTTGTGTGATGGTTATAGACCTACATTAGCTCAGAGCATATGTGAACATGGGTAAACTCAATATGCCCAACAGTCATACCAGGGTGGCACCCCCCCACCACCCCCATGGCTGCACTGGGGAACTGGATGGCTGTGGACACAGGGCAGATAAGGAAACTTGATAGGTGGAAGAAACATTTCTCACCAGAGCCTGGTGGTAGTTTAGGCCCCACAACTTTCACACAGCACTTCCAAACAACCTCACAACCACACGCAGTCCACGGACTGCAAAGACAGCTCCAAGACAGGCCTCCAGCTCACAGGGGCACTCCCATGCCACTCAGAGCAGCCAGCCTCTGCCCCTGTGCCCAAGTACTAACATGATCATAGTTTAGGTTTTAAGATTATTTTCTAGGTGGCTGCAGACTGACAGTTTTGTGCCAGGAGAGGACTAGGGGGCAAGAGGTCAGCGCCATCTCTTGGGCACAGCCAGAAAGGCAGGGACTACAGAGAAAAATCCACCGATGGCTGATGTCTGGACATCATGTGCAGACCCCAGCTGTTCAAAAGCTGTGCTGGCATCAGTGATGGTGTGCAGAATTCAGAGTCGGCCTCTCTCAGTGGGCTACAGGTTAGTCCCTAACCCTCAGAGGTTTCAGCAGATTGTCTGGCAGGAGGGCTGCAGGTGGGGTGGCCGGGCAGGCTCCTAATCCTAAGAGCTAATGTGTACTGACAGAATATGAGAGTGCTATGTAGCAAGCACTCTCCTGGGAAAGTGGGGTCTATAGATGGGAGGCACCACCCAATATCACCCAGCTCTAGAGGGATGGCAGAGACTCACACCGGGGAATGTGAGACCAGAGCGAGATTAACTAGCATTCTAACGAGAAGGCAGAGTCAGGTTGTGGACTGAGACCCCCACAACCTGGTAGGCGGGGTTCACTCAGTCCATTCCTGACCAGCAAAAGCCAAACACAAAATGTGTTGGACTGATGCCCACGAGGACCAGACCAGGAACCGGGATTCCCCCCAGTCCTCTCAGCTCGCCCCAGTGATGGCAGCTGGACCTGGGAGGCTGTCCGTGTGCCTGTCACTTGAGAGGCAGAGAAGGACATGCCAAGTGTCTTGTCACCAACACCTGACTCTGAGCACCATTCAAATGACAGTAGCCCTTGTCCCCTGCCCAGCTACCTCTGCTACTTGAGACCTTGGGCCCTCTGAGGTTAGGACAGTGGGTTGGCCTGTAGGCAGGGAGGGAGAACAGTGTGTCGATGGCTGCAGGCTCCGCACCGACTGTTACAGAATCCGTTATGCGTTCCATTTGGTCAGTGTGGACAGCTAGTGACAGTTACAGCAAGGACAGTTACTTTCAGTACATCTGTCCTGAAATTAAGTTTGGTCACTCGAAAAGGTGACCAAACTTGATTTCAGGACAGATGTACTGAAAAGTGATCAGTGTCAAGAAGTCCAGTCAACTTATAATTTACATGGAATTTTTTGTAATGTGCCCAGAGCACAAGGAAGGCACAAGTGTCCAAGTGAACTGGAGAACTAGAATTCTGAGGTGAGCCTGTGTCTCCAGGTCACCGCTGTTCACTTGGTTGCAAGAGCCCATCTCCAAAATATGTGATCGTGTTCCTCCAGAGGTTACTAAATTTACTATCTCAAATAAGCTGGTTGATTGGAAAGATCAGGTAACAAAATCAAATATATATCTTTAGATCTGTGCATATTTTTGTCATTTAATTTTCAAATTAAGTTTCTTTTACTTTCACATTTCAAACATAACAGTAACAATAATTATTCACAATTGGGAAATTATTCTGTCAGAGTAAAGACTTTTAATTACAAGGTTTAAGACACTTCCAGAATGAGTTTAATATTCATGGAGCAAATTTCGGTCACTGGAATATAATACCAGAAAGATTATATTCAGGCCCATATAAGTCAGAGAGAGAGGCCTTTGCACAGGTGTGAACTACTGGCTCTGGAAGACCAAGGGGTGTGATGACCCTGCACTGCCAACAAAGGCCATGGATGGAAGGCACTGGACACACTGCCTGGACCATAGAAATGATCCGCAGTACACGTGGGCCACCGCAAACACATAAGCTGGCTGCTCCGTCTGTGACCACCACAATTACCAGTGAATAAAATTAGGACTGGTAAACACAGTCATAATACCAAGAAATTAACAATTCTAAAAACCAATTTTCCCCATTAGTTCAACTGCTTGGTTTATTAAGGCATAACATTTAAATGCAGACTCAGAAAAACTAAAAATATCTCAACACCTTATTTTTCTAATTATCTCCTTTTCCCATAGGCTATATTTCATTTCAGTCAAATCAAAATTAAATCTGAATTTTAACATAGGAAAAGCAATTCAAAGCACCATTCCCTGGTGATTTCAATTAATTCCATCATACTCTACATACAAACAGTGAACACTCTTCCATGAGGGACTGGCAATTCAACTTGCTCCCTTGTTCTCCACAGAAGCATCTAGTTTTATGTTCTCTAACTAGCTTACCTGAAAGCTAAACTGGGTGTGGATCAGCTGGGATTACCTAGCTGGCGTGGCTATTGCTGTTTCTGGACAACCCCACTGTCCACCTCTAGTGGGGACACCAATGGAGCGTCTGCAAATCCAAGAAGTTCTGAGAGGCTCTGCACAGGCACGGCGGACAGGTAAGTGTCTCAAAAACATTTTCATACCTAGTTCTTTTTTAAAATTTTGTTTTAGTTATAGGTAGACACAATACCTTGACTTTATTTAATTTATATGTGGTGCTGACGATTGAACCCAGTGCCTCACACATGCGAGGTGAGTGCTCTGCTGCTCAGCCCCAGCCCCAGCTCCTAGTTCTGTATTTCAATTGATGGTTTAATCAGCATTTAAAGGAAAGAGGAGAGCAAAGTCCATGTTCTCTTAGGCCACACCAGTCTAGGGATAAAGGAGATGAAAGAAGTTTGTAAAGGCCAACAGGAGCTGCCCCTTCACTCTGCTCCACTCTGGTGCTGGTCCGGCCCTTATGACACTTGGCCTCCAGCTCCATTCAGAGTTCAGCTGCCGCCGACCTTCAAGAGATGGGCCTCCGGTGTTCATGCAGATGTTAACCTTCTGGGGATGCTTTGAGGACCTAGGAAAAGTAATGAAATGCTACACAGAGAACACAGAATTTTGCACACAATGTGAGGAATGAGGGAACCATGAAACCCCCAAAACCTATCAGTGAATTCCAGTTGTGAGCCCTAGACATGAGTTTTTCACAGGAAGGCTCCTTGCTCTCACGTGAACTGAGTGAGCTCAGCCAGACACAGACCCGGGAAAACATCAACGTGTGTACTTGCCAGGTATGATCCCTGCTCATGCTGTTGGCCAGAGGAGAACTGGCTACAAGGAAGGAGAAGCACTGTGGGTGCAGAAGAGAAAAAGCAGGGGTGGGGACAGGTCATGCACAAGGCAAACACCATTTGAATTTTTTAAAGTCTTTCAGGAAATGAAAACACACACACTTTCCAGTGGGGTTCCCAATTGGCTCTCTTCCCAGTGCATGGTTCCTGCAGCCTGCAGATGGGGATGGAGACGATGACTCAAAGGTAGAGCAGAGCACAGTGAAAGCAGACAGACAGACCTCTAGTAGACCTTGGACTCGCAGCTCCACATTTGCAAGGCTGTGGCAGGGCCATGGTGTGGAAAAGCAGGTCCCTGGGGACCATGTGGCTGCTTTCTCCCCATGTATACTGAGAACTAAATTCTCTTATTTTCATGACTCCTGTCATCTGTAATTGTCTAAAACAACTCTTCTCATTGACAGGTTTCCTGCAGCCTTTCCTCTACTTGCACTCCACACACACTGGACTGGACTCCTCTGGCTCTTCCTCTGGCTGTCACTGCCTCATCCTGCAGCTGGTGAGCTGCACTCTGCACCCCATAGCAGCACCCCTGTGGTACCTCTGCAATAGGATGTCTTGGGTCTCCTCCAAGCACCAAGGCCAGGTGCTGGACCTGATGATGCCCCATAGCATGCCCTTCTGCATGAATGAAGGTGGGCGTTGGCCAGTGACTTCCACAGTCCTTGGGGGTCTGACCTGGCTATTCCCCCCAAACTCCCAAGACCACCCACTTTTTCACTCTGGCAACACCCAAGCCCTGCGCTTCCTCCGCCTTCACTATGCTATGGTGCTATGGTGCATAGGACTGCTCGATGCCCCACCCTTCTCTGCACTAACCACACAAGAACAATCCTCCCACGGCCCTTTGCAGGCCTTTCCCCTAACTCTCAACACACAGCCTTCTCGTTACACTGCCATGCTTACAGTGCCCAAGCCTTTCCCTGTAAATCCATTCCTGTTGGCTCCTGACCAGGCGAGGGTCAACCCATGGGCACCTGAGGGGGAGCAGTTAGTGCCAGGCTACCACTACCCTTGAAGGCCCCCTCAGGCACTTTGGGGCAGCCAACCCCTCCCACCCCCCCACTTCCACCCCTGCCCACAGGTGGAGGCAGCCTCCTGTCCTTGCTGGCACCTGAGAGGACTCACCCAGCCACCACCATCACAGCCAGGACAGAGACTGTATTTTTTTTTTTTCTTTTTTGTATTTATTTTTCTACAGAAAGAATATAATGCCTGACTAAATTCTGTTGAACTGAATCACTTAAAATACTACAAATTCAACACAGAAGATGTTATTGTTTTTCCCAAGGATGGGTTTATTTCAAATTTTAAAGATATATACACATATATTATTTTTATTACATGTAATAAGCAATTTTAAGCTTACAGTAAAAAGTTTCACATTTTTAAAGTTTAAAAAAAAAAAAAGGATGTCTTAAAAACATAGACACTTTTAAAAAGCCAAATAAGCTAAGGATTTCTCACAGCACAGATTTCTCCCTTAAATATTCACATTTTTAAAGTTGTTTTGAAAAGATTTAAAAAACTGGCTAAAATTATTTAAAATTGGCAATGATTAAAATCTCTTTATCTTTGGAAGAGCATGTTAATGATACAGCAAAGTTAAAGCTAGGCACATTTAGCTTTTTAACTGAGTGTGTGGTCTGACCAGTATGCAGAAGGGCTTACGCTGTCCTGTGGTTGTTGCTGGAGTGACCACTGCACCAGGAACAGTGTGCTTCACTAGCAAGGGACTCTCAGCATCCCAAGGTGCTTTTCCAGGAACAGTTTCTGATTTTCAACTTAGAAGAGAAGAGCAGCATTTAAGTACTGCATCCCTGTGACAAGAGGAAGGAAAGCGCAGAGAATGTAACCAGTCTGCTCCAGGTTTCCCTGCCAAACTTTCAGTTGCCTTTCTACAATGGGCTTGGTGGGCTCCAGCACGTTGATCAACTACACGGTTTTGAATATCAGTTAAAATCAAAAGCTGAGACTTAAATATTTTGCTAACTTTTAAAATGTTATTTAGAAAATCTTTACCAGCACATATGCTGATTTTAACTCGAAGAAATAAATATAAATACCAAAACTGACAAAAGAATTAACTTTTAAAAAGAACGAAGAAACTGGATTTTAAAAGCAAAATGCTTATTATTGCATCTTAACAATTCCCAAACTTTCACACTTTTATAACCGTATGTTTGAAATCCTACTTAGAATGTCTATTCATTTTTTAAAAACCCTTTTACCTAGACTGTTTAATTTTTTTAAAAAAATTTTTTAGGGCTGGGGATGTGGCTCAAGCGGTAGCACGCTCGCCTGGCATGCGTGCGACCCAGGTTCGATCCTCAGCACCACATACAAATAAAGATGTTGTGTCCACCGAAAACTAAAAATATTAAAAATTCTTTTTCTCTTTTAAAAAAAATTTTTTTTACTACTTTTTTAGTTGTCATTGGACAATTATTTATATTCAGTGCTGAGAATCGAACCTAGTGCCTCACATACGCTAGGCAAGTGCTCTAACACTGAGCCATGGCCCCAGTCTAGACTGTTAAAATTTACAATAATAAAATCTGAGGCTTCTCTTGCATGTTATTTTCCAGTGCAGGATCCTAACTCCTTGGGAAGGGGTGGGTCATTTTCCAGAAGCTGTGCCCTGTCTATGCATTCTCATGCAAGGCAGGGGTGGACAGTACCTCTCAAAACATGGAGAGGCTCCTAGCCAAGTTGCTGATGTACAATTACCACGTGGACCCTGTTCTACAGTCTTCTCATCTGTAAGTGACTCTTCTGCTTTTTCTCTTTTTTTAAAGTGGAATAAAAATTTAAAAATAGAAATTCTACCAATTCCCTTCACTGTTCATATTAGGTATATAATTTTGCTGGCTTTTAAAATACATAGGTTTCCAAATTTTACAAAGAAACAAAGCCATGCCTCACCAGAACATTTTTCTTTTTTTTTTTTTTTTTATTGATTTTAAAAAAAATGACAGCAGAATGCATTACAATTCTTATTACACATATATACCACAATACGGGTATACAATTTTTCATATCTCTGTTTGAATATAAAGTATGTTGACACTCAATTAGTGTCTTCATACATGTACTTTGGATAATAATGATCATCATATTCCACCATCCTTGCTAATCCCCTGCCCCCTCCCTTTCCCTCTCACCCCTCTGCCCTATCTAGAATTCATCTATTCCTCCCATGCTCTCCCTCCCTAACCCCCTATGAGTCAGCCTCCTTATATCAGAGAACACATTCGGCATTTGGTTTTTTGGGATTGGCTAACTTCAATTAGCATTATCTTCTCCAACGCCATCCATTTACCTGCAAATGCCATGATTTTATTCTCTTTTATTGCTGAGTAAAATTCCATTGTGTATATATGCCACATTTTTTTAATCCATTCATCCACTGAAGGGCATCTAAGTTGGCTCCACAGTTTAGCTATTGTGAATTGTGCTGCTATAAACATTGATGTGGCTGTGTCCCTGTAGTATGCTGTTTTTAAGTCCTTTGGGTATAGTCCAAGGAGAGGGATAACTGGGTCAAATGGTGACCAGAACCTTTTTCTAAATCTATCAAGTTGAAGGCTGGAATTAGTTTTGTTTTTCTTCCCCAACTAAAACTAATATACTGCTCTGGAAAATGTTAGGAATTAACTGTCATCTCTTGACATGCAGATTACAGATGTTTCTGCTGCTAAAAACATCTATATATCATATGCCATTTTCTAGTAACTTTCCCATTTTGTTCAAAAGCAGAATATTTTTTACCAGAGTCTCTGCATCCTACTTACTGAACATGCACAGCTATAGAAGGATCCAGAATCTCTTGTAAAAATTCCCTTACTGAGAAAGTTCATGAGGTAAGATAGGAGTAAATTTCCAGCCTGAAGAACGCATCAACAGAGATACTTTATATGACAACCTTCTTTTTATTTCTTTAAGCAAAAACGTAGCCAAAGACAACTGAAAAAGTTCTTAAACAATGTTTTAATATAAAAATTATTTAAATTTATGTATTTGTGTAAAAATAGTTAAAGGACCAGAAAGAATAAGACAGAATTCAAACAAACTCACCTTGCATATGGGATGTACGACAGACTATACCTGCAAGAAAAATTCAATATGTTGACACTTGTTCTACATCATAGCTTCCTTTGTGCCAAGTGGCAATGGCTAGCACCATGACCAGCATGGCAGCAGAATACTATATCATGGTTCTCAAGATGTGAGCTCAGAACATCAGCAGCACCATCTGAGAGCTTGTTAAGGCGTAAATCACTAGCTGGGAGATGTGGTGACTTGAAAGGCTGAGGCAGGAGGATCAAGTTCAAGGCCAGTCTCAGCAATTTAGTGAGGCATGTCTCAAAATAAAAAATAAAAAGGGCTGAGGATGTAGGTCAGTGGCAAAGTTCCCCCTGGGTTCAATCCCCGGTACAGGGAGCGGGCGGTGGGGTGTGGATCACGAGGCCCCACTGTGACCTCCTCAATCACAAGATTGCTTTATCAAGCATTCTGTGCTTTCTCTGTCTGTAAGACCAAACCCAGGGCCTTAAGGAAGCTGGGTGAGCCTCTACTACTGAGCTACGCTCCCAGACCAACATTAACAAAAACTCCCTAGATGATTCTGATGCATACTGAAGTTTGAGCTTCTTATAATAAAAAAGTTATTCTCTTAAGTTATTTTTTAAAAAATAGGAACTTGTAAAATAACAATGTTAATTATGTTTTCCTTTGGGGATGAATCAATTATTGAGTCTAGATTAGATAATAAAAGGTAGAATATTAGAGAAAATAAGAGATTCAATTAAATTTCTTCAGATTCTAATGAAAAAGTAAAATATAACACTATATATAACAGCATAGTTATTTTGAAATATGTAGAGAACGATATTTAACATTCATTGATGTTAAATCTATCAGGGAAGGATGGGAATTAGGCCAAAACAATGACTGATCCCAGGATGGGTGACAACAAACAGGAGATCTGAAACAACTGAACTAGGAAGGGGTTACGACAAGCAAGACAGGGCTTTAAAAGAACAAGAAAAGCACTCTAATCCATCCGACACAGAAGAGGCAAGGAGCGAGCCTTAGGGACACCTTTAAGCAGACAACATGTACTGCCCGCCTGCAGGAAGATGAGCTGCAGTGCAAGACACACAAGGGTTGCAAGGAGAGTCTGCCCAGGAGAAGGGCACCCCAACATTCAGAGAAGAGGGAGAAGAAACTGCCAGGAGAGACAGCTCAAAAGCAGTTCTTAACAAGTAACATAATCGCTGCCATGTAGAGGAAAACTCCAGCCTTTACGGGGCCATACGGGAATAAATTCTTCCTGTGACTGATCACCCAGCAACAGGGAGCAGAATGCCCAGTAAACTGATCCTCCTGGGCGTGTCCCGCATTTCGCCTTTTTGATGGATCCATGTGACATCCCCTACATTTCTTATTTTTCTTTCATGGAACGCACTGCTCTGTAACTTCGTGAGAACACTCCCACTCCCCGCCCACTACCAGTGTACCAACTCCACAGCTCTCCCAAGGTACCACTGAAGCATGCTGTCAAGAACAAAAGGATTCACCCCAAACCTCCGTTCCCTTGGTCTTGCAGGAGATCTGGTTCCATAGCATGTGCTTCTAACCCCCATTTTTAGGGCGTTACAGGTTCCAAACAAAATGTTTATAACATTTCAAGTCACTTTAGCTTTTTAACTAGTGTAATAAAAGACTTACCAGGTCATTGATAAGAACTGCAATATGCAGAATAGTAAGGCCAGTCCCTTCTTATGCCACTAACGATAGCAAAAACAGAGAATGGTGAGTTCAAATTTTTAAAAAATACTTTGTACAATTAAGTTCAATTCTTCTTCCCCTTTAAAATGTAGATATTTTATTTTCTTTATTAAATTGTAGTCTGATTTAAGAAACTTAAATATCCATAAAGTATATTTCCTTTCAAAAAGTGTCTTTAACTATTAATTTAGATACTGCAAAATATATGACATTAAATAAACTTCACTAAAATAGTTGTGCACAGGCTGAAAATATAAAACTTTTAAAGGTTAGGTCTTTGACATTAATGTCAACTTTTCCAGAATCAATATTTAAAATCCCACTTAGTTAAATTCATATTTCTTGTGGAATTTACTTACTCATTCCCCTTGCTCCTTTTGAATGATTTTTTTGAAGGAGAACTGTATATTACTATGATCTTCTGGAATATAAATAGTTCCATGGGTGCATTAAAATAATCTATTTTGACAATTTCTTGACTATCGTTATTTTTATTTTTTACTTTTTTGTGGTACTGGGGTTGAGCCCAGAGCCTTGAGTAAGCTAAGCAAATGCTCGATCACCAAGCTACACTTCTATCCTTATAATTATTTTTTATTTTTATTTACTTATTGCGAATCTTTTTACAAGCAGGCTGCTATACTATTCCAAAAATAGGAAATCAGTTTTCCCCAGGGATGTGCAAAAATTATTTAAGAACATTCTTAGCTGGGCACAGTGGCACATGCCTGTAATCCCACTGGCTCGAGAGGCTGAGACATTGCAAGTTCAAAGCCAACCTCAGCAACTTAACAAGGCCCTAGGTAACTTAGCAAAACCCTATATCTCAAAATAATTTCTTTTTAAAGGGCTGGGGATGTAGTTCAATGGTTAAGCATCCCAGGTTCAATCCCTGGTACCAAAAGAAAAATAAAATTCTTTTATTTTTGGAAAATGAAGTCTAGAAGGCATCTCATATAACTAAAGCCAGTCTTAAATGCTCAGAATAAAAAAAGAAAATCAGAATTTTTTTGGTGGG
>NW_025999983.1:2585650-2599726 GCF_001458135.2 Marmota marmota marmota | reverse complement strand
GGCATTGAACCCAAGGGTGCTTAACAACTGAGCCACATTCCCAACACTTTTTATTTTGAGACAAGATCTCACTAAGTTGCCCAGACTGGCCTTGAACTTGCGATCCTTCTACCTCAGCCTCCCAAGACACTGGGATTATAGGCATGTACCACCATGACTGGCTTTATAGAATATTTCTTTTTTTCTTTTTTGTACCGGGGATTAAACCCAGGGGCGCTTAACCACTGAGCCACATTCCCCAGCCCTTTTTTGTATTTTTTAGAGACAGGGGTCACTGAGTTGCAAAATACCTTGCTAAGTTGCTGAGGCTGGCTTTGAACTTGTGGGATCCTCCTGCTTTAGCCTCCTGAGTCATTGGGATTACAGGTGTGTACCACTGCACCCAGCTAGAATATTTCTAAAATATATTGTACAATACCCTTTCTTTTTAAAATGTGATGTTTTCTTGACCACTCGAGAACTGCCTCAAAATCTCTTGGGAAGGAGGCAAAGGATTGTAAGTAAAGAAATATAATGAAGAATCAGGCACACCAATAAATAAAATGAATTGTTATAATTTCTTCAAGAGCTAATGAAGAGCTGCTTGCTTACTCACAAGTGGTACAGGAGTGACTGAGACTCGGCTGTTCCTTGTTGCTAATGTTCTGTTCTCCAGGCCTCTCTACTATTGGCCTGCCTACCTGTCATTCATCACTGCACTTGCTCACTGCTGCTTCCTCCTGTACCAGCATGAAAAGCACAGCCCATGTACAGCAGAGGACCCAGGCATCTGCCTGGGCCTCTCCCCATCCAGGTGTGGTCAGAGGCATCAACACAGCCTAAGTGTAAGTGCACACACGGGGACCCACTTGTTAACAACCTCCTCTATCTATCTTATGGGCAGCAGTATCTACCTTATGTCCAGCCAACTAGATGTTGCCAATTCATGTTTTAAGAACACCTGATCTTTGGTAGGTCCTAAGAAACCGAACTTGGGAGTCATTTTGAGATGATGATGTAAGAACACCTCAGGTACAGCGGGGACAGTTGGCAGAAAGCTAGCAATCTGATGCAACTTACCCAAAGGGCGGCACACAGGGTGAATATGAGGCAGAGCTACAGGAAGGGAAGATAAGTAATAAATGTGAGATCTTCAAAGTCTAATAAAAACACACTGACTACCTTGCATTCACTTGCATAGGCAATATATCTTACAACTAAAACAATGAGACAGCGGACTAGTTTTACACATATCTTCCACGACTATTCTTTTACTTGAAGTCCCTGACTGCAATACTCCTTGGCACAGTAAAGCACCTAATAAATGTTTGATTAAACTGAAAGAACTTTTGAGGTTTAAGAATATTTAGAATGACAAAAAGCTATTCTTATGCTCCTATTAAAATTTAATAACAGTGCCAATGGTTAGCATTAGCACAACTGGCAGTACATAGTAAGTTCAACTGTATTGAATTTTACATAGTGACCCTAATATTTTTTTTCATACAAAAGATTACATTATCATTCCACATCCTCATGAAAGCAACTTCAGCCACCCTATGTTTTCACAAGCAGGCTGGAGGTCTAAGCTAGAGACCTAAGGGACCCTAGTTCTGATACCTATAACCTAGGGGTCCTTGCTAACCAGTGGGCCCATCTAGACGTTTTCTTCTCTTTAAAGAGGTGCACCTATCCACCTGCTCAAAATATTAGAAGGATTTTCTGTGACACACCTGACATAGGGCTGGCAGGCATAGGGGGCTGAGTTAGAAACAAATCTCCATGTCAATAGCGAGCTAGACAGGTTGAGCTGTTCCACAATGTGTCACACGGAGCTATGGTCCCTTGGGGGATACTTGCTGCAGTCTAACATTCTCTTCACTGCATGTGTTGGTTTAAGGTACACTACTAAAACTGTTAATCATAAATGCCAGGATATTGTAAATAAAACAAATCCAAGCAAAATCTTAGTGGAATAAAAACATCCTGTAGTCTAACAGTAGGAGATAGTTTCCTAGTAACTTAGGTAAAGTTAAATGCTAAGACGTATGTTGATATAAATGCTAATATTGGAAATTCAAAACAACTGGAAGAGTTATAAAAATGATAATAAAAAGCATAAAGTTGAATAAAGAAGCTAAAAATGAGTTGTATTTGAAAAGCTAATGTTAACAGTTAAAAGTAAAGTAACACTTATTGGCTAATGCTTATGTTTAAATTCTTTAAATAGCACAAATGTTTTAAGTGAAATAAATAAATAAATAAATATATATATATATATATATATATATATATATATATATATATGAAGCAGAATAGATAAGCTGGAACCAGAGGCAGGATGATGAAGTGGAGGAAGGGTTCCTCTACCCATCTCACACAAAACACTCATTTTCAGCTAAAATTCAAAATGTACGATGATGGAAACTTTCTGACTATAAGTGTGGCTTTCATACCCCCCACCCCTGGTTTAAGATAAAGAGAACATGTCATTTAAGAGTGATGACTGATAGGAACAGAACCCCCAATGCAATGAAGGGCAACTTAAAGGTGAGGTCACAGAAGCCATATTAGCAGAATTATTTGTCCACTAGTAAATAGGGAAGGGACAAAAACCAAACGACAAATATGCTAATTCTACCTGAGAGGTAGACTCAGAAGTCACCTGTCTTCTACTCCTAACCCTCCAAAGATTACAGACCATCCAACAATCTATAGGCTTGAAAATGAAAACATACCCAGCTCCAGTCTTTGTTATAATTATAATTACAGAGCTACAAAAATAGTAAGCAGGCTTCTTCAAGCCAATAACTTTAGACAACACTCTATAATTCAAATTCTTTAACAACACGGCCTTGAGGACATAATAATGAAAAACACTACAACATACGTTTTTTTAAAACTGCCAATATTTACTTACAAGCATAATGACTGTTGCAAGTACTCTAGTTTTTTCAAACATTTTCTTTAGCTGCTTCACAGGTCCCATTAAAAAGCACGTACTATTTGGAAAAAAAATAACAGAGATCACGTTCATTTGTCTGGCTAAACAAAAATAAACTTTTAAAAAGAGAAACCTTGTTAGCTCTCTCCCTCAATCTGTTTTGCTTTTCGTTGACTTTACAGGACACTTGCCAATTCTTCCAGCAGATAAACTACAGTCTGTGCCAACAACTCCACTGCATCATGAGAGGTGAGGAGGCCTGGGCTGCTCCCTGGAGCAAGAGTAGGGTGCAACAAACAAGTGTCCCCAGAGGCTTGCTTTTCCATTCTCCTACCATGTGAGGGAGGGGAAGGGGGCATTCACCCCGCCCCCCACAGGATGTGGCCTTCACCAGACAACTGAACCCTAGCCCTTGGGCTTCCTAGCCCTTGAAGTTATAGGGAATAAATGTCTGCTTTTATAAATTAGGAAACCTCAAACCCCAACCTAATACAGCTACCCTGTCATTGCTGGGGCACCAATTTTATGTTCTCTGCCCTGTACCAACAACTTCAGATCTTTTTCTGGCTTACTGTGTGATTTTTCCCTCATAAAACCCAAGCTCCACAAGAGAAGAACTACAGCATAGCCACTACAAGCCTGGGCTCTGGAGCCCTGTGTCTGCCCCAGGCAACTTATCAAATGGTGAGCAAGTGACCTGCCCCCTCTGCACTACCATCTCCAGCTAAATACGATACTGGTACCTGCCCCATAAACCTGCTATCCTGACACCATGCACTCAGAATAGTCCCTGGTGCACAATACATGCTCCTACAAATGCTGGCTACTCATAGTAGTACTCTGTATTATGGTAGCTGGCCACATGGCCGGAATCACTAGGTATTTATAGAATAAAGTCTGGCTGAATTTACAACATGTGTAGACCTATGGAAACATCCTATTAGCAAAGTGCTATGAGAAAGGCAAATTTGGAAGTGACAGCAAACAAGCTATTTTGAGAAGCTAAATTATATCCATACCTGGCTAATGCAGCAAGATTCCCAAGGGTATAAAACACTGCAAAAAGCTTTACGCCTCCAGGAAGCCACAGCAATCCAGTTCCCTGAGTCAGACATTACAATAAGGTAAAAATGATTTTATAATCTTAAAGGCTTAAAATGTAAGTGTTACTACAGTAATACAGTAGCAACACTGTATTATATAACATAATGTTTAAATAGAAATGAGTCCAGTTACATAGTAAAAATAGTTAATTTTCAATGATATACATTAAATTGAATCCTCTGCCTATTTTCCTAAACATATATAAATAAGCCAGAAGAAAACTGTCTTTGTATTTGTTCAGTAAATCTTATGCTATTTAAAGTAAACATCCATTTTAAATGGCCAGTTAAAAAAGGTAATAAAGTCGGGCACAGTGGTTCACCCCTGTAATCCCAACAGCTCAGGAGTCTGAGGCAGGAGGATTGTGAGTTCAAACCAGCCTCAGCATTGGTGAGGCGCTAAGCAACTCAGTGAGATGCTGTCTCTAAATCAAATACAAAAAAGGGTTGGGGATGTGGCTCAGTGGTTGAGTGCCCCTGAGTTCAATCTCCGGTACCAAAAAAAAAAAAAAGTAATAAACATATCTAAATTTTTGACTTTCCAGTTCTCTTAACTCATGTTGATTTTTCTTTTGTTTTCTTATCAGAGCTGGGGAATTGAACCTGGGCCTCTCGCATGTGAGGCATGATTTTTCTTAAAATTATTTCAATAATTCTTAGAACTCCCCGAACTACTGATTTCTGCATCTTTTTATTAATCTCTATCCCTTTATTTCAGATGACTATGCTCCATCAAAACAGTCTTAACTGGAATTCAGATAAAGCAGATTGCTTATTTGTACCAAATGGGATATTAATCTAATACAAAATAAAAATAATTAAGCAATATAAAGCCTTAACTCACAAGGATAGAAAAGAAAATGCCAGCCACAAAGCATATGATAAACCATTTCAATCTGGTGTTGAAACTAAGAGACGAGGCATCCAGGACCTAAGGGAAGAAGGGACAATTGAGAACATGTTCTTAAATCACCATGCACTAAACTGATTATTCTAACTTATAGCAATGTTTTACCTTAACACATACACTGAACCTTTGATTTCTTTTGTACATTGTAGTGTCACTACCACGGTGGTGGAGGACATATGAACATGGTCTGTATCAGGTGACACCGAGGAATAACGTAATTTTGCCAGATTTGGTAGTAGTAGTTAGTACAGCCCTTACCTGTTCAGGCCCATAGATGATACTGATCTGGATAAAATGACATCATGTGTGAGGTATGTTGTGACACACTTGAGGATGTAAAGTGGGAAAGATAAGACAAAGCAGGCAACAGGTGGTAACTGAAGCTGGGTGGGGCACACAGGGTTCATCCTACATTCCCTCAACTTCTGCAGGTCTTAAAGCCTGGGATGGGATGCTCCTACAAGAACTGTTCTCAGCAGAATCCTTTAAGAGGAATGAGGGAGGCTGCAAGGGAAGCAGAAGGTACCAAAAAAGGCAGTGTTTCAGCTGGAGGTCCGCCTGGGCCCTGGTGATGAGTGGCAAGAGTGAAGGGCTGCCTAAGGCAGGCTGGCGCTCTGCAACCCCTCCCCAGTGGGTGACTGCAAGACTTACAGGGGGCAGCAGCAAAGGACACTGCAGGGCCTGAGCAGGACGCCTGGGCAGGCACCAGTACCTCTGGACAACATCCACTCTCAAAAAGCTCTCAAGAGCCTTAGATACCTCTTCCACCATGAAAAGACTAGCTACATGCCATGCAAATTCTAACCCAATTATGTAGGAAGAAGCAGAAGCATACTTTGAACAGTACAGTGATGACCTAGTGAATTTAGACTACCAAGGCACTATTAAAACTTATCTTCCCAGTGAATATGAACAACTGTCAACAGTCTTTTTTTTTTCTTTTTAGAGAGAGAGAGAGAGAGAGAGAGAGAATTTTTTTAATATTTATTTTTTAGTTCTTGGCGGACACATCTTTGTTTGTATGTGGTGCTGAGGATCGAACCCGGGCCGCACGCATGCCAGGCGAGCGCGCTAACAGTCTTGAATTAAATCCCCAAATTTAAATTTCTAACTTACATTATTATAACACTTAAAAATAAGACCACATGCTTATAATGTATTTTCAAGAATAATGAAACGAAATCAGGAAGTTTATATACAACAGCTCACAATACGTTTGGTTACAGCCTTACCTCAGTAGTCAAGCTGAGAATCCACATGCAGCATGAAAATCAGACAAAATACTAAGTACTATGTCAATATCACACAAATCACTTTTAACATTTTTTTTTAAAGTTTGCTTTAACTCATAAACATTTTCAGCAATGTCATAGCCAAACAAATTACCTGGTTTTAGATAATGAATGAACTTGTCTACGAGAACATCTAAATTTCATTCTGATCAGAAAAAACATATACCAAGTACATTTTAACTACCTAGAACAGAATACAACCTAAAGCCTTCACACTATTTAATTTTTAAAAAACGTTTCATTTTAAAAAAATTAGAAACATTCATAGTTTCATTCTATCATTCCACAATATATGTATACATATATCAAAATATCATGGTGCACACCATAAATATACACAACTTTTATGTCAATTAAAAAGTGGAAATAGTACACTGATCATGATTACTAATGACGTGAAACTACAATGATGTCAGGATTTAAGTAGAAAAGAAAAAACATTCATTTAACTTTCCTTTGCAAACTTAAGTCACCCCATTGTTTCCATGTTCAACGGTTCATTTTTCCATTTATTTTTCCTGCAGTAGTGGAATGGCATGGCTAATTGTACAATAGGTCTTTTGCCTATCATTGCCATCTTTTATGTGATGATCTTTAAAATGAAAATAAAGATAAATTATTTCCATTTGTAAATACAGAATAATCAAATTCATAAGCAAATGACTTGTGTTCCAGGTACAGGAAAAAAAAACACCACAGATTTCCTGACTCTTAAGTAAGAAAATTCTACAATGCTTCAACATGCAAGAAAACCTGGCTCTGCATTTCTAAGTAAGAGAAAGAGCCACCCCCTCCTTTGTTTTGCATAAGATCTATGTGCTATTTTCTTCTTTGACCTTGTTGGGAAACAATGGGATGAGGAACTATCCCACTAAAGCAGCAACTTTGGTGATCACTTAGTCTTAGGACAAAAATACAAACTCTTTAAAACTGCTATCCCCCTCCCCTTCAATTGCCACCAATTATTTTACTTGTCACCAACAGAAGAGGAAGCAAAGAGAAAGGGCCTCAAGAGTAAGGGCCCCTCTCCCCATTCTCAGGGCCTTCTTCCTGCTGCAGTAAACGAAGTACTGCCTGCAACCAAACTGCACTTAATAAAAGAAAAAGAAAATCAGTCAGGAAACAAGAGAGGAAAACATACTAGGGATGCTCATTTGTAGCCAGCAAAGCAGAGCTAAGCCACTGCATGGCTGGGGGTGCTAGTGGGTCTGGGGCTGGTTCCCAGCTACTGCCATGGAAGAAAGGAAATGTGCTGTGGCTTTCAATTCCTACACCAAACCCAGTATTCCTACCTATCCTTTTTCAAAATAATGATGTCAAAAGAAAAAAAAAAAAAAAAGATCAGAAAGCACAGCAAATGAGCAGAAGTGTCTAAGACCCTCTGGAATGGGGTCCACACCACACCTCCTTGGGGTCCTGCTCCTTAAGGCCATTCCAAGCAGTACTGCCCACTGGTTACTCAAGCTCACAAGCTCAAGAGCCGCCCTCACCCTCTTAATTGGTCACCTCTGCTCTTCTTATCTCATTCAGTCCTATTCTGATCCTTGTGATGTATCCATGTGAACAGCCTGGTCTTTTTGTTTCCCTAACCTATAGTGGCCTCCCCCACCCTCCCCAACTCCTCGCACTTCCCACTCCCAGGGCTCACTTCCTACCTGAAATCCCTTCCTACTGCACTACCAAAATCCAGTATGTAGCTTTAATGATAAAACTTCTCCCAGCAGCAAGTTGACTCAATAGCTACCACTTGGGCTGGTCCTCGGCCTTGGGGGAGCCCTTATCAGGTCCTTGGACTTCACCTTTTTCAGTGGAAATTACACGTTGCTCTGGTTCCCAGGTCAGGTCTTCTCCTATTAGCTCTGGTGGTCCTGCCCACCTGTTTTAGGACCCAGTCCTTCAGACACTCTCCAAAATTAACATTAATGGGGTTTTTCTCTAGTATACCATCCTAAGACCATGACCACCTACTTTTAAACATGCTGAAGCCTCTTCTATCTTAAACATACAAAATCTCTCCTGATGTCACCCTCCGCCCTCTGCACACTCATTCATGTGCTCACCTACTGGTTTAAAGAATGGATACTGAGTGCTGCTACTTGTTCTAAGTGCTGGGCAAGGGCACTAGCACCTAGACCTATATGGTCTCATCTCCACTTCAGCAGCACCAGACCCTCAACACTCCCCTGGGGGCCAGGCTCTGCAGCTCATCCTATGGCACTGCCCTCAAATGTCCAGTGTTCCTGTATCCCCTCCCTCTGCAGTCTCAGCTTCCTCTCCCCAGAAGGGAAGAGCTTCTTCCTGATCCTGTCCTCACCTTCTTTCCTCTCCCCCTAACCACCTCCTCAAGATCCACAAGGAACAGCAAGTACGACAGGTAAGGGAATTCTGAAGATACAGAGGGCATACCAACTCAAACTCAGCCTTGCCTGCTCACACCAGGCAGGCAGTCCACTGCACATGGACCTAGCAGGAACTCACCCACCACCTGGGTGCAATGCAGACCCAAAGACCAGTCCCCAAGACTGCCTCTCAGATGCCAATTGTTTGTTGTTTTCCTTGCACTTCTGACCGACTGCCTAAAACCCCCTCCTCAGGTTCCATGATTCCTCTAAAGCAGCTCTTGGAACTCAGGGAGACACTTGCTTACCTTCGCTGGTTCATTATGAAGGATGTCATATAGGATTCAGGGGAGAGAAAGGCACTGGGCGAGGTAAGGGGCATGGAGCCTCCAGGGTCAACTGGGGCTTATACCCTCTGGGAGCCTCTCTGTGTTCAGTTAGCTCAGAGCCCTGTCCTTCACTGCATAGGTAGATGACATCTCTGGCCACTGGTGATTGACAACCTTCAACTCTCCTGGATGGCTGGAGGACAAGACTAATAGTTCCAAATCCTCTAATCCTGCCTTGGTCTTTCAGGGAATCAGCTCCCATCCTGAAGCTACCTGTAGGCCGACTCACTGGCATACAGAAAAACACTATTGCATCAGAGATTCCAAGGATTTTAGGAGTTGTATGCCAAGAAACAGGAGGAAGACCAAATACATATTCCACAATATGAGAGCAGATGTTATACTTCCAACCCTGTGATAAAAGGAAAGAGAGCTTAATTTGTACAATAGGTTGTTTTTTTCTTATTACCATCTTCCATGTGATGAACTTTTAAGTGAAACATTAAGACAAATTACTTCCACTTGTAAATACAGTCGATCCACAAGCGACTTGTCTCAAAACTTGTGAGTTCCTGTGTTCCTCCAAAATCCATGTGTTATAACCCTAAACACCAACGTGATAAAGGAAGGAGGTAGAATCTTTGAGAGGTGATAAGGTCATGGGAACAGAGCCCCAGAGAGCTCCCTGGTCCCTCTCAACCAAAAGACACAGCAAGAAAGTATATCTACAAATCAGAAAGCAGCTCTCACCAAACACAGGATTACTGGTACCTTTGTATTAGACTTCTGGCCTCCAGAACTGTGAGAAATATACTTTTGTTGTCTATAAGCCACCTAGCTAAAGTATCTTATTAGAACAACCAGAAGAGACTGAGATACCTTGCAACTTATTAAAGTTGGGGTGAATAAAAGACCTGTGGAGCTCATTCCCTTGTGAGATCCTTCCTATGTGACTAACAACAGATGCTCTTCTCCCAGCAGCTGTTCAAGTCCAACCTCTCAGCACTCACCTGTCTGGCCCGCAAGTCTTGAGAACAGATACTGCGTAGCAAATACTTGATAGGCTCTGGATGTACAACAGTAGACAGGACAGACAAGACCTTATGTTTCAATGACAAAAAGCCAACAACAAATCAAAGGTAGTGACAGAAGTGGGCAGGTTACATAGAGGAAGCACAGGGGTAATGAGAACCGCAACCAGGAAGGGCCTCTCTGAAGACACAGGAGCAAGGAATACAATCTTGAAAAGAGCCAGGCTGGGGCACTTCAGAGAAAAAGAAATGCCACTGCCAGAAAAGAGGCTTGGCCTGAGGGCACATGGCTGAAACACGGTGAGCCCTGGGGACATAAAGGAGGAGGGTGGAAGCCAGGCAGGGCAGCTCTGAGAGGCCATGGGAGAGTCTGGATTTACTTCAATGGTGTCCTACCATGAGGACACACAATGGGATCCTCTTAAGACTGGACTTACAGGCCTCTCGCTTCTTGAATTCTTCCAGACATCTCATAAGGAAGGCCCAGAACTCTGGCTACTTGGCATCTCCCAAGGACTCAAGCCACCTCAGCAGGATGAAACAGCCCAGGCTTCTGAACACCTCACAACACCCACTGCCTCACCCAGCTTCTCGGCTGGCAGAGGGCCACCCCCATCCCAGGGCTATTATATCACGTCCCCAACAAGACATAAGGATAGGTAAAAAGCAGACATGTAGGACAAAACAAGAGTGCGCCATGATTCAAAGCCTACTTTCACATGGATTAAAAGTCCAGATTTAAAGGTCATTTTCCCAAACTTCGATCACAAACAGCACTATTAAGTCAATTATTAGACCTTAGCCACAAATCCATAAATAACTTCTTTCCTCACCTGGACCTAAAAGAAAATCAGGTCAGAGAATGCCTCTGTTCAACAAATTCTCATGATTTGTATTTTTAGGGTCTAATTACTTCATCTATGTCACACTCTCCAGTAAACTCTTGGTGTCACACCAACATAGTACTGTTTAAGCTCACAAAGCAGAACACTGAACCCTGGTGGAGAAATGATTCACAATTTCCACCAAAAACAAAGAAGAACAGAAAGTGGCCCTTAGTGGGTAATGGTCAACATGTCCAGTCACCAACACAAATGAGGATTAACATGCCCTCTTAAGTCACATCTCTGCACTATAATATTATGTGCATAAATGTGCCTTGCTAAACTGCAGCCAGCACCTTCCTCTGGGTGGGCACTGTTTTCTTTTTCTCAATAAAATCAATCTGTGCCTCACTTTGTCCCAAACTTAAATTCTTTACTGCAACAATATTAAGGATCCTCACAGCCTAAGATGAGGTCCACTTCCTTTTAGGGAACCTCCTTGGAACCCCAGTCCTGGTGACACAATGAGCTTATTCTTCCACCACCAAATCTCATATCTATTACTAGCAAGCACACCATGAACACAGTAGTCTCTAACCTCAAGTTCAAGTACCCCATTTTCTGGACATCGCTCCTTCCTTCCAGCACCTCTAGTCAGCCACCCACCAACATCCACAGTCCAAGGGTCTACCACCTTCCCTCCATCCCAACTCCCTATGCCCTGTTGGTCTCCCAGTCAGTCCCCATGTGCATTCACCAGACAAATCTGAACCCTGTCCTGCACTTCCACTGCAAATGTGGCTGGAGAGAAAATGCTCACCTTGCCAACTCTCACTTTCAGTTTAGGACCACTACCAGCAGGTGAGGATGAGGAACTACAAGTCTACTGTGATTCCCTATGGACTCACTACTCCCAGTCTTCTGAACCACTACTTTATACCTCTTCCTTAGACTTCTAAGACCCACCTCCTCCAGACTCATGGCTGGGAACCTTATTTCCTATTTCAGTGAGAACAGCTCAGGAATCACTGAAGAACTCACCTGCTCCACCTACCACATCTGCATCTGCATCTGCATCTGCTTCCAGCAGCTTGCACAATTCTCTTCCCACTGCCCATCCAATCCTACGCTTCCCAATCACTGCCACACGCCCAGGAGGCACCCTGCAAAGGTACTGTGTTGCCTGAATCATAATTTTCTCCTTTCCTGGATCACATGCAAGTCTGCAGAAACATCCAGTATTTTCCAGCTTTAAAAATAAAATGTTGGGAGGCTGGGGCAGGAGGATTGCAAGTTCAAAACCATCCTTAGAACTTAAGTGAGACTTTGTCTCAAAATAAAAAATAATAAGGGGTGGGGCTCAGTGGTTAGGTATCCCTGGGTTCAATCACCAGTACCAAAAAAATAAATAAAATAAAATGTTGGGGCTAGGGATATAGGTAAGCAGTCTAACAACATTTGTCTAACAGACCCTGGGTTCTATATCCAGCACTGCAAAAAAAGATGACCCTATTTTATCATCCCACCACTATTTACTTCTTTGCCTTACAGCAAAATCACTGAGATACTATAGTCATCATCTCTTTCTTTCTTCCCTCCTGAGCCATAACCACCAAAACCAATGACCTCCATTGATAAATCTCAGCTCTTAAGGGATCCATTGTAGCATATGAAACCCTCTCTTCCCCCCCTTCCTAGGATGTCTCTCTAGGTTGGTTCTCCTTCCTCACCTGTTGTCGCCTGCTCACCCCCTTACCTTACACACCAGAGATATCCAGAGATGTCTCAAACCTTAGACTCAACTTTTTTCTACTTACACCCAACCCTTTTGCAAGTTCGTCTCTCTTATTTCCTCCTTATGACTCCAGAAATTTACCTTCAAATGCTTTCCTGTCATCTCCACTTCATGTTTCCTGGCACTTCAGACAGCATCTATGCTGAAGTGATTTTCTTCCCTGAATCTGCACCTTCCACATCCCAGTTAAAGTTGCCTCCATCTTTCCAGTCACTCAATTCAAAACCACAGAGGCAGGCTTGACTCCTGTTGCTCTCACATTCAATCTAAATATTGTAACTCTACACTCAAGACATTTACAGAGTCTGCCCATTTTCACCACTGTCATTTTTATTATGGATTCAAGCAACCCAGTGAGCCATCTCTTACTGGGACTACTTCCTACATTAGTCTCCTGACAAGCCTCTGGGTTTCCACCTATATTCTACAGTCAGTTCTCCACAGAGCAACGAGAAATATCCTTTAAATCCACTGGGTACTTTGTCACTCTGCTCAAAACCAAAAGCCATCTATCCCACACTTAGTAAAGCTCAATCTTTTCTACAGTGTAGGAGACACAACAGGTTTGGCAATCCCATTCCTGCCATTACCTCCTATGCCTGTCTCTTTCCCTCTGCTCCAGTCACCCTGTCTTAGCCTAGAATCTGAGGAACATACAAGGTTCTCTGGGACCCTTCTCCATGACTCTCCCAGAGGCCTGCAGCTCTACACTCACATGCCACCCCCACAGGGAAGCCTCCTCCAGGACCCTACACAATATGCAATCCCTCACTCCTAGACCTGCTGAATATTTCTTCAGCACTTAGTGCTGCCTGATGCATTATGCATTTGCTTATTAAATGTTCCCCAATTAAAACGTGTGGGAAAGGCCTTTGTGTTGGTCACTGCTAACTAGCATCTTGAACAGTGCCAAGCAAAGCTGGGAACTTGAAGATTTGTTGAATGAACAACATTAGTCAACACAAATCTCTACACATCTTGCTCAACTCCAGATAGTAGCCTCAAGAGAAAGGACAATATCAATTTCATGTCCCCAAGGTTCTCAGCAGCACTGTGCAACAGACCTTCCTGGAGTGGAAATGTGGTAAACATGCACTGCCCATACAGTGTCCACACGTGCCTACTGAACACTTGAAATATAGGTTCAATATAGGGCAGTGCGACTACGGAACTAAATTATAAATTTTATTAAATTTTAATTAACTTAAATGTAAGTGGCCACGCATGGCTCTCTATGGCCACTCTCTAGTGTGGAACAAACAGCATAACGTAGAGCACAGAATAGGGGCTGTCACTTCTGATGTTGTCATCTACGGGCTCCTGCAGTCCTCTTAAGAGTCACCGAGGGCAGAGGCTGGACAGTCTCCGTAGGCTTGCGGGCTGGCCCGGAACCCTGTCCCCGAGAAGCGCTGAACAAACGCGACAAGGAGCCAAGAGCGCCCAGGAGACCAGCGGAAGGCCCCAGCGGCAGCCGGCCTCGGAGTTCCGCTCGCGGGCCGAGGCGGCGCCGCCCGACCGCGCGTCCGCGCA
>NW_025999983.1:2555135-2585628 GCF_001458135.2 Marmota marmota marmota | reverse complement strand
CCGCGAGGGCCGTGCTGGTCTCCAAGAGGCCGCCCGCCCTCCGGGCTGCAGTGGCGCTGCGGGCCCCGCAGCGAGCGCCCGCCGCCCTCCGTCCGGCCTGGCGACGACACTAGCGGACGGGGAGGTGGCATTCCCTCCCTCCCTCCACGTGGCCGAGAAAGGTCACAGAGGTTCGAGGGAAGGTTGGACCTTTCCATCGACGCCTCCCCACCGTCACCGATAGGTTCTGCTCCTCCGATTGCTTGTCCATTTGTTAACGTGGCTGAAAAAGCCTCGTTTAACTTCTCACCCACTTTCCCCTTGGCTGAAATCTGATCCTTAAAAGGGGACCCCCCGAAAGACGTTCGTGTCCATCCTGTTGCCTCCAGGAGAGATTGTATCTGATAAAAGCAGAGCTAGAAGACCCCTAGAGAATCGGGTCCTATACTTCCTGTGACAAAACAGCCCAGGGACAAAATATTTGTCCTATTTATAGTAAAGTGTGAAGTTTTATCTTTTTATCCCTTAAAAGATCAGAAAGTGGGTCATAATTTGGAAAATAAACCTCTATACTTCTATTTAAGAAAGTATAGTCACAGGCAATGGTATGTGCTTGTAATATCTATGATTTAGGAGGTTGAGGCAGGAGAAACTTGAAGTTCTCCTGAAAGCTCAAGGCCTACTCAGCAACTTAGCAAGGCCCAGTCTCAAAATTTAAAAAAATAAAAGTCTCGGGATGGAACTAAGTGGTCCAATGTCCCTGGGTTCAATCCCCAGTACCACCAAGATAAATAAATAAAGAAGAAAAAGGAAGCATAGAATACACGAATAAGTACTTTAAAGATTCTAGTTTCCCTTATGAAAATGATGAAATAAAGTAATGAAAAAGTTTTTCCAAGAATTATATGAGGTTGAAACATGAAATTGCCAATGATCAACTAAAATAGTTGAAACTAAAAAGGGCAACATCATATGGTCAATCTACTTGGGTAAAAACTTTTATACCCAAGTATTATTGAAGCTTTAAGAATGTTGTGGGATTTTTTTTTTTTTTTTTACTTTTACACCCTATATAAAAGCATATAGTTTCCTTAAAAACACTCCATAAGTTTGCTGAGACAAGACCCTTATAGAGATGACATAAAGGTTTATGGTAGAATGAATCGGTCATAACTTTCCTATGTTCATATATGAATACATGACCAGTGAAACGCCACATCATGTATAACCACAAGAATGGGCTCCTAATTATAATAAGTTATACTCCATGTATATATGTCAAAATATACTGTCATGTATAGCTAAAACAAACAAAACGAATGGGCTCTGGCATTAAACTGAGGGTTAGAATCCTTACTCTACCCTTTTGTAATAGCAGGGTTAAGGACAAGGCAAACTAAATTTGTTTCATTTTCTGATATGTGACAATCAACATGTTTCCTACCTTTCCGGCTTTATGAGAATTAAATGAAATATGCAATTTGATTCTCATCATTCACAGGTTCTGTATTTGCAAACACACAAACCCACTAAAGTTTGTAGCCCCCAAGTCAGTGGATACTTGTAGTATAATCAAGGTCATTCAGAGACTTGGACAGAGGACTGAAATTTTTTTTTTTTAAATATTTTTATACCTTTATTTTATTTCTTTATTTGTATGTGGTGCTGAGAATCGAACCCAGTGCCTTGCACATTCTAGGAGAGTGCTCTACCGCTGAGCCACAACCCCAGCCCGGACTGAAATTTTTAAGCAACCAAAAGTGCACATTCCTGCCTTCTTGATTCAGCTCATACTGTAAATGTGTCCCTATCAGTCTCATAAGTGCCAAGTTTTTAATATTTTTGTTCTTTTTTTGTTGTTGAATATTTCACTGTTTAAGATGGTTCTAGGCACAGTGCTGAAATGGCAAATAAGTTCCTTAAGCCCAAGGCTGTGCTGAGAAGATACAGGACCTGGGGCCTGATGGGACCCCCATGGACCATCCCACACCCAAGTGACCTTGGTTAAAGGGCTTGCTCCCAGAGGACTTCTTTGTTATATGCCAACCTTTCTCCAATGGTGGAATGTTCAGCCTTTTGAAATAAATGTAATGTGGAACCTTGATGGCCACAGTTTTAAATTTCCTGATCCCATCTCTAAGATTTCATGTTGTTCTTGGTCAAAAACATTGAATATGTCAGTGTGTCACTCTTCTGTGACCTTTTAAATAGAATGTTACATTTGAAATTGAGTCTCCGGTTAGAAATGTATAAAATGTGTATGACCCATGAGTTTGGGATAAAAACAGTATTTAGCCATTGGTCTTTTATTCTTGCAGCTGTCTCGGTTGCTTCTCTGGATGTGATATCAAATCCTGGTACACAGATCCTGGTATAAACAGTAGCACAATGGCTATTCTTCCTTGAAGCCAAAGGCCCCAGAAGACCTTGTGAATGAACATTGTCCATTTCCTTGTCAGGGCCATAGTCACCTGATGTAGGAGCTGACCAGGGGGAACCAAGGCCCACCCTGACAGAGAATTAAGGGCTCAGTCAAGGCATGAGGGAGAAAGGAGAATTTAGAAATACCTTTTGAAAGGAATATGATTGATGAGAAGAGATGCAACAGAGCTGCAGAGCAGCACCGCTTATTAGGTATGCTTTCTCTTCCAGAGAACTTATTTCCTTTCCTTTACATGTTTTGGTGTTTCTGCTGTTGATGCTTCCTTGAAGCAAAGTGCACTGCTCTGATGGCAGAGACCAAAAAGTGGTACCATGACTGTGCACCTGCGATGAGGGAAGGGAGTGTTGTTGCCAACCCTGCTTGCAGTCATGGACATGAAGATGATGAAGAGGCAGCCCCTTCCCCAAGGGAGGGCAGACATATAGGCAGATAGATTGCACGGGGTTTGAGAGGTTGGAAAGACCCAATGGATGCAAGACACAGAGATGGCCAGGATAAACTCGACTGACCCTGCAGTCTGACCCGGTAGCTGGCCTTCCTCTCGTTCTCCACCTGCAGCCACAGGTAACTTAAAATGGAAAGCTGTTTCTCTTGGTCCTGTGCCTCTTGTCCTGTGTTTAAAAACCTTCCACAGTTCCCTCTATCTGTAGAGTAGAGGCGACAGTCTTGGCATCATATGATGGAGGTGGTAATGATGTGGTCCATCTTCTTTCTCCAAAGGCATCGCTCTACCCTTTCTTTCCCCAGCACATGCATATGTACACAGTGTGGAAACTCCCGCTCAGCTGGACCACCCTGCTCAGTCTGCGAAGCCAGGTTCACCAACTAGACTTTGTACACACACCAGCTCTCATTGTGTGGAATCTTGCTCTCCAAAATGTCTTGTTCCTCTCCACCCAAATTCCATGCTTCCTGCCTTCACTGATTCCCACTTGAAATGCCTCTTGTTGCTTCAGGTGACCTTCTTGGACCTCTTCAGGCATAGTGAGTGTCTTCTAGAGGGCTGGTGACATCTGGAAAGAGACAATGAATATTCAAATGATAAAAATAAAGCAGGTATTTTCTCTGCCTTGGGTGCTTTTCTCCATTACTGAAGAAATACCTAGCAGTTTTGCCATGTGCCAATTCATAAGCAGCGATGCCCAGGGTTCCTGAGCTGAGCTCTTTTTCTGAGCATATAAACTATTGAATGATAATGGGTTAAATGTTTTCCCAAGGATTTGCTCTTACATTTTGTTGCTATACATCAATCCAAAGAATGACATAAAAATGATTTTTTATGTGGTCTGTTGGTCTTTTTCTTTTCTGGGAAATCAGTTTTTGAGAGAAAGTGCTTTCTTCAAAACTCTGTCTCCAAAGGGAGAGCAGGAAAAGACTGAAACCCTACAGATATACTCTGCTCTTTGCTTACCTTTCTGAGGACAGTTGGTGGTGGCAGTTATGCACTCCTGAAGCAGCCACAGTCATGCTGCACTATGTAGCCGAGGTCCTCTGGGAATGTCAATTGAAGGCTTTCATGAAATTCATTTGCTCCTCTGTGAAAACAAGTGAACCTCTCACCTCTCATGAACTGATGCTTTTCATTACTGATCCAGCTACAAACACGTTTTGGATGTTGCTTGTTTAAAAGCAAAGTAAATTCAGATTTAATAATTTATTTCCCTAGGCTCACTGGGTTTATTCCTATTGTACTTAGTTGCTGGAAACACAACAACATTATCACACAAATGGATAACTGTGGCAGTGGCCAGGTTATAGTCTATAGGAAAGGAGCGAGATCAGCTAAGTTACGACTTTAGACAACATAATGTCACCTTTAAGAGATCCTTGGATGGATGATCATGCACTTGTGTACACCACACTTAATTCAAAGAGAAAAAGGACACCATTTCCATCCTCAAAGAATTTACAAATTAATTTTTGAATTAAGATTTAATAAAAAAAAATGAACAGAAAAAAGTGCTCCTGCACATGAGGCCCTGCCTACTGATGACCTGTGACCCAGGAGCCTGGGCCCTACATTGGGACAGAGTCACCTGGAAGCAAGGTGCTCAGGAAAATGTGGGCAATGCTGGCCTCTCCCTACGGCGCTGTGGTGCTTGTAGAAAGAGGGAGAATGATAAGGACAGTTGTACAGAACAAGGACGTGGCCACTGCCATGTTTCAGAGAGTTTACTTTGCAGGGCTCTGTTGATTTTCTGCTTCTGTGTCTGCCAGTCTCAGCTTCACTCCATGAGAGAGCCTCGCTCTCAGGGGTCTGCCCCCCTCCCTAACCCATTTCCCATTCCATTGACAAAATGGGAATGGAATGTGGGAATAGTAGTATCCCATCTGAGTTTCCTACATGAGCAAGTATGTGGAGGTGAGTTGCCTCTGAGGAAGGGTGTGGCCTTAGGCAAGATAGTTTTCTACTGCAGAGGACAATTTCCAGGGGGGGCTCAACTGGGAACTGCCAGTGGTCAATACTCGGTGACATCCAAAGTAACACATAAGAGCAGTGGTCCACCAGATGACCACAGAAAAATGAACACACTGTAATGCCACAGTCAGGGCAGTGTGGGGGTTGGAGCAAGGCCAACATCTTCTGGGAAACTGTGGGGTGAGTTTGCAGACAGCCTAGGCCAGCATGGGTAGGAGGCACTAGAGGCTGCACATTTGTAAGGGGTCTATGGTGGACACTGGGGACAAAACCACTGGATTAATCATGATTTAATATCCTTGAAGCCCATTTAACTAAAAAGTTACGGGTGATTGTAAGGACATCTCTGCCATGGTCTAGGTCAAGTGTAGGCAGCCATTTGCATTGGCATCCTGACTCTGCCTTTTAGAGTGACCACTCCACTGTTCTTACCCAGCTTTTCTTTCCTATCCTTAGAAGGAGAAACATTTAGTACCTGTATCACAGGGTTGTTTATTTTGAGGATTAAATGAAATTATTCATTTATCTTTGAACCATGCCTGCCATGTACTAAATTCTTAGTGAACCATGGATGTGGGCATTCGTGAACGCACCAATTATTGCTCCCCAGTAGGCTGCTTACTAGCTCTGTAGCTTTATTTTTAATTTCATGTGTCTGTTTAGAGATAACATTATCCCACTCCTTTACTGGTTATATCTTTTGAAAATTTTATTCCCTGAATAGGAGGGTGAATTGCAATTTTGTGTGAATCCATCAATTTAGACAATAAATAAGAAATTTCCAAAGAGCTGCTGTGGAGAATATTAACACCAAAGATGCGTGAACTACAGTCTTTCTTTGCACATAGTACTCTGTTTCTCAGTACTGTGTTACATCTGCTGAGTAAATTACATGCTATCTTTACTCTAGAATGGTTTCAATGTGAATGTCAGAAAAATGTATTGAGCTGTGGCACAATGACCAATTCTTTGTTTTCCTCATCACCCAACCAGTGAATACATTTTTAAAACTTTTTTTTTTTTTTGAGACCGGGAACTGAACCCAGGACCTTGTGCATGCTCTGCAAGCACTCTGCCTCCAAGCTATACTCCTAGCCCTTTTAAAATATTTTGAAACAGGGTCTTGCTTGCTGAATTGCCCAGTCCGGCCTCCAACTTTACTCCTGCCTCAACCTCCCAAGCAGCTGGGATCTCAGGTGTGCACCACCTCACCTTGACTTCAGGCACCACCTCTTTCTCTTTGCATTTGTTTTTCTCTTTGTGTATTCCCATTTGACATAAACTCTTTGTATACTGTATCCCAGTCAAGTGCAGGAAATAATGCACAAATGTTCCTAAAAAGTTAAAAAAAAAAAAAAAGTTTGTCCTGCATGCACATGTGAGTTTCAAATTTCTCTCGAGATAAATGGGATGATTTGTCACAAACCCTGAGAAATTCAGGATGACCCAAGAATGAGCTGCATGCTGGTTTCCTAACCTGCTTGCCAGTCATACTCTAGTCTTTGGGACAAATGACCCACTTCCTGAATTTCCATGTGAGCTCTCCAGCTACACCGGAAGATGGCACATAGCATCCCTACAAGTCATCTTTCCAGGTTCTGTGAAATATGTCAGCTGTTTCGAATGTGAGGTATCAGCCCCTGATGGGGGTTTCCTAGGATCGAAGTCTGAAATTCTTGCTTAATAATGAGGGTGCCGCTGCAGAACCCTTCCCTGCACTTTTTCCAGTGGGAACCATCTCTCCACAGGATAAATTCCTTGACTTCAGGCACCACCTCTCTCTCTTGGCATTTGTTTTTCTCTTTGTGTATTCCCAATGTCTAGGAGAGGCCCAGAACTTGGAAGTTGCTCCACAATTATAACCCTTTGCTCATTTTTGTATGGATGAATGAGCAAAGGGTTATAATTCCAAACATTTCCTTTTTAAAACAAACCAAGGATCCAAGGACTTTTCAAGTGACTTTCTTACAGACTTTAGTTGGTTATGAGCCCAGTGAATGACCTTGAATGAACCTGCCCTTTGTGAGCAAAGCCTTGCTTGCTCTTCTCCATGGACTTGGATGGGAGGTAGCTAAGGGCAGATTCTCAAAGTATCATTTGTGATGTTAGGAGTCTCCTAGCACGATGCATGGACTTCCTAGATGGACTTATGGAGGCAAGGCATTAAGGGGTAGATGATGATTCTTCTTCCTTCTTTTTATTTTATTTTATTTTATTGCTTTCTTTTGTTTGTGTCAGGGCCATTTGTTAATCACTGTTACTGAATGCTTGGTTACAAACAAAAACAAAAGACTTGCTCCAGACAGTCTTTGCCTCCTCTACTTCCTCCTTTCTTTTTCATTTGCTCCTCCTCCTCCTCCTGTTTCTCCTCCACCTTCGCTTCTTCAACCTTGTCTTCTTCTTACATTCCTCCTCCACCTCCATCACATCCTCCTCCTCCTGGTGGTCCTCCTCCACCTGCACTTTTTCTACCCTCCTCCTCCAAGTGGTTTTCCTCCACCTCCACTTCATCTTCCCTTCCTCCTCATCCTGGTGATCCTCCTCCACGTCCTCCTCTTCTACCCTCCTCCTCCACTTCCTTCACATCCTCTCCTCCTCCTGGTGGTCCTCCTCCACATCATCTTCTTCCCCTCCTCCACCTCCTTCACATCCTCCTTCTCCTCCTGGTGGTCTTTCTCTACCGTGTCTTCCTCTTCCCCTCCTCCTACACCTACTTCACAACCACCTCTCCTCCTGGTGGTCTTGCTCCACCTCCTCTTCTTCTTCCCCTCTGCCTCCAATTCTTTACATTCTCCTCCTCCTCCACTTCCTCCTCTTCTTCATTTCCTCCTCCTCCTCCTGTTCCTCCTACACCTCAGATACCTCCACTTTCTCTTTTTCCCCTACTCCTCCACCTCCCTCACAACATCCTCATCCTCCTGATGGACCTCCTCCACCTCCGTCACATCCTCCTCCTCCTGGCAGTCTTCCTCCACCTCGTCTTCTTGTGCAGCCTTGGCCACTCCACTCACCTCAGGAGAGATAACCAGGCATGATCAGCTGGAGTCTCCTGACACTCCACTCACTTCTCTAGGACATGTTGGGGTGGACTGCTGCCATACCCCAAACCCCATTGCACTTACCTCAAAAAAAAAAAAAATATCAAGGAGAGGCTCACTAAGACCTGTGGCCATTCCTCAGTCACAGTGGTGGACACGATCTCTGCCACATGCAGCCACCCCGGGACCTCCTGTGGGATTGTGACAGCTGTCCATTCTGCCATTAGAGACCTCTGTTGTCCTTGTAGGAACTGTTGTTCCACACTGCCCTACAACCCAAGGCCTTGGCACAGGCCCAGAGGTGATGAGTGACATGATCTGTGGCAGCCCAATGCCACATGTGTATCCTCCAGGGAGGGGTGTGGAGACATTCTGCTCCAGAGAGGACCATTCCATGCACTCAGTGCTGAAGTGCAGAGAAGCCATGAGGCCATAACCAGCCTCCTTACGTTCCTCAGTGTTGGGGTGTGGACTTTCTCTCCTGAGGCCTCTTGCCCCACTCAGTCCACTGTCTTGAGGTGAGACTGTGCTTCCCGAGGCCTCTTTTGCCTCACAGGCCCCAGTCCTTGGGTGTGCATGGGCTCCTCCAAGGCCCAGTGCCACCTCACAGTGCTTAGTCGGCCTGTCTGCACATGCTCTGCAGCACCCTCTAGCATCTCCAGTCCACAGACCTGACAGAGGACCTTCTCTGCTGCAGCATCTTGTTCTTGTTCTTGCCCTCTTCCTCCTGCTACTTCACTTCTTCCTCCTCCTCCTGTTCCTGTTCCTTCTCCACCTCCACTTCCTCTAGCTCCTCTTCTTCTTCCCCTCCTCCTCCACCTCCATCACATCTTCTTCTTCCTCCTGGTGGTCCTGCTCCACCTCCTCTTCTTCTATCCTTCTCCTCTACTACCTTTACATTCTCCTCCTCTCCATGTGGTCTTCCTCAACCTCATCTCTTCTTACCCTTCTCCTCCAAATCCTTCACATCCTCCTTTACCTCCTGGTGGGCTTCCTACACCTCCGCTTCTTCTACCATCCTCCTCCACATCATCCTCCTTCTCCTGGTGGTCCTCCTCCACCTTGTCTCCTTCTTTGTCAGGGACTAGAAGGAAATTCTCCTTCAAAAAATAGCCTGACAGCCCCCTGGGAGGCATTCTGCAGCCACCTATCTCCCTGGAACATCCTGCGGTTATCAGGATCATCAGCTGGCAGTTTTACCACCCACATCCAGCAATTTCTGATTAGAGAGCTTCCCCATCCCCAGCATATAAATACCCCTGTGTGAACAATAAAAGTTTGCAGCTTGATCAGACCCCTGTCTTGCTGTCACCTTTCGTGTCTCTTGTCCCTTCATTCCTCCCCATCTAGGTTCGCTGCCCACGTTGATGTGTCCTGCAGGATGGGACACTTCTTCCCCTCCTCTTCTACCTCTTTTCTATCCTCCTCCTCATTCCATGTTTTTCCTCCACCTCCACTTCTCCTCCTGTGCCACCTCCTTTATTTCTTCCTCCTCCTCTTGATGGTTTCTCCAGCTCGATTTCTTCTTCCACTCCTCCTCAATCTCCTTCATAGCCTCCCCTCCCCTTCCTTCTCTTCTTTTTCCCCTCCTCAGCCACCTCTTTTACTTCCTTCTCCTCCTCTGGTAGCCTTCCTCCACCTTTTCGTTTTCTACCCTCCTCACCTCCTTCACATCCTCCTCCTCCCCCTGGTAGTCTTTCTCCTCCTTGTCTTTTTCTTCCCCTCCTCCTCCACCTCCTTCACATCTTCCTTCTACTCCTTCTCTTCTTGTACCCTCCTCCTCCCCATTTACTTCCTTCTCCTGCTGTTGGTCTTTCTCTACTCATCTTCTGTTCCCGCTCCTCCTCCACATACTTCACTTCCTCCTCCACCTCTTCACATCCACCACCTTCTCCTCTTCCTCCATCTTCTTTATTCTTCCCTCCTCCACCATCTTCTTTTACCTCCTCCTCCTCTTCCTCAGGACTTGGTGGCCTCTTTGGACTCCTGGTATGTAGTCATGATGTGTCTCAAGCTCTTGGCACAGTGCTGGGAGTTCACACACCTCAGGTGGAGGAAGCACCCCTCGAGCCTACTTGTACTCCCCGGGCCTCACATGTACGTATGGACACGTTTTGCTGCATCCTGCTGCCACTTCATGGCGTTCTGCTTGATGTGCTGCCATATCCTTATGTGGCTGTGCAAAACCAAGTACTTACCTGAAAAGCTCATTCTCCTCATTCTCCTGAAGCCTTGGCCATTGCTTAGGCCCACAGATCAGGTTGGCCACCACATGCTCCAACCACTTGCCTCCAGAGAGATGTCCACAATGAAGCTGGCAACTGCTTTCCTTAGCCTCTCCCATCCAGTCCTCCCTGGTAGTGTGAGCACTAGGCTTACCCAAGTGTCCTACTGCCTTAAAGGGCCAGTAGCGATGTAGCACACAGTCTGCCACAGCCTTCTGCCACAGCAAAGGCCTCGATGGAGCTGTGAGCACACACCCTGCCGAAGCCAACGTCCATTCCAGAGGCCAGATTATACATGGCCTGACACGAGCTGCTGCGGTTCAGCCACCTCACAGACCACACTTGCCCTGTCGGGACATCATCTGCACAAGCCTCAGGCCACCTCACAGTGCCAGTCATCATGTGGACAGTCGGTTTCAATGAACGGCCAACTCCATGCCATCGGATTGCCATGTGCATCTGCCCTGAGGCTGGCTCCAGCTACCTCATGGACAGGATTGCACAGGGTCTCTGTCCACTGCAGACAGCGCATGAAGTGTGTGATCAGGATGGCCCTAGCTTCCTTCCAGTTCGTATACACACATGTGGTGTGGACACAGGCTTGTGCAGCCTTGGCCATTCCACTCACCTCAGGAGAGAAAACCAGGCATGATCAGCTGGAGTCTCCTGACACTCCACTCACTTCTCTAGGACATGTTGGGGTGTCTACTGTCATACCCCAAACCCCATTGCACTTACCTCAAAAAAATCTGCTTGGAGAGGCTCACTAAGACTTGTGGCCATTCTTCAGTTACAGTGGTAGACACAATCTCTGCCATCTGTGGCCACCCCTGGGACCTCCTGTTAAGGTGTGGGATGGTGACAGATGTCCATTCTGCCATTAGAGACCTCTGTTGTCCTTGTAGGAACTTTGTTCCACTCTGTCCTGTAATCCCAGGCCTTGACACAGGCCCAGAGATGATGAGCTGTGGCAGCCCAGTGCCACATGTGTATCCTCCAGGGAGGGGTGTGGAGACATTCTGCTCCAGAGAGGACCATTCCATGCACTCAGTGCTGAAGTGCAGAGAAGCCATGAGGCCACTACTGGCCTCCTCACATTCCTTAGTAATTGGTGTGATATGGTTTTTCAGGCTACCTCCACCTGACATTCATTAGTGGTGGGGTTAGTGTTTGCTGTTCTAAAGTGTCTTGCTTCTTTTATTTCTGAGTCATGAGGTGTTCCTGTTCTTTCCTGGCTTGGTCTTTATGTGATGAGTACTGCCCGAAGGTGGCTCTTGCTACCTCAGCGACTGAATTCCAGTGTGCTTGCCATGACATATATCACATGTAATGTGTGATTAGGGTGGGCTTCTGCTGCTATTGCGGACATATGTGTTGTCCTGTGACAACACATCCTTTTCCTACATGGCCACTCCCTGACCTCAGGTTAGATGTCCAGGCTGTTGTGCTCCAGCCTTTGGCATTTTACCTTGTTCTGTTGATGTGCTGATTTGCTATCTGGACACTGTGGTGTCATTTGCACTTACCTTAGAAGTCTTGTATCTCCTTCACCTGAAAAATGCATCAGGCTTTTCCTCAGACTCATTTGTTTTTTTGTGTATGATCTGGTCTCAGCTCCTCCACAACACGGTACTCCTTTATTACTTGTGTCCATGTACCTGGCATCCTGCCATCAAGTGCTCTCACATGATGGTCGGACCCTCCCTAATCCCGTTTTTTTTTTTTTTTTTTTTTTAACCTGCTAGAGCACATAGTGATATGTGGCACCATCTTGGCCTCCTGCATCATCAATGACCTCTGTTGATCTGCAGGAATGTACTCTGGTGTAGCCACCCATCATCCTATTGGCCTCCGTTCTGATGTATTTACATGCTCTGCTCCGTTCCTGGTGCACCTCACACACCTCATTGGTGTGTGTGGACATAGTCTCCTACAGGACTAGCCACCTCACAGCTCTAGTAACACTGTGGACATAATTAGTTGCAGTCCCTGTCCACATCACCACCTCTGTTGTGGTGCGTCCTCCTGCTCTGTTGCACCTCCTGCTGGTTCACAGACCTTAGTAGTGAAGCGTGGACACACCCTGCTGAAGCCTCTGATTATTCTGGTATGCCATGGGTGATACTACCTGCCCTTCTGCCTCTTGAGGGCGCTCGTTAGAGTTCACTTGTAGCTTTTGGATGTGCTCTGCTGTAGCCTCCAGTCGCTGTCGCCTGCACTCATGCTGTGCTCTTCCTCGCAGAGCTCATCAGTGATGTGTGCACACTGTGCTGGGCTCTACCACCTGCATGTCTCAGTGATGCTCTGCGGACACACTAGTGCGGGTTTCATCACTGCTTAGGATTGAGTGCTGATGTGTGATACATGGACAGCTTGGCCTCACGCTTTTTTAAAAACTATTATTAAAATTTTAATGTAGTTCAATCAGCTTGTCTGGTTCATTTCAGTTCCTTCACTGCCAAGCCTGTGGGCAGGGCTGCTTCAGCTTCTCTGCCTTCTCCTCGTCTGTAATGACCAAGATAAAAAGGTACTTTCTGCTTTGACCTTCAAATTTCACATTATCCTCATTTTTCTGATCTTGGCAGATTTGGCATCCTTTCGCCTGGCTGTGAGCAGAAAGTGTTTGATTTCCTCCATTTTTTCAGGCCTGGCGTCATGCCGTGCAGAAGGCATGGACTGGCACTTGTCCCTGAGAACAGCCAGAGGTACCACACCGTTGCCACACCACAGTCCTTAGTGGAGATGTGTGAGGACATCTTGCCTCAGCATCCTGCTGTGACACTGATCTCAGTCATGCTGCTTGCTGCAGCATGGTGCCCCTCCACAAACCTGACATGAGGTGGACATTCTCCTGTGGCCTGTCCTTCATACCCCATTCAGGACATGTGCACACAATGCTGTGGCCTCTGGACACTCCTCAGACCTCCGCCTTGGTGGGAGGACATGAGCTACTGTAAACTCCCACCACTCCACTCACCTCAGTTGTGTGATGTGGACCTACTCACAGACCCAGGAAACCGTAGACAACTCTGCTTCTCCCTCCTGCCACACCATAGACCTCGGATGAGATATGGGGACTGGAGCCCCTTCTACCTCTTGGATCCCACCAGTGATGTGTGGACATGTTCTGCCTCAGACACCAGCCCTTCCAGACACACATTTGTTTGACAAACTCTGCTGTGGCTTCCTGTTACCTCCCTGACTTCCATTATGATGTGAATAAACACCCAGCTACAATCCCCCAAAGCTGTCCCTAAACAATCAGTATAACAATTATTTACCTGGCATTTATATCGTATTAGGCATTACAAGTAATCTAGACATCATTAAGACTGTATGTGAGGATGTTTGCAGGCTTTATACATACACTACTCCATTTTATTTAAGGTCTTGGGCATTGGCAAATTTTGATATCTGAGTGGTGTCCTGGGACCAGTCCTCATGGATATCAACAGACAATTGTTTTCTTTTTTCTTTTGTGCTGGGAATTTAACCCATGGGCACCAAGATGCTGAGGCAGGCCTCAAACTTGTGACCCTCTTGTCTCAGCCTGCCAAGTCACTGGGATTACAGGCATGCGCCACCATACCCAACATAAATGTATCTTTATGTATTTATTAAAAACCAAGAATAAAACCAGTCTAGTTCAGAACAAAGAAATAACAGTTACATGGGGCTAGTTAGAATTCTAGAAAAACACAATCTTATAAATGGGCTCTGGGATTTATAAAATGTCTAGTGTATTTATAGCTTTAAACCACAAAGCATAGGGTAACAATTATGTTTCTTGCTGATCAGGAATTATAACTGGTTCTAGGAAAATTTAAGCTATCTTATAAGAAAGGAACTGGGTGTGGTCTCAGTCTAAATAGTTGGGGAAGGGGTCTTTTGTACCAAAGGACAGCAGAGGTTAACAATGTTTTAGGATACTGCAGTTTGGCCTAGTCCCGAGGCCAGCTTGAATCTGGGAGTGGACATTTCTGCATCCCATTCCTAAGGTCAGCTGCATGTAGATGTGCACTGAGCCAATGTCACTTCAATGCCACTCCAACTTTTATTTTCTTCTTTGATATTTCTCCCTTTTGGTCAAAATCTTTCCACAAGAAAGCATTCACGGTCCATGTAGTATTAGAATCATCCACAACAGTAGGATAGATCTGTCCCAGGAAGTAACATCTGTCACTGCAGGTATACTTGGCAGCTGTGGTGATGGAACAAGTTTTAGGTCTTTGGCCACATTTTTTTTTTATTGGTTGTTCAAAACATTACAAAGCTCATGACATATCATCTTTCATACATTTGATTCACGTGGGTTTTGGCCACATCTAAACAACAAGGAAGTAACTGAAAAACCACAGCCTCAGTCAGGTCAGGTAGTCTCTGAGGTCAACAGGGAGTCCAGAGGGCTATGGCCTGATAAGTGGTTTTTTTTGGTAGTGGGCTATCATTATTTTGGTTTTAGCAATATTCCTGAGATACTGAGATATACAAACTACAAGAAAGTTAAACAAGATATAAACAGAACAGGCAGTGATAACCAGCAAAAGAATATTTGAAATATTGAAGGTGGCCAACTAAGTGTTGAATTCCAGTCTAGGGGCATGAGGTAAAATGGTACTCCATAAGAGGGTCTGGTTGAGAGTTTGAATCCAGGCTGGAATGGGGGCACTATAGAGATATCACAATAGAAGCAAGTCATAGCTTTTAGCAAAAGCTCCAGCAGGGAATTGTTGATAGATCCAATATAGATTCCCAGCAAGAGTCATAGATGGCAACATTTGGACTAGAATGTTCTTTTTTCAAAGAGGGAGATTCAGTAAGAGTTGAAATTGGGGTCTATGAGAGAATGAGAAAGTGAGACTAAAAGGACTCACTTTTTAGAGCATTAAGGGAAGTAGGGATCAATCTGAGCCAGATTTCTTAAAATGAATCTTCTAAGGAGGAGCCAATGTTACACGGGTGCAAAGTATCTAGGGAGTTTGGTATTCTTAACACCGTGTGAATGAACAGCAAGGTTAGAGAGGATTTGCAAAAGATTCTGCATAGGTTTTAAGACAGAGAGAAAGGCAATAATATCAGTTAGGACTCAGTAAAATCAGGGCCCATTTAAATGAATATCTTTCCCAAGGATTTTAGAGGATGAAGGAAGTAGCCTCTGTGTTTCCTAAGTCAAAAGTTCTGCCAGATTTTGTCTTCAGGAGTTTGAGACAATAGTTTTAGGTTGAAACAAAATCAATGAAACCAGTGACTTTCCTTAGTTTGTTTGGTCTCACATCTATTCTTCCCTGTTTTGTCTAGTGGTTTCACAAACCCATCAGTTTCTTCATTATAGACTTGTAGAACTTCTTACCCCGTCCAAAGTTATTGGAATCCTATACCTACAAGAGTTATTTCCATCTTTTTCTTGAAGAAAAGACACAACACTTTGGGATCATAGTTGCTTGCAAACAACTTCCAGAAAGGCATCAGAATAAAGCCACTTAACTATGGATGCGACTTAAAATAGCCATGGTTAAAGATCTGAGGATTACTCACAACTGATGGGGTAATTTGGTTATTCTTGGAGCATATAATAATTTAACATTAGAATTAGGACTGATTACATACACTAAAAAATACCAGATTTCTAAGAACACATATTTACACATTAACAGAAATATAAGTCTAATGTGTGAGTTGGACTTCTAGGACATCTGGAAATGCCAAAGTTAGTTCTAGACTGAGAAGACTTAATTTTGGAATTTGATTTGGGGACATTTGTCAAACATTTCAGAGATCTAAAATATTTGGTTAAATAAGAAAAGCCAAGGTGACAAAAATATTTTAAAGAAAAACCTCTGAAAATGTTCTATGAAGTATAGATCAAAGCTCTAAGAAAATTCTGCCTTACAAACATGGAATCAAATTTTAGTTCCACCAGTGCACCTTTGATATCAGCACTTAACCTCCAGAAAAACTTATATATAATGTTGCCAACTTAAACACACATGAAATCTTCCATAATAGAGCATGGTCCTTGCATGGACAAGGTCCTGGGTTTGACCCCCAGCACTGCCAAAAACCAAAATATGCCACAAGATCCACTCTTTGCCATATCCTCCTATAACTTCCTCAAACTTCTTGTAACTTGTGGGAGCCCTGAATTTTATCCCACAGCTTTCTATTTTGAAACAATCAGCCATAGGTTGATTCTTTTCTGCTCAGTATCTTTCCATTCCACGAGGCAGCAATGGGCGGAAGTCATGGAGGAAGGTATGTTAGAAGATTTTAGTTCAGAGACACACTGTTAATTTCTGACTTATTTCTTGGAAGGAGTTTTTTTTTTTTTAATTTGTAATTTTTTTCTTTGTCTTATTTAGAAGTTTCTAAGTACAGTTGAAAAATAAGCCTCCTACTCATTTTGTCTGGTTCTAAAACCAGCTTTTTCTAAGTATGCACTCAAATAAACTAATTTGGGAATTTTCAAAGTTCCCTATTTTGGCCAATTCAATTTAAAATCTTCCCAGGTTACTTGGGCCTATTTGTCAATATATTTACATGAGAAGGATTCATGTATTATAAATAGAACCAGTTAGAGTTTCAAAAGGGGGGCTATTCTTTCCCATGTCACCAGTTGGAATGGTAGCTGTCCCCTTGTGTGTCTCATTGTGGAACTTCATCCAGGTAAACTGACCAGGAGGGTTTCTCCCCAGAAGCATCCTTTGGAGGATGTTTAATTGTGCTAGAAAGTACCTAAATAAAGAAAAATCTGCATTTGACTTAAGAGTGGAGATTTCAGACAAAATCTTAAGGTTTTGTGTTTATATAGGTCTCCTTTGCTTAACATGTGGCATCTCAAGATATTATACATCTCATGAAATCCCCCTGTAGGGAAACACTGACTCATACAAGATCAAGAGAATTATTTGAATTTATACAGTGTAAACTGTGAGTAAAAATGCAGAGTCTGGCATTTAGAGAGGTTGGATATGAACTGTAAATCAAAAAAGGCATGAGATAAAACTTTCACAGCATTATCTTTGAGAACAAGTTTAAAAAATTAAAATACCTAGGTTCTAATGTATTAGAAATTCAGTGGCAAAATGCAGAATTGATCATTTAGTCAGAACTCACTGGGGTGGGCTGACAGGGTAGAGATGTGAAACACATAATGAAATTGTTCAGAGGGCTGACCACCTCAAAGGTCATTGGCAGAGTGGCCTCCAACCTCGGATAGCCCAAAGTGCTACCTTCTAAGAATTAGCAGCTGCCAGAATGCAAAAGTCTTTATAGTGAAAGTAAAAACAAAGTGTCCTCCTAAACTCCATTCTGGTTAAGTGTTTCCATAACAGGAAAAGACAGCTTCAAGTGAACAGTGACTTTAAGCTCACAGACCTGGGAGATGTGTTCAAGGACAAAACTGAAAAGCTTTTTTGAACTTCTATTCAGTAGTTTCCCTGTTTGAGGCAATATGTTAATATCATTATGAAAATATTTTCCTAGGTCAAGTAAGCAAGCAAGAATGAAATGTCTATTATGAGGAAAATGTCATTCAGCATAAGAAGAGATTCAATTATAAAACCAAAAACATTAAGTAGAAATACCTTATTAGAATTAAAGTAGAAATATCAATATGAACTTGTGATTAAAAAATAATAAATCCCTTATGGTGCTCTGTACTGAAATGGCCAAGAAGCAGTGTCCCTCTGGCAGCATGAGTGTGTGAAGTCCCTATGTTGGTCACAAACACCAGTCCTCATAACCAGAGTCCCTGGAAGAAATTTCTCTTCCATGTCATGGGCAGGGGAGGGACAGTGTGGGCCAGAAAGCACAGAAGCTCTAAAAAATTAATGGAATTGTGGGAAAGGCACAGTGGTGCCCACCTGCAATGCCAACAACTCAGGAGGCTGAGACAGGAGAGATCACAAGTTTGAGACCATGCTTGGCAACATAAAAAGGGCTTGAGACGTAGCTCAGTGAATACCCTTGGCTCCCATCCCTAGTACCACCCACACAAAGAAATTAATGAAATTTTGTCAAAAGGATATCTTTAAATGGGCTCCCAGGAGCCAAAGGTATGTCATTTGAGCCCCCCCCCCAAATAATCATAATAATCACGATCCATAGAAACACATTAATCTATAACAATTCTAGAGTCTATGGCTGGGCTTGTAGCTCAGTGGTAGAGCACTTGCCTAGTACATGTGAAGCACTGGGTTTGATCCTCAGCACCATATTATAATAAATAAATAAAGATATTGTATCCATCTACAACTAAAAAAATTCTAGAGTCTATTACCATTCTTAAAACAAAAAAATATTCAAAAGTTATCACAACTAAAATAGCTATGACACTAATTCTTTCGTTTTAAAAATCAAGAGAATTGAGCCTATATACTATTTTCAGTATGAGCTGTGTTTGTAAGGGAATGGGTTTAGTTCATGTGCATACAGTTAAATTTTACTTTATAGAAGTCTACCTAATAACAATAGAAAACTATTATTAAACCATCCCCAATGAAATTACCTGTTTATGTGGGAATTTTCAATCACGGATGAAACACTGTCACATGTGACTAGATAAATATCCCTTTCAGAGGACCTGAAAGAATGAGCTGTGGTTCATTAAGTGAACACTGAGGTTGTGTGCCTGCAGGCTAATGAATGTTTATAGGAAGGCAAATTTTGACCTGCAGCTAGCTTTCATAATAAAGTGGTCAGGAAGTAACTGATCCTTTGTGATTTCTATTACATCCAATAAAAACAAAAACAAGCCCAGGAATCCTGTGTGACCAAACTGGCTTGAATTAGTTCTCCACAGCTACCTGGAGTAAGATAGGGTAAGATCCTGGGAAAAGCAATGTTCTAACCTCAATGGCTCCTTCTGTAGTCTCCACTCAGTCCCAGGTCATTAACCTGCCAGGCAGGCTGTCATCAGAGTTATTTTGCTCATGGCAATGTAGTCTGAATGTTCGCTCCTCTTCTAGACCTTAAGACAAGACATCATTTTGAAGCTATCAAATGTCTTTTTAGCAATCTGATTATATCAGATTGCTAAGAAGACATTTATATATTTATATAGACAGGTGCTATATCAACTTGTTTTTATTTTCCTCCCTGTGTAAACTAAATAATCTGTGAAAACAGCTGATAAATCCAAACAAAAAGACAAAGTAACTGGACCCAAATTAAGGTTCAGAAGACAGAACTGCATTATTACTACATGGAGCATGGGAAGAAGGAACAGACCTGAGCATGTGATATTAAGCCACCTGCAGAGAGAATTACAAAGAGGCCATTGACTTCCTGTTTCCTCATACTGGCAAGTCTCACTGTGCTTGCTGCCTGTGGAGTCACACTTCCTAGGCTTTCAGGACTCACGCTGTGTAGACTGAAGATTCCTGGTTGTCCAGGAAGGGCTTTATAATTGTCACCTCTGCCCCAGAGTTCGCTGTAATAGAACTGCCAGTGAAGCTGAGACCAACAAGGCACTGACTACAGCCCTGACAACTGGTATGAATGTCATCTTAAAAGTTAGTTCCAATTCATTAGGATCTTCAAATTCTATTTCATTATTTGAAATGAAAAATGTTTTTAGCTTTTTAGAATTATTTGTGGAGAATATTATATGTGATTATATATATTATATCAAGTTTTTGAAGATGTACTGCTAACATTTTAGCTTTTTTTTTTGGTAGTACTGGAGATGGAACTCAGGACCTTGTAAATGCCAGGCACGTTCTACCACTGAAGTATAACCCCAGTCCCACTTTTAATGTAATTGTTTTATATCAGCCCAACTCGGTTTGCACATTTTCACTATGTGGCTTATTATTTTAAAGCCAACCTTCTTGCAGTAATGTGATTATATTGCTGTTTTCCAACACACACCAAATACCATGGCCACAGATGGATATGGTGGCATACACCTGTAATCCCAGCTACTTAGGAGGCCGAGGCCGGAGGATTGCAAGTTCAAGGCCAGCCTAGGCAACTCAGTGAAACCCTATCACAAAATTGTTTTTTTAAAGCTGGGACTGTAGCTCAGTGGTAGAGCACCCCTAAGTTCAATTCCCAGTACTGCAAAATTCTAAAAGTCATAAAGTTGGTGACTGAAGACACCAAATGTGGTTTCTAGTCCTTAGGACTGAACATTGCCATGCATGCCGCTCTCTTAGAATGTAATAGGCATTCACTGAGAGCTGTGGCAATATACATATTTCTAGAAAACATAGCTCAAGTACGATAAAGGAGTGTTAGGAGATTCCCAGAGCTAGGAGTCAGTATTGCCCAGGAAGTCTTCTGTCTCCAAGTCCAGGGGGATTAAATAATTGGTCAGACCGTATTTTGATAAAGCTACTACTTATAAACTATTACTCTTGAGTGTTCTTTTTGCTAACAGTAGACACTGGATGTGGTACACTTAAAGGAACCAAGGATCTGAACAAAATCTTGTCTGGCCTCAATGCTGTAGGAAAGTAAGAATTGGGTTCCAACAGAGGAAAATGCACACCTTCCTGTTGCTTCAGCCATTCATCTTGCATTCTTGCTGTTGTTTTTGAAGAACTCAGCTATGTGGAAGGGAAGCATGACAGCTGAGATCTTCCTGTGGCCCTGAGTGAGGTGTCCTATCAGTCTCTACTTGGCTCCTAATGACTGCTCAGCTAGCAGTCTGTGGCTCCCATAGCAACTCCAGAGGCCATGTGAGCATTCACACTCACTGCTTGTATTTAGTCACAAGTCTGTCTCTTCAGACAAAGCTCTGGCTAGCAGAAAGTACTGGGCAGACCTCATCTCCTTATGTTCTTGCGTACCTGAGCTTGCTTTTCTCTCGGGGACTCCTCTGCAGTATCTGTTCCTGGGTCCCGGCAGCTCCTGTGCTCTTAGATGGGCTTACTTCCACTGCCGCCACTTGGTGGGCTGGCAAATCTTCTGATGGAGGTCTGGAATATCTTCTTGATTCTTCCTCAGTTCGAGCCTGACAGGATGGGATCTTTGAAAGGAAGACAAAAACTCAAAACCACAAACCCTTACATTCACTAATGCTGGAGAAGGAAGCCTGAGGTGGTTTCAGTGGTTATGATAAATTAAGCAGTTGGAATGGCTAAACCTAATGAAACAACCTATGGATCCTAGTGTTGATTCCTTGAACAAAACTCAACTCCACTTTAGGGAACTATGGAAGAATGAGCCCAAGGGAGCCTGTTTGGCACTGTACCTGGTTGAGTCCATCCTGCCATGGCCCCAGATCAGTGTGGCAGGCAGGGAGGTGGGGTGACCTGGTCCTGCTAAATACCAGGTGTTTCACAAATTCTGCACCATGACCATGATACTTCCTCTATAAAAGGTCCTACCTGCTTCACAGGGCTGTGTGAAGCCCAGAAAGAACAGGAACAGTGACGCATGGGCATATACATTCTGAACAGCTGGGACTGTAGCACTTTCCTGAGAAATTGGCCTTCAGACCCTTCACTTCCTCAGGAAATCCTAATAATTTTCAAGGAATTATAGTTTTCACCTATAATGTCTTCTTTTATATTGTTCTGCAGTTCCCTAGCAAATAAAGCAAAATATTTAGTCATTTCATATAACAAATATTTAAATCATTTATTGCCATTTAAGTTACAGCATGCATCTCAATGTACATACTGCATGGAAATACACAGACAGTTTTTCAAACACTGAAGATCAGATTTTAGGTATGTGTTAAGTTGTTGGATATCTTGCAGTCATTAAAGTCAAGAAGTCTGAGTATTTAAATGTGAGTAGTTATAAAATTTTGATCTGTTCAGTTTTTCATTAAGCAAATCCCAACAGATAATATGTGTATGAATACAGATAAAACCATCATTGGAAATTATTAAGTTAATTGCATATTTTGGGCTACTCTATGAAGAGAAAATATTCAATACTTGTAAGGCAGCAGAGAGTTTGTTTAGGGACTCTCAGCTATATCTATAAAAATGGTATGGTTAGTAAAAATAGCATTCCACATTTCCTCCTATTCATGCTGATGGAATCTGTGACTCTGCAGCAGTAGCTGGGGTGCTGTCCTTTCAAGAGCTTGTTCCTTCCATTTCTATGCAGATGCATTTTTAGTCATCCTGGAAATAATCACAAAGAAAAATTCAATGAGAAAACGCTGCTCCAAGTGACTTTAGAAGACAGCTTTCCATATGCTTATTTTAACTTAAGATTTTACAAAAACTGAAATACCTATTTTCATGTTAAATAAGTCAGGTTTTCCCACCTAGACACACTTGCATCCCCACTCCCCACTGCCACTAGCACAAGGTCTTGGTTTCTTTCTCCCCAATTTCTCCAAGCAAAGTAATTCAAATCTGCTTACTCATATCTGATAAGCCGTCCTCCCTGAATGAGCTGGGCTACTTCGTTTGTTGCATGGCATGCAAAGAGAAGCCAGTTTCGAGGCTGCACCTTGTAGGCAAATCTCATGAATGTCAAAGAATAGCAACAGAGGGCTGCAGAAACACCAAAGCAAAAAACATCAATAACTTACCATCTAGATAGCTTAGGGCTGAAGGGACCAGAGACCAATGGGTCCACAGCATTAACTAAAAAAAAAGACACTCTTCTGCTAAAACCCTTGGCAGATCATAAAAGGTACTATAAAAGGTACTGCCTCTAGTAGAAAGCTCATGAAATATTTCACTGTACTGTGGAGGCATTTTTGTTATCACTTAAACATTTTAGGAACATATATGTTAGCAAGAATAAATGGAAACAAATTCTTGACACATTTCTGCCTCTTAGAACTGTTTATAACCCATCATTTGAGAGAACTACTGTTTATGCTTTTAACAATAGTTTTATATTCAAACATCAGGGTTTCAAGTAAACTTGATGACACTCTTCCAAATCAAGTTTACAACATAAATCTGTTGGCTGTGGGGGCTGGGGTTGTGGCTCAGTGGTAGAGTGCTTGCCTTGCATGCATGAGGCACTGGGTTTGATCCTCAGCACCACACAGAAATAAAGATATTGTGTCCACCTAAAAATTAAAAAAAATATATTTAAAAAAATCTGTTAGTTGACTATCAGCAGGATTAAGATGGCATATTTTTCAGCTCGGTATACTAAATCTTAAAGGTGAATGTTAATATTTCTTAAGTATTGAGGCCAAGCCCTTGTCCTGGAGCAGTAGCCTAGGAGGGTTGGAGTGCAGGCAGTGAGCATAGGCCGGGGCCGTGTGAGCCTGAAGTGTGGTGAGCAAGGCCAAGGCGAGCCAGGGCACTTTGGCCTGTGGATGTGTTGACGTATCAACATGCTGTGGCCCAGCACAGGCTGGTAACTAAAAAGAAAATTAAGTGAGGACAGGCCAGAATGAAGACTGCAGAAATGTTTGGGCTCAAGAGTTAACCAATAATGTTGGTACTTTTCTAAAACCTGTTTAGCAGAAATTTGGACAAATAGCATTGATCCAAGAGCTTTGTAAACCCTTAGACTAGCACACTCAAGAGGCAACCTGCTATAGGGTCCCCTCTCATGCTACACCTTTCACTCTTGCCTTCCATTCTCCGTGAACTTCTTTCTTAGGATTTGTGAGACAAAAACCCAGAAGAAATTGGTAGTGAGCTGCTTGGGTCTATTGCAATGCTGGAGAGCATAGTCCACAATTAAGAACTCTAACACATCGCTTGATAATAATGGAAAAGAGTACGGCTTTGTCAACTGTGACCCTCAGAACTGACATTGGCAGGCATCCCCTACTTTAATTAGCTGCAACACTTTAGTGTTGGGCTTTCTTAGCTGCAAAAGCCTGTTAGTTTATGCAGGCCCCCAACCCAACCCCTAGTAGAAATGAAGAAATCTTGGTTTTAAGTACTTCAAATTAATTCTATTTCTTCATCATAGAGAAAAAGATGACACTCTTCAATGTCACCATATTCTTTATGTCACGTTCTACTAATGATTGTAACATCTGATGCTACAAATGTGAAATGTGAGCAACAGCTCTGCTATATGTGAAGTCCTCTGAATCATGACAGTCTGTCTGTGTTCTTACCAAATGTCATTCGTCCACTGATGATCTCTGGAGACTTCTTCATGTCATTGATGGCAGCAATGGGGAGACCCCAGTTGGCTACTGGGCCCCAGAAGTGCTACAAAACATGAGAGAAGAGAGGGAAGAGTTAAGGTAGAGCCATGAACAGGTGCAATCTTCCTCAATCTTCACCTTTATATGCTGCAGGTTCACTGGGTTAATTCATGGGTGGTTATCACTGTGTGATTGTTCAAGGGCTTTCATGTGAGTAGGCAGTTCTCACAAAGGAGCCCAACTCGAGAAAGAATTTGGTTGTTTACTAAGATCCCTACCAATTTTCAGATTCCAACTCAATAATCTGATTGTTCCATTCATTTAAAGAATTTAAAAATGAGACCAACTCTTTACATGGTTCACTCTGGTTATAATTTAAACCTTGCTAGAACTATTCTCCCTAATTGTTTAAATCTATTAAAATTACTTTTTTTCAAGTTTTAATTCAGATATTAACTCTTAAAAACCCTAAATTACGTACTTTTTCTGAAGAAAAAAATTAATAAGGGAAGAAATTGTTTTTTAGCTCATATGAGCTATTCTAAGATCAGAGATCTTCCCCCAGGCCCTAAGAAATTATGACTGGAAAATACTTTTGAAATAGTAGCAAAAACTTAAAGAAATGGACCAACAGTTTTTCTTTCATCCTACAATTACTGCCATTCAAGGTTACCAAAATTAAGTTGCCCATGGTTAATAGCAACCATGCCCAATTTAATTTCTGAGGCTAAAATTTTTTTAAAAGGCCAGTGGCTTTTCTCCATTAAACTGGAACTGTTTTATATAGAATTTAACAATAGTATCTTAAAAGGATCCACACTTTGTTAGTCAAGTGCCCCTTTTAGTTAATTATCAGAACATAAACAGTGAAAGAGTTCCTTGCTGGACTTTTGCCTATCATACACAAATACAGAGGTGGAATAAATTGAGCATCATTAAAATCCAAAAATTCTCTGAGAAGAAGAAACCAAGAGAAATACAAGAATAATGACAATTACATTTTGTGTGATATAAAAATATTTTGAAGTTTATTTAACATGCTGAAATGTAAATCATGAGGCTCATGCTTAAAAGAATCATGTCAAAATTCAGCCAGGACGGTAAAGATTCAGGGTCTAACACACAAGTTATCACCTCTCAAATTGGAATGGTTGGTTACAGAATTTCTGAAATTCTGGAATAGCTAATTAGTCTTCTTGTATTCAAACTGGATAATATCTGAATACGATACTCACTGCTTATGCTTTACTCTCTTGTATTCCAATGAGGGACAGCCATTTTTATTTCCTTTCCCTTCCCCCACCTCTGTAAGGAGAAGTGCTCACTTCTCCCTTACCTATTGACTTCTCTTCTACCTGTCCTTTACTGGGTGTCATTTCATTTTCATTCCATAGTGGCTTTTTCTCCTTTTTGACTAGGACTTTCTCCACTTGGTCTACTGTCATCACTTTTCCATTCAGCCTCTTTTCACCGCCCCCACCTGTATGGCAATCTTATCTCTGTCATGCACACACTCCGAGGGCTATGATGGAGCCTGAAGAGTCTAGGGCTTATCCCTACCCCCAGGTATAAAGGTGCCTTCTTGCACAGCAGTAGCAGGCAATAGGTGGGAGACCATAAGTAGTCCTGGAGGTCTTCTGGCTAACTGGTCACATTAAAAGTTTAAGCGTGGTCAGTGTTAGGCTACATGAGACAGTTCAGCATGCCAAGAACTACATAGACATTCATGACTGAGTCATAAGCATGAGTCACACTTCAAATATATCCCTTAAAAATAGCATAAAAGGTAAAAATCACTTTAACACTAATTTAGTAAAATACCTAGCCTTAGAGAGTTTATAATGCATACTTTCTACATAGAACAAAACTCCATTTCTCTCTTCCTTTTTTGGAGAAACATATTAATATATGCTGCCAGAAATTCATCAATTTCTAGAACAATAAGGAATTTCTTGATTAATATTTGAAAAGATAAAATTAATACATTTTGGACTAAATGGGAAAATAGTTTTACTCCATTATGATTCTTTATTGTGGCTTGCTTCCAACAGAAATAAGCAGCACCATGATCTGCCTCTATGTTTTGAAATCTAGCCCTGGACACCTTCCTGCTGCAGAAGATCCACCACTCGCTGCTGCTCCTTCCCTCTCTCCTCTTTCCTTCTCCCCTTTTCTCTACTCTTCCCCACCCCCTACCCACTTCCCTCAGCGCCAGGCCTGGGGAAGCACCACACACACAGGGCCACCTCAAGTGAAGGACACTGTGTCTGTTGCCCATAACTCTGTTAATGCAGAAAGTCTGCCACAGCCTGGAATGGAGAGAAACGATTTTCTTACCGTACTATTTTGTGAGGAATCATCAAGGTTCAGACAGAAGAGGCATGGAAAAAATAAAAATAAAAAAGATCAGATGGTTACAAAGAGTTGGTTCTGTTAGGTTCAACTCACACATTTTCAAGTTTAGTAACAGGATTCTAGGGTTAGCAACACACATTTTCTTTTTTTTTTTTTTGGTCTTCTCTTTGTGATCAAGTAACATTTCTTAACTTTGACCTATGAAATTATATTTACATTTTATGGAAAATAAGCTTAATCTTTAGAGTGGAGCAGCCAAAAATAAATACAATATAAGTCATAAACACAAACCACACAGGTAACTTAAAATTTTCTATAAGCCACATTACAAAAAATATAAATAAGCTGGCATGGTGGTACATGCCTGTTATCCCAGCAACTCAGGAGGCTGAGGGACAATGATTGCAAGTTCAAAGCCAACCTCAGCAATTTAGAAAAAAAAAAGTTTTTTTAAAATAAAAAGGCCTGGGGATGTGGCTCAGTGGTTTAATCCCTGATATGAAGGAAGGAAGGAAGGAAAGAAAGAAGGACAGAAATTAGTTTTATTAATTTTAACACATAATTAATAAAGTTATGACTTAGATATTTTACATTTTTTTTGTACAAATTCTTTGAAATCTAGTGTGTATTTTACAGTCAATACACATCTCAGTTTGGACTAGCCACATTGCAAGTGCTCAGTATTGGCCTGTGGCTCACAACTGTTAACTGCAGGGGATACACATTTTAAAAACGACAAGTTGGAGAGAGGAACACCTCTGCAGAATTCTATTAACAATGAACTTTCAATTTCTACTCACTATTGCATTATCACCACAATGAAAGCCTCAAGGGGGTGTGTATTTTTGTTTCTACTGAACAACCAAAAGTGGTGCCTGGCGTTTAAAGTATTTGTTGAATGAATGAAGAATGAAAATTTTCAATGATGTTTTCATGGATGTTAAACGTGGTATCTTTAAAAAAATACATTAAAAGTTTTATAGTTGAGCAACTCTGATTTCTAACGTGGCAACTTCTCTCTCAAGCCAAATTCTCAGTTTAGCTATTGAAAGAGTTACTGAAAAAAGACAATAAAATCCTCAATACATGCATTCAAGTCCAAAGAGCTCTCCTGGTTGTTTCATTAGAGGTCACAGAGATTCTAATTTAAACATGAAAATAATTGTTGAGGGTGGCAATATACTTCAAGTAGGTTCCATTAGGAAATGCCTAAAACCATAGAAAGCCTAATAAATTTCACTACCCAAATTACATTTCACAGCAAGTTCAAATTGGGCATGGCACTTTTTGAGAAGGATCAATGATCTTAAGATCGGACAACATAATCTAGGTAGAACAGTCACCTATAGCATTACTCTCCTTAAAATCTCTTTTTTAAGGATCTGAACACAGGCCTTTTTTAAAAATTGTAAATTAGCAAGGACACATTTTTTTTTTCCTTATAAAAATATCTAAGTAGTACTCGAAATGTAAAGTTCTGACTTGGAGACTGCTATATTTGGCTGTGGTTTGGCCCCCACAGGTTTGTGTACTGGGGGCTTGGTCCCCAATACAGCAGTGCTGAGATGGTGGAATCTTTCAGAGGTAAGGCACTGTCCAAGGTGATGAAGTCACTGTCCTCAGAAGGAATTACTATGGGTTCTTCTGGAGTGAGTTCTCAAGAAAGTGGGTTATTATAAAGTGAGGTCACCCCACAAGCTTGACCCCTTCTGCATGCTATCAGTTCCCTTTCTGTTTCTCAGATGAATATTTGTCAAGCACTATGCTGTCACTAAACAGGTACCAAAGCACAAAGGCTAAGTAATTTACCCAAATTCACAAAGCTAGAAAGCAACAGGGATAGCTTCAAAGTCATCACCTGGGTGTAGCAACACCATCATCACATTTAACAAAATTGACAACAATTGGTTAGTATTATTTAACACTGAGATCATATTTAAATTTTCCTGTTGATGCAGTTCAGTGGCAGTATGCTTTCCTAGTTTGCATGAGACCCTGAGTTGGAGGGGAGGAGGGAAGGGGGGAGGGGGAGGAGGAGAGGGGGAGGAGGGGAGGAGGGGGAGGGGCTTTAGTTTAGAAGTTAGAAGAGCTTTAGTTTAGGAAACCTCTATAGCCCTTCAGTAGGCTGTAAGAACAATACAGATCTAGGGAATACAAGGCATGTGTAAGTTATTCATTAAGTAGGAGGAGGAACAGAACAATGTTTTTGGTGGGAACAAAAAAGTTATAATAAAATTTTCTTCTTTATATGCTTTATTCTCCTTTGCTAAGAGAAAGCAGGGCTATAAGCAAGGAGGGTAGGAGAATAAATAGAAATTACTTTCCTCTGATAGGTTCTAGGAAGAAAGTTTTCTCTATGTAGGGGAGAAAAAAGCTAAAATAAAACTTCTGGTCAGTTTTGAAACTTGCCTTCAACTAGTTTGGTGGCCTGATTGTGAAATCCCACTGTACACAAGAATGGCAGGAAAAGCAAGGTCAAAATCATAGAACCTTATACCTCACACTGAAGATTTTAACTTATCCAGACAATAAAACTTTCTGCTCACAAAAAAAAAAAAAAAAAAGGATATATTGCGAGGTGCTATAGCCTATGCCTGTAATCATAGCAGCTCGGGAGGCTGAGATAGGGAAATAGTGAACCAGCCTCAGCTATATCGAGGTGCTAAGCAACTCAGTGAGACCTTATCTCTAAATAAAATACAAAATAGGGCTGTGGTGTGGCTCAGTGGTTGAGCACCCTTGAGTTCAATTCCTGGTACCAAAAAAAGATATATTAAAATGTATAGTAATTTGGAGTTCCCAAGTATTCTCATATATCCCTTAATCAATTAAATTTTCCTGATACCCCAACAACATAGGACATTATCCTGAAGCCCATTTTATGTAACTAAAGTCCATCAGGATCGACTTGCTTGCAATCTCTTCACTAGGAAACCATACTTCTGAATCCTAGTCTAGTGCCCTAGTACTGGTGGCACTTTCCTGGGCACTGCAATTCTTTTCTTTTCCTTATTAGTCAAACTGTAAATTAACTAAAGTAATACTGCAGAACCTATAAATATATTAAAGCTGCATGAGGTTAGTGTTAGAAGAAAAATATCAGACAATATATCAAAGGATTCTACTGAAAACCCTGGCTTTTCAGTAGGAACTCTTCCAATAGAAGAAGATATAATCTGAGAAAAGCAGGGCTATCTCTCCTACTTGAGAATATATTTAGCACATTCTTCCTATGTAACAGAACTGCTAGATGATCATCACATGTGTTTCTATAGTTAAGGTGTAGTAATTTTATTCTTCATTATACAATACAGTGTTATCCCTTAGCTGTTCTCATCAGGAAGGGCGATTATATAAACAGGAGACATTAATAAAAAGTAAGAATGAAATATTAAAGTAAGAATGTAATATTAAAAGTCATAAAGAAACATAATTTCAAGAACTAAGAACATGTCCTGGGATCACCAGTTTGCTCAAAATTTCCGCCATACACCAACAATAAATTGCCATGCTCCACAGTATTTAATTTACCATAATCCTATTTAAGCATAGAAACTTTTATTTTAAGAGTCAGGAGAGAAGCCTCTACTTCCAAATTTACCACATGGCCGACTGATCTATTTTTCTTACCTACTGCTTTGTAAAAATTTAAGTAAAAAGTATTGGTAATAAAGTTCAGTATTTAGAAAACTAATCCTTTTTATTACTAAAATCAGGTTGCCTCTATGCACTACCCTTTAGCTGGTTATAATAGGACATATTTCTCCAAAGCTTTCATAAATTTACTTCTTAACCAAACTGCCATTGAAAGGGGAAAAGGAAGAAAATGCCCACATTTTTCTAGGTTTCTAAAATCACACGCAGATAAGCTGAGACCAGGCTACTGAGCCCGCAGGGTCTGCGAGGCTGTCACACCCCGGGGCTGGGGCAGGCCTCGGGCTGGGGTGCGCCGGGGCCCAGGCTTGCAGCGGACGCCGGCTCCGCACGGCCACCAAG
>NW_025999983.1:2386471-2553748 GCF_001458135.2 Marmota marmota marmota | reverse complement strand
GCAGGTGTCTTCGCCCTACCTCCTCAAGGGCACCTTGGCGGGGCTGCAGGCCCTGCCTGCGCCCTTGAGCCCGGGCGCCCCGGGTCTGGTGTGCGTTGGCTCGGCCTCGCTGGCGCAGCCCCTCCTCGTGGGGCCCATGCTTAGGAGGTGGTCACCCGGTGGCCCACGGGGGCGCATTTAAAAATAGCATGAAACCTTAGTCCAGAGGAAATGTGGCTGCCCATGGATAGGAGGTTATGTGAGCCCTTCCGGGGTGCACGTTGACAGGAGGACACTTGTCCAGGAACTTGAAAACACTGGAGCTCAGAGCCATCCCCGCATGTCAGCAGGACTAGACGTTAACGGGCCTTAAAGGACTTATTGTTCCTCCCGGTCAGGCACAGAGAAAAGACTATGGAGTTCCCCTTTTCAGATGAAAGGCTGCACAAGGGAACACTAGTGACTGCCATCCCCACCCTGAAATCTCATTACCGATCTGGGAGAAGACCGAGGAACTAACTACACATGGGCGGACTTCCTTAACTCAAGAGTGTCTGTCCACGGACTCACCCGAATCCTAGAGAGTCTTTTCACAGGCTACACTGTTTCAAGGACCCGTGCTTCCCCTCCCCTTAGAAGAGGGGTATGATACCTGTCTGAATAATGTCAGGTGGGTGGGAATCACACTCCTCTGACTTCCCTTTTACAGGTTAGTAAGTTTGTAAACCTTTTCTCTTATTATGGTTGTTAGGTTTGTTTCAGTGAACTTTGACAGGGTGGAGAGGAAATTTCCCTTCCTCCTTACAAAAGCAAAACTTTCAGATTATGCATTAAAAAAAAGAAAGAAAATATTGAAGGCTTTTTTTTCAATTTTCCATCTGTTTGGTTTTGGTATTTTGGTTTTGATGGAGACAATCTAGCCTTTAAAATGTCTCTGGTGAACCAATACTGTCTAATTTTGCTGGAAGAAATGTAAATAGAATGTTAACCAAACAGTTCTTGAATGTATTAGAATATAAAACAAGCAGTTAGTTGAATGTATTAATGTTACTGGACATGCCCTATGGCCCAACAAGACTATTTCCCCATCTCTAGAGATATCATAGGATAGACAAGCAAGTTTGTGCAATTTCACATGTATAGCATTACTCTTAGTATGGAAGGATTGGGAACAGTTAACATCTCCACACATAGGGAGAGCTGAATACAGCATAGTGAATCCATTCAATGGATTACTATACAGTAGTCAAGACAGTAAGGGGTCCTTTATGTGTGCTGTTAAACATCTTTAAGATTTATTTGCAAAGTTCAGAATATTGTGTGAAGTATGCTACTCGTTGTGCATTGGAAAAAAGAAAATATATACATGTGTATTTGTAAAGATGCCAAAAAAATGTCAGCAGTGTCCCTCTAAGGTAGCTGAGGGGACAAGGGATGGAGGGAGACTGACTTTCACTCTGTCCATTCTTTTGTTCCTTTTAGAGTTTGTATGATGAGCAGACACTATCTGTGTTAGCTTTTCATTACTATAATAGACAAAACTAAAGTAAATCAACTTATAAACAAAACAGGCTTATTTTGTAAGTTCTCTGTCGAAGGAACCGCTGAGCTAGAGCCAGTCCAGAACAGGCTTATTTTGATTTGGACTTTTGGAGACTCTAGTCCATGAATTATTGGCCCCATTGCTTGTGAGGCCTTATGTCATGGCAGGAACATGTGGCAGAGCAAAACCACTCACCTCATGGGAAAGAAACCAAAGACAAGGAAAGAGCTGGGGACTGCGGTCTCAATAGCCCTCCCCCTTTTTTTGTACTAGTGAATGAACCCAGGGCCACTCAACCACTGAGCCACATCCCCAGTCCTACTCTCAGTGAGACAGGGTCTTGTCTCACTGAGTTGCTGAGGCTTGATCCTCCTGCTTCAGCCTCCTGAGCGCTGGGATTACAGGCATGAGTCACTGCACCTGGTTTTCAATAGCCCTTTCAAGGGCACAGTCCCAAAGACCTAAGGCCCAACTAGGCCCCACCCCTTAAGGTGCCACCACCTCCCAACAGTGTCAGAGGAGGGACCGTGCCTTTGTCATATGGGCTTTGAGGGACTTTTAACTTAGCAGTATCTATTTAAAATATCATTAAAGAAGCAGAATAAATGCCTTTGAAAATTAAAATAGCTAGACTTTGATTGAATTGGGTTCATTTTCTGTTAGAATCAGTGAGGTCTGTGGGTCATAGCTGCCTTAATCATCTATGAAAGTGTGTCTTTTAAAAAAAATTTTGTTGTAGTTGGACACAATGCCTTTATTTTATTTATTTATTTTTATGTGGGGCTGAGGATCGAACCTAGCGCCTCCCACATGCTAGGCGAGCGCTCTACCACTGAGCCACAACCCCAGCCCCATGAAAGTGTATCTTGGTACTCAATATTGCAATTCCATAAGCACCAAGAAGTTCTTCCCATCCCACGGCCCCATGATGGGGTTAGGAGTATCCCATGGTGGAGAAGCAAAGACAGAGTGATTGCTGATGTTACCATGCGTAGCTGCCTTTCCTTGACCAGGAGGTGCTCTGCCATTTCTCACGTGGACCCAGAAGATGGCAGGAAACTGAGGGAGACTCTCGAATGACACTGGACTGCTGCCACAGATCAGCCCAAGGAGAAGACCTGTGTGAGAGGGGCCTGGATCTCCTTCCTAGCTGCTCAGTCTTATCCCCTAGTGTTCTTCTCTCCCTCGTGAGCAGGGGTTCTGAAACCTGAGCTGTGGGAAGAATCCTCTGCAGAGTGCTGGATGCCCGCCTCAGCCTCAGGAGGTTGGGCAGCACTGCAGGAGATGCCATGGCTGCCGCCTGGTGGGGCACGTGGAGAAATGCCACTGAGGCCGTTTGCCCCTAGTTTACCGTGCCACCAATAGGTTAGCTAGCACCAGGAGACTTTGCTTCCTCCCTCTGGGCCTACGCTAGACTGTGGAGCATTCTGATAGTCTCCATCCTTGGAGAGCATGGGCTGGAGTGTTCAAGTAAGGAAACAAAACACCATGCTACTGAAGGAGCTGACCTGGGATTTGAACCCAGCTATCTTCCACTCTGAAAGCCAGGCTGCCCCTGTATTGCATGCTGCCACAAGAGTTCTTTCATGCTAACATGTATTTGCCTCTCCAGGTTCGAAGCAGGCAGTGTAGTCTAACGTCTAAAACAACCCAGCAACAGACAGACAAGGCCAATGATTTTGCAAAGGTTCAGAAACATCAACCCCCTGTGGTCCCCTGTGTTTGCACAGTGTGTGGAAGGCACAAGGCAAACATCACCAGCCCCTCTGAATCCCAGTGTGATGAGGGCAAAGGCCCAGATGTGAGCCAGAGTCTCGCTGGTTCATTGCTGTTCAGAAAGCAATCATAGAATTGGGTGCACCCCAGCTTCCCTGCTGACTGGGTCAAGGACAGGATCTGAGGGCTTTGATTTCTATAGTCAGAGGCTGGAAGGATACTGGCCTTTCCTTGACAGAGCACCAATCAGGGCTCAGCATCACACAGGCACTTTGCATGCACTCTGGGACAAGGTGACAGGCTTGTGCTGTGGGAGGAGGTGGGTGCATTTCTCTGGACCCACTGGAAGTCACTTCTGTCACAAGAGGAATCTCCATCCTTCCAGAGCCCCAGAGCCTTTGTAACACCTGAAGGTCGCGCCTGATGCCAGCTTTTGTCGCGACTTCTTGCCCGCAAGGAAGACGCAACACTCAGGAATCTTCTTTCAGTAGTTTATTTCAGGCCCTTGATAGTTCTTCTTCTCTCTCTCGGATGCCCCTCCCAGCCTTAATAAAGCATCTCAAGCCCCAATGCAAAGCAGCCACGTGGAGCTTTCTCATAGGGTGATGAAAAGTCATGCGCCAACTCTCCCAAATAAGGAGTTGTTTGTCACAGACCACAGCGGAGCCAGCGCCATCTTGTAATGGCGACCATAATTTGCATAAACGGCAGAAGCGGCTCACCACAAGCTTTCATCTTTGTGCTCGAGGGAGTAGCTTCCTACTACCGAAGTGCTTTTATTCCTTTTAGAAATGAAGGAAATGGTTTTCTTAAAAGTATTTCTATTCCTTTCATAGCTATCTCAGGGAAAAACACCTATTTTATGTGTTCAATCACTGATTAAGATTAATTTTTTTTTCAGAACAGAGTGTATGTTTAACTAATTTGACCATACAATGAAAACTGGTTTTAAATGTATTTTTTATGGGATGTTTAGTGGTCATATCAGGGTAATTGACATATCTATCATCTCAGATATTTATAGTTCTTTTGTGTTGGGAACTGAAACAGTTTTGTCATTAAAAACTATTTTAGTCATGTGCATATGGTAGATTTTTTAGGTCCACTATATGACCTATCTATTTTTATAATAGTCCAACTAGCTTTGATTAACTTACTTCCATTTTAACATGTTGGATTTTGTTTTGTTTTGTTTTTGGTACCAGGGATTGAACCCAGGGGCATTTACCCACTAAGCCACATCCCCAGCCCTTTTTACATTTTTACATTGTATTTGAGACAGGGCCTTGCTAAAGTTGCTGAGACTGGTTTTGAATTCCCAATGCTCCTGCCTCAGCCTCCCGAGCTGCTGGGATCACAGGTGTGTGCATGGAGCCTGCTCAACGTGTGTCTTGTTGGCTTTCCAGGTAGGCCCGTACCTTCAGTCAGGGTGATGACCTTTAAGCACATGTACTTCCCTTCTTTCTCCCCTTGATCTGAAGGTTCCTGGCAGCATCACGTCAGAAGAAAAGCTCCCACCTACAGCAAACTGACTTCATTTTCTTTCAGAATAGGGAAGGGGAGCGCAGTGGTTCTGAGTGTGAGGTCAGACACGCACTCCACAGGCCAGTCCCCTGTTGCCTTGTTTCTGCTCATGCGCATCGAGGACAGTGATGGCCTGCTCTCTGCCCTGCAGGGTGGGTTGATGACAGGTTGTTTCCTGGGCAGTATGCAGTGGGCAAGGACACTAACAAACCATGCTACCTTGTCTGCGTCTTGCCCAAGACGTGCCCCTGTTGGCAGCAATGTTGGCACACATTAATGTGATCAGTTTATAATTGAAAGACTATAGTAGATGAATAATCTAAGAAGCCAGTGACACCTAAATTCAAAGCCAAGGCACATTTTAAATATGAATATGGGCTGGGTGCAGCTCAGGCAGAGCACTTGCCTGGCACTCATTGGCCCTGGGATCCATCCTCAGCACCGCAAACAGGATGGGAACAGATGTGTGTGGGTGTCATTTAGCCACTTACCTCTCCTGTTCTGCTTCTGGCAGATCCTTTGTGCTGTACCTTGCTGGACGAGCAGCGTTCCCCTTCTCCACTCTCCTTTTCCATAAAAATCATAAAATGCTCTGTGAATTTGCATGCCATCCTTGCACAGGGGCCGTGCTATTCTTCTCTAGATAGTTCCAGTTTTAGTACATGTTGTTAAATTAAAAAAAAAAATGACAGGAGGCTAATGTTCCAGAATAAGCACCTGCCCTGGACCCCAACAGACCAGTCTAAAAGTCCAAATGGAGTCACTTACCCTGATTCCAAGTCACCAAGCTGAAACTAGCCTGCTTATGGGGCTTTCTAAGAAATCCCACTAGGACAGTAACAGCCAAACAGACTACGCCAGCTAGCATGGTGATGAATGAAGTCAGTCCTTTCGTCAGGCTCTTCCTGTTGCTTTGTCCCCCTTTCCTACAAGGAAATTACAAGGAAAGCTATTTTGAAATGACCCATGTGCCTTCCTTTGTTTCTGCTTTCTTTAGCTCTTTTCTGTCTGTGAAGTCAACCTCTTCGGCTGGGCCAATCAGAACATTCAATTCTAGTTTATGGGATGAAGTGTTGCCTGGTTCTGAAATGGAAAAGGAAGCCAATTAAGATTATCAAGCTGAATTATGGGATTGTGTCCTTATCAGTGTGCTGCAGATACCAGCTCTTACCTTCATCTTCACTCTTGATGCTGGTTCACACAGTGTGGACCAAGAAGCTACTAAGAAATGGTTTCACTGTAGGGAAGCAGCACTCTTGGCACTCAGTAGCTTCCTCATGAAAAAATGGCGGAGGGATAACAGAAATAGAAACCCCAGTAGTTTGCAGTTCCTGTGGAACTGAGAGACTCAGACAACAGTTAACAGTTCCTCATGGAGAGGCAGGAGGGAGCTAAATCACACCGTTTTTGTGTGAAATAGTCACCCACAGTCACAGGGGACCTGCTTAACTCCCTCGGCAAACACTGGTAGCTTCCCCAGCCCTGTGTCCTCAAGAGTTTATGGGGGACAGTGTCCTTGATCAGATGTACTCAGGACACTTATTTGAACTGGACATGTGGTTATTAATTCCTGCAGTTCCTCTGGAGTCTTCGAGCCTGGGTGAGCTGTGATTCTGTAAGACAGGATCACACCCTGTGTACTTCCCAGCTCCCTTAGCCTTGGAACCGCATCTTGAGGTTGTGGTCAGTGGCCTGACAACTTGAACCTTCTGACTGGGGGTGTTCTGGGGATGCTCAGAGCTGCATAGGCTGAAGGAATGCTGCATTTTGTACTCCCCACGTCTGGCAGGTTACTAAGACCCCTGGACCTCACATTCCTAATCTACAAAATGGAAACAATAAATAATCACATCCTATGTTATTCAGTTTTTATGAGAATTAAAAGGAATAATATCTGTAGCTCAGTGGTGGAGCATGTGCTTCACCTGCATGAGATTCTGGGAGAAAAAGAAAAAAGAAAAAAAAAAGGGGGGGGGGTGGATTTCTACATCCACGAAAAACCTGGTGTCATAATGTACTCCATAATGTCTCTTTTCACTTTGTTCTTCCTCATGGAGCCTCAGTGGCCACCTGTCCTGCTGTCCTTTCTCTTGGACTCCTAAGCAGAAGGTTGTAGTATAATCAGGGAGAGGTCTAAAGGTGTGCTCCCTTTGATCCTCAGAGCACTAGGTTTTCTCTAGAGGGCAAAGGCTGAGCAATGTTATCCCTCCTGATGTCTGACTCTGGAGAAGGTCGAGGGTGTCACCCCTACCTCTGGGTCCTCATTTGGACTCCTCGAGCACAAGCATTTGAGTCTGTGCAGGATGAAAACCAGGACGGGGAAGTGAGAGCAATGGTGCCTCAGGTCCCCACTCATAGCCCTTTGTCCTGGAAGCTGCCCATGCAGTCCCAGCTTCCTGCAGGGCAGTCAGAGCGCAGGGCCTGTGGTTGTGGGGTGCAGGGAATCCCCCTTCATCTGCTCCTCACACTGACAGGCATACTATCAAAGACTGTGGGGCTGTATCAGTAGAGTAGGAAGCCATCCCTGAGGGACCCCCTCTTGCCAAACACAGGAGAATTCCACTATCAAAAGGAATAACTTAACTACTAATGACTGAAACACTGACTTAGATAATTCTATGAATTCGTGTTCTTCAAGGAAAAACAAAAAATTAGAATGGAAGAGCTCAGAATGGGAGAAAAGTTTTGAAATCATCTATCTGATAAGGGACTTGTATCTAAATACACAAGAAACCCTTACAATTAAAAACATCAGTTCGAATAATGAGCAAAGGATCTGAATAGATATTTATCCAAAGGAGATAAAAGGCCAACCAACAGACACAGGGAAAAATGCTCAATGCCTTTAGCCACCAGGGAAATGATAACCCAGAACATAAGATGCCCCTTCACTCCATCCCGAATGGTGGCCATCCAGAGGATGGAGCGAGCAGGTGCTGGTGAGGACGTGGACAGCAGGAACTGCTGGTGGCAGAGTGGAACTTCAGCAGTGCAAAGGAGTGCAGCTATTCTGCCAAGGAGCCAACACCGTGTTGGCACGTGACTCACCCATTCTACTCTTGGTCTGTACTCCAGAGAGAGGAAGATGTATGTCCACACAAAGACTTGTGTACAAGTGCTCAGAGCAGTATCATAAACAAGACCCCCAAAGTGAAAAGGATGCAAATACTGAATCACTGATGAAAATCAATAAACTATAGAAACCCATCAAGGGAGTGTTATTTAGCCATAAAAAAGAAATGAAGTATGTATCTGAGCTACAAAGTAATTGGTAAAAGAAGCCAGACACAAAGAACTGCAGATTGCACACGCTATTCAAGTGAGATGCCCAGGGCAGGCAAATGCAGAAATAGGCAGGAACTGCTAGTGGGGTCTGCTTGCTTTTTGGTGTAGAGAAAATCGTCTAACTCTGATAACAGTGATGGCTACACAACTCTGAATATGCTAGAAACCACTGAATTTTACACTTAGGTTGAATTTATGGTATTCAAATTATATCTCAGTAAGGTTATCTTTTAAAACTCAACAGTAAAAAAAAAAAAAGTAATGATCCAACAACTTAAAACAGTAGAACCAAAATCCCAGCAGAACCAGAAGACCCCAGCAGAACCAGAACTGAGGGCTCATTTGTTTGTTATAGGAGCATCAGGGTGAAGTACTCAACCCACTTGCTGTGCTGGAGTATGGCTGAGTCCCAACATGGCCAACAGAAATGTAACAGAGTGTTGTAGTCAGCTTTTTTTGCTGCTGTGTCTAAAAGATCTGACCAGAAACATTTTAAAGGAGGAAAACTTTATTTGAGGGCTCACAGTTTCAGAAGTCTTAGCCCCCAAACAGCAGGCTCCATTCCTCAGGGCTCAAGGTGAGGCAGGACATCATGGCGGGAGAGTGTGGCAGAGGGAAGCAGCTCACATGGTGATCAGCAAGCAGAGAGAAAGAGACTCCAGATACAAATATATACCACGCCCCAGGTCCCACCTCCTCCAGCCACACCCACCACTTCAGTTTCCACCCAGTTAATCCCTATTGTTGGGAAAAGGTATAATGGCAGCCACACCCCAAAACACCCCAACATGGCGCCTGAGGAGCTTCTCTTCCTGCCTCTCCCTTTCCCGCTGGCAACAAAAACTCCCGCTGCCAATGCTCACTCCAGCCGGCGGAAACCTTAGCCCCAATAAGAACTGATCTCGTGGGCTCCGGAACTGACATCTGGAAGAACTTACCAATAAACAGGTGACCCGTCATTTACCTAAGCCCTGCCACCTCTCCTTAGATCTATGTAAGCCCACAGCCTTTTGTAATAAAGTGGAACTTCTCCGGTGATTTGTCTTGCGTCGCATCTTCTTTCACCTATCAGGGGATTAATTCACTGATTGGGTTAAGACATTCACAACCCAATAATTTGTCCTCTGAACCTTCTTGCATTGTCTCATATGTGAGCTTTTGGGGGACATATCACATCCAAACCATCACACAGAATCATATTAAAGCTGTAAGTTTTTAGTAGTCATATTGAAGCCAGATTTAAAGTTAGGTAGTCAGTGTAGTTAGGTAAATCGGGTCTAATACCGAGTGAAATCTAAAATGGAGGCCATGCTGGCAATGATTCCGGGAAACGCAGGACAACTCATGGAATGTTAATGAAGTCCTGAAAAGGCCTTAGGCCAAAGTCCACCTCAAAGAAATGTCAATGAACAGCCCCCAGCAAAAAGGTGCTGACTCAGAAGTCCTTCCTGACCAGATTACTTCTTTGGCCTGTGTCCCACCCCTCGGGCCTTCCCACCTACATTCCATCACTGAAAGAACTATAAAAAGGGGAGACAACATCCCTTCCACGGATTCCACCTCTTGGGTCCCCTTCTTCCTCCGGGAGAAGTCTTTTCTGCTGTCCTTTAATAAACTTCTAATTTCTACTCTGACCTTGCCTCGGCGTGCTTCTTTGGTGTTATTCTTCAACATTGGAGAAGCAAGAACTCGTCACCAGTCAACAGCGGTAACAATATTTAAAAGGTAAAAAGAGGGCCTGGGGGTGTAGCTCAGTTGTTGAACATGTGTTTAGCCTGCAGGAGGCCCTGGGTTCCATCATACACCCAGTGGCTACACTAAAATTAAAAACAACAACAACAACAAAAACCCATTGGAGTTAATTTTACTAACACATTTTATTTAAACTGATATTGAAGCCGATTTAAAGGTATGTAGTTAGTGTAGTTAGGTAAATCCGGTCTAATGTCAAGTACGATAAATAAAATGGTGGCCATTATTGAGAATGGAGTCCAGAAAAGCAGAGCAGCACTTGGGGAAATTGAAATGTTAATGTCCCCAAGGCTTGGAATCCACCCTAAGGAACTGTTAAAGAAGCAGCAAACAGGGAGGTGCTAATCCAAAACGGCTCCAGGCCCTTCCTGCCCAGGTTACTCCTTCAGCCCACCTATCTCCCACCTTTGGGCCTCCCACCTGCATTCTATCACTTCAGGATAAAGGGAAACAAAGGATAAGAATGTGGGAAAACTAAAAGAAGACCTTAGCTATAAAAAAGGGAAGATCTTGCCTTCCACGGATTCAGCCTTTCAGTCTTCGGGTCCCCTTCTTCCTCTGGGAGAAGTCTTTTCTGCTGTCCTTTAATAAAGCTCCCACTGTCCACTCTACTCTTGCCTCCTCGTGCTTCTCTGGTGTTGTGCTTCAGCATTCGGGGAAGCAAGGACTCGTCACCAGTAAAACAGCAGTAACAATATGTTCAGAATATTTTCCAACATGTAATCAAAGTGAAAATTATTATTGAAATATTTCCTCTTTCAGAAGTTTTCAGAATCTGGTTGTTCTTTATACATATAATCCATTTCTATTCAGATGCTTAATTTTTATCATGTATTTGAATTTCATGAAATTTATAGTCTTAAAAATATATTCACAAACCCACTTTGTTCCAAATATACTAAAAAGTTTTCAGAAACTGAATTGAGAAGCAAGTGATCATTTTCCTTTAACATTTGCATTCATCTTGACAAAACAAGTTCATCTTTTTCTAGGAGAATTGGTTTACTTTGAAGCAAACACTTTTCCATTTTAAAACTATCACTTCATGTTAAATAATTTCACTTAGTCTTGTTTCAGCTCAGTTGTATTGACATCAGCATCAAAGGTTATTGCATAAATTGAAGAGCAACTCCGATTTGGGGGGTAGTTTTTGTGGCTAATCTGCATAATGCTGTTTTCTACAATTGAACCTACATTTTTGCATTAGAAAAATATGTGAAATCATCACTGTGAAATGTGTTGGGTAAACATATAATGGCAGCAGCACCCCAGAGAAAAACCCCAGCATGGCGTCTAACAACCCTCCTTCTCCTCTTTGTTTCTTTCACTGGCGCGAAACGTTTCCCGGCACCAATGTTCAAACCCTGCTGGTGGGAAGCCTTAGCCCCAATTAGAATTAACTTCTTGGGCTCCGGAACTGACATATGGAAGAGCTTGCCAATAAACGGGGGACCTGTTATCTACCTCAGCCCTGCGACCTCTCCTTAGACCTATATAAACACACAGCCTTTGGTAATAAAGCGGGAACCTCTTTGGTGATCTGTGTCGTGTGGTGCAGCGTCTTCCAGTCTTACAAAATGTAATCTGAAATTTGTTTTAATTAGCTTTTTGTGTTGCTATGACCAAAAGACAAGAAAAATTAAAGGAGGATAAGTTTATTTTAGTTCATAGTTTCAGAGGTTCAGTCCGTGGTCAGCCCACCACCGCTCTGAGCCCTGGACAGGCAGCACATCTGGCTGGAGAGCCTGGCTGAGGAGGCAGCTCAGGACAGGTCAGCCAGGAAGTAGAGAAAGAGCTCCACCCACCAGGGACACAATATAACCCCCAAAGGCACACCTGGTGGCCCACCTCCTCCACCACACCCCACCTGGTCTTCAGTCACCAGTTCATCATCCACTGATAGGTCACACCTCTAGCAGTCCAATCATTTCACATCTGAAAAGCCCCACTTTGCCTCACACATGAGCTTGGGGGACACCTCACACCTAAACCATCACAATTTCTAAGACATCCCTACGGTCAGAGAGGAGTCTCAGACGATAGCTCTAAGCTCCAGGTTAGGTCTTTCATGTCCGTGTCCCAGCCTCTTTTATTATATTACTGAATATTTGAGAAATTCTAGAGCTGCAGTTAGAGTACATTTCCATGGCGCTCTTTCACAAGGCTCTCCACAAGCACTGCCAACGTCCCTGCATCTTCCCACAGGCCGAGTTCCTGGCCTGATGGCGATCTTAGAGTTTGCACACACGGTAGACTCTGCACAAACTTCCCGTGCCACTCTTTGCAGTGTCTGCTTCCGAGGTGGGATACAAATGCTTTCACACATGTCCTGTGGTGGCAGAAGCAACAAGGGGCCATCAGGGTCCTGTTTAAAACTCCTCAAGTCTGGGTTTGGGGCAGCGTAGCTGGGTCACCTCTTGTGATAGAATTTCATTTTCTCACCGCCAGCTGGCCTTCTGGAAGGTTCAGGGTGCCTGCCATGGGTTGCATTTGAGAGGCTGTGAACTGGCCGCACGTCCCACTCTTGGAAGCCTGTGGCGCACCTGCTGTGTGGCTCATCCAGCTACTTCCTTCACCTCAGGTCTTCATCCAGGGCAGCTGCTTAGGTGTGCCTCCGACTGGCTGGCCTAAATGATGCTTCTAGAGTGGATGCACTCAAAACTACAGGGACAGAAAATAGAAAGGTGGCTGCCCAGGGCTGGGGGAGGGGAGCGCTTGAAGGGAGTTACAGTCTGCAAGATGAGAAAGCGCTAGAGAGCTATTGCACAACAATGTGAATGTACTCCAGGCTACTGAACTGCAAACTTAAAAATGGTTAAGGTGGTAAACTGAACACAAAATTTGTAACCACAATTTTAAAGTCTTAAAAGGAACCCACTATTTGGTCTAACTATAATGCACTGATAATTGAAAAAATTTTAAAACAGTCTCGGAGAAAAAAAGAGCAGTCTTCGAGCTGGCGTCATTGTGCATACATACTGGCTGGGTGTGACTTCCTCTGTCGTGAGTTGCAGCCCCCAGCCTGCTTTCCTATAGGCAAGCCAGGTTCTAGCTTCCTCGGACACTCCATCCAGTTTCTTCTAGGTCACGCCAACGGTGTCACCTTCTTCTTGCTCGGTTTTACCTAATAGCTGCTAGCTCGTCACTGTCCTTTAGCAGGAAGCCAGGGGGCTGCAGCTTGAGCTCTGAGGGCTTGGCCTGAGCCTTGGCTGGGCTGTTTTCTGAGTGTGATTAAAGACAGGGAGGCTACACTCACCAGTGACCTGAGTGTGAGAAAGGGGAAGGCTAGAATGGGCAGTGGCCACAGCTTGCTGAAGCGAGTGCCTGGTGGTACAGTACCGTCACACTGAGTCCGTCAGGGGCACTCAAGTGCAGAATGTCGCAGCCTGCTTCTTCGGAAATCTCTCACAGAGAAGGGGTTAAAGTTTGGGTCAAGCCTGTTTGCTTGCCCTCGAGCACACTTCCACGTGGACTGCTGGAATGTGCTCCCACAGCATATCTGGAAGCTAATATTTGGTGAGTGCTGTCCTGTTGCCCCTGCTTGTTCTGCTCCAATGAGATGAGACAGAGGCAGCTCTGTGAATGCTGTGTCCACCAGGCCAAAACTGGGTGTCCTTGGGTTGTGTCCCCAAAGGGGAGGCTGGCTGGCTGGCAGCCAGGAGCACTACAACATCACACAGAGGGAGGGGAGCCTGTGTGGGCTGCACCGTCCCCTTCACATGGTGTCTCCTGAGCCCCACAGCTTCAGGAGGAAAAGTCACCCTCACGTCACACTTCACCTAAGACACTATTCCACCGTCACAGCAGAACGGCCAGAGCTGGGAATCTACGCCCTGACTTCCACCTGCCAAGCTGAGTGCATTTCTACTCTCAGGCACTGCCAGCACCTCGTGCCAGAGTAGTTTCCCAGGGGCTTGCTTTGAGGGGCGAGCAGGAGGAAAGGGGTTCTTTGTCACTGTCGACACTAGCTCAGATCTGGCGTGGCGGGCCGCCTGGTTTGTGAGCTCCATCTCTCACATTCCATCATTCATTCTTCCTCTGCCCAGTCAGGGTCACTGGGTGCCTATCCTGTGCCCAGGTGGTGCTCTGGGGTCAGGTAAACCCAGCTGGGCAGGGTTCTGCTGTGTTCACGTTCCCGCAGCAGAAAATGGGTGAAAGAGAGGGAGTATGTTGTTTCCGTGTCGTGCTCATGCAAGACGGAGGCAGAGTAAGGAGACAGGCGAGCGTGGGTGGCGTGGGGCTGCCCCGAGGACAGGGAAACCCAGGGGCTTCCTGGGAAGGCCAGCCGGATCCTGAGTGCGCCACACTCCAAGGCTGGGAGGGGCGGGCTTGCCAGAGATGGAGCCGGGTGTTCAGGGGCATCGAGGACACTGGTGTGAGGGATCCGTCAGTGCTGCACTGAGAACAGGGCAGAATGAGCTTGGAGCAGGTCTGTTACCTATGTGACAGAGGTGCTCAAAGCACCCACCTGGGTGGCCGTGGCGGAGGCCCTCACTGGCAGCTCCAAGATGTTGAGAAAGCCATGTCCTTTTCAGCAAATAACTGGTTCCTTTTTGAGAAATATTGTCTAGATTTCTCCTGGGTCCTGTTAGACTCTGGGAACCTGGTTGTGGGACCCCAAATAATCTGACAGTTTACAAAAAGTGTGACCATCCAGACAGCGAAGGAGCTGGGCGAGCCCATCAGGGGCCTCGGGAAGTGGAAATGGACCCCAAGCACCGGGGAACAGTGTGACGCCTCAGGAGGTAGAGGTCCTCTCTGACCAGGTAGGCAAGCCCGAAGGGCAGGCGGCTTTGTACAGTGCACACCCCAAGCTTATGACCTGCCCTCTGGGCTCCTGCTGCACTGCAGGGCTGGGTGGGAGCCCCCACGCCCAGTGGTAAGATGATGATGGAAGACAGCAGTGAAGCCTCGCATGTGAGGCTGCCCAGAGCAGGAACTGCAGACAGAGAGCCACGCGACCTCAACCCAGCCTGCCCTGCAGCTGGATCTGGCATGTCCTCCAGGGACCCACATCTAAAGCCTTCTTCCCAGCTGGTGCTGCTGGGAGGCAGTGGGACCGTCAAGAGTTGGGCCTGGTGGGAGGTCTTCTAGTCACTGGAGGCATGCTCTTGAAGGGGGATTGTGGGACCTGGCCCTCCTCTTCCTGTGTTTGTAGTACCAGCTCCGAGGTGAGCAGCCTCCTTGGTCACACCCACCCACCATCATGGACTGTGCTGCCACAGGCCCAAACAACAGGGCCCTTCATTGCCATAAGCCAAAACAAACCTTTCCTCTTTTATAGTCTATGATCTCAGGCATTTTGTTATAGTAACCGAAAGCTGACTAATAGTCCCCAAGTAGCCTAAGTGCTCGACCGGAGAAAGGAACATGGGATAGTATGGGTCAGTGAGAAATAGCATTGGGCTCTGGGATCTGCTTAGGGTTGAGGGCTACAGCAGCCTCTCTACCTTCTAGGACTGTCCTAATAAAGTGTCACAAACAGGTGACTTCAACAGCAGACCACATTCTTTCCCAGCTCTGGAGGCTGGAAGTCCAAGAGCAAGGATTCAGCAGGACGGGCTTCCCTGAGGCTTGGCTTGCAGGTGGTAGCTTCTTCACCTTACCTCCCTGCGTCACCTGTGTCTTTGTCCAATTTCCCTCCTTTATAAGGGTACCAGCTGTGCAGGACTAAGGCCTGACACCAAACAATGTCCTCTTCACTTGACCTCAGTAAAGACTCCGTCTCCAAATCTCTCAGGTTCCAAGGTCCTGGCTTAGCACTGCAACGGGAGAGTATTTTTGGAATGAGGCAGGGACGAGATTGAACCCATAACAGCAGCCCTCGGGTTTTCTTCCTGGTCTTAGTGTGACCAGTTCGCATGGCCCTCTCCCCACTACTACCTGGGGTGTGTGGTGGTGGTCAGCCATCCACGTTGCCCGTGGTTTTCTGGTGGTCGGCCTGAAATATTCCAGAAGAGTGAGGTCCCCAAAGCTGAGGGGAGGCTGGACAGTGCTGGGCCTTCCCTTGGGGGTGGGGTGCTCTCCCTGTTGAGATGGGTGCTGTGCTGTGTAGGAGGGCCCTGGAGTTGCTGCTGCCTTGGAGGTTAGTGCGGGCAGGGGGCTGGACCTCGCTGGGCTTTTCCTCCTCTAGACACTGGAAGGTTGGACTCTGACTCCTCAGACTTGCTTGGCACCAGCTTCTCCATGGCCTGGGCTCCCCTGAGCAGGGAAGCCTGGAGGTGAGGGGCAGCCACATCAGGGGGTGCCAGCGTCTGCACGTGCAGAACAGAGACCACAGTTCCGTGCAGGGCAGCAGCAGCTGAGCAGGCGCAAGCCGTGCGGTGCGAGGTGGTGCAGGGCTTCTGGGCAGTGCCTTTGGTGATGTTGGTTCTGGCCCTGTAGTTTCCAGGCCCGATTTTCTGCTCTCTGAAAGTTCTGCAGCTGATCTACCAGCATTCTAAGTGTGGCTGTGTGACCATGACACAAAAATCTGAATTTTAATTTTGAGCAGTTTAGATGTAGACAGCTGACGGTGGCTACTGACTAACGCACGGATGGCAGACTGCTAGAGCCAGAGTGGATGGTGGGGTGTCCTCAGAAGACAACTGAAACCGACCAAGGTCCTGGGGCCCAGGGGACATACCAAGACCCTGGACTTGCTCGTGGAGGACAAGAGCTGGTGCAGTCAGCGAGGCTGGCACAGCTGTGGCAGACTTGAGCCTCGTTGTGGGATGACAGGCAGGAAACCTGTGGCGAACCGGGGACCAGCCAGGCATTATCGCAGCAGCAGAGTCAGGCAGGAGGTGGTGGGGACAGAAGGACAGCCGACAAGATCTGTTGGGAGGCACCTCAGGGTTCCACGCTCGTGATGTGCTGGGGTCAGTCAGGGGCTTTGGACCTAAGGATCTCTGCCGAGTTGGAGAACTGGGAGTCACGCAGGGGGCCGAGGCGGGGAAAAGTGGGGGTTAATGAGTCAGGCAAGGGCATGTGGCAATCATCTGACAAGGTGCATCAGTGCTAGGTGGAGGCTGGGGGAGGCCGCGTGGGGACGCACTTCATTAAGCCCTAGAACTCAGAGCAGCATGTGGCCTTAGGTGGCACTTCTCCAGCAGAGCTGATCAGCAGTCACACAGATGCTTTAAAAATACAGGTGCTGGGCTGCGTGACAGACACACGGCCTGAGAATCTCCTCTTAGGGTCACCTGGGCCATTGGTCACAAGCACCAACACAGAAGAGCCTTTTAAAATTGTTTCCTGTAGACCTGTTACATAAAGACCTTCTAAAGAAGAACTTACAACACCTGTGTGCCCCTAAATGAGGCCACTTAAAGACGACATTTAAAATCTCTCCTGTAGTGGGGTAACCAGTGGTAATATGTGGGGTTCATATAAACTCAAATAACCTTGATGCTTTTCACCTGTGTAGGTGTGTGGTGTGTGGATGTATTAACTATTATCATTTGTGACACTGGAGATTGAATCCAGAGACGACCACTGAGCTACATCTACGGTCCTTTTTTAAATTATTATTTTGAGACAGGGTCTTGCTAAATTGCTCAGGCTGGCCTTGAACTTTTGATCCTCCTGCCTCAGCCTCCTGAACTGCTGAGACTACAGGTGGGGCCATGTGCCTGGCTGATGTGTGGATTTACGAGTCACTTCTGCTTTCCCGATATTGATCATCACAGACTCCTTATTCTCTCAGAATTGGGACTGGCCACCCTTGCACAAGGCTGCATGAGGAGAGGAGCCAGAGGCAGGACCCTGGCTGGACTGTCCTTGCCAGGACTCTTGTTCTGAGAGTGAGATCAGAGAGCAGAGGCTGCCCAGGGCTTTCCTGCCCACAGGTCCGAGCTGGCAAGGACGTAGATTTGTCGCCTTCTAGTGGCATCTTGTAACAACTGCAAGCAGGCTGAACTTGCTGGGCGGCCCCAGGTTGTTTTCAGAGGCAAAAGAGATCCACCTGGTACCAACGGGCCGGGCCGCAGGCCACTTCCCCCACTTGAAGACAAGCAAGCCCTGTTGGGGATCTGAATGGCCACGAGGCAGCAGAGTGGAGTTCGTATGCTCCCCTTCACTGCCCCACCTGCGCTGGTTAAACTCTGGGCCAGGCGAGGGCGAGTGTGGGTGGAGCAGTCGGACAGGTGGGGGAGCCTGAGTTTGATTCCCAGATACCACTCTCCAGCTGCGGGAGCTGGGTCTATGCTCTTTTTGAACTGAAAGTTCCCACTATTAAAATAGTTAGGAGAGGGGCTGAAATGGAAACGGAGTGGAGCCGGAGTTCAGCATGTGCGCCGAGGTAGGAATGGAGATGTTCTGCACGTCAGAGGGGTGAAGTGGCCTAGAGGCCTCAGTGTTGTCTGGGCCTCTACCCTGAAGTCCGGCCAGTGAACCTCTCTGCAGGAAAACAGGCAGATTTACGCAGACCAGGATAACTAAGGGTGAAACCATCCCTTGCCTCAACAGTCAGACCAGGATGAAAGGCAGCTGGGGACGCCCTGGGCAGAGGATCATCCCCCCCCCCCAGATCCCAGTCAATGATGAGCCTGTGGCTCCGCCAGCTGCAGGACTTGGGGAGTGGGCTGAGGCGTTGTGACCCTGAATTGCTAATTGTGCTTCCCAGAGACCACAGGAGCAGAAAGGGAGCTCGGCCAAGGCCTGTGGAGGCTGCTTCAGTCAGCTCTTCTTCTCTGCTGTGACCAAAAGACCTGAGAAGAACAACGGTGGAGGAGGAGGAGTTTATTTGGGAGCTCACGGGTTCAGAGGTCTCAGTCCCTGGACAGTCAGCTCCATTTCTCAGGGCTCGAGGTGAGGCAGGACACCATGGCAGGAGACTGTGGTGGAGGGAAGCAGCTCACCTGATGATCAGGAAGCAGAGAGGCTCCACTTGCCAGGTACAAGATACATACCCCACTGCCGCGCCCCAGTGCTCACCTCCTCCAGCATGCCCTACCACTTAGTTTCCACGCAGTCAATCCCATCAGGGGTTAATTCAGTGATTGGTTTGAGGCTCCCATAACTGGGTCATTTCTCCTCTGAACCTTGCATTGTCTCACATGTGCTTTTGGGGGACACCTCACATCCAAACCATAACAGAGGCAGAGTGGGGACACAGGTGAGGGGCTCGGATGACATGCGCTTTGGCATGGCCCCTCTTGGGTTACTTTACCCTCCAGTTCCCCGGGGGAAGGTTGAGAAATGTCTATTCATGTATGTTGACGACCTCACAAAGTGTGTCAAATATCCAGACTAATCTTAAAATCAGACGTCTTGCACTTTCTCATCCCTCCTCTTTCAGAGGCACGACCCAAGATGTCCTTTGAAGCCACTTTCCCACTGTTTTATGTAGCCCTGGTGTGACTGTGATCACATCTGAATATGCTTTTTTAAATATTTATTTTTTAGTTACAGGTGGACACAGCATCTTTATTTTTATGTGGTGCTGAGGGTCGAACCCAGGGCCTCACGCATGGTAGGTAAGCATGCTACCTCTGAGCCCCAGCCCACGTCTGAACACCTTTTACAAACTGGGAGAAGGTTGATCTGGGATGAGCTGCTGCCCAAGGCAGTCCCAGCTGCTTTCCATCCTGGTCTGATGGCCCAGTGGTCCCCCAGGGTCTGCCTAGCAGAAAATGCCCACTGCCCCACAGGTGTCCCCCTCTCCCACTGTGGCACACGGATATGCCAGAGCAAAGACTGCCGCAGCATCCAGGGGCTGCCATGGGCGATGCCTGTGGAGACTCGGAGACCTCCTCTTAAGGACAGCCCCTCTCTACCTTTTCTTTCTTCTTTCTCTCCCAGATGCAAATGCAAACAGAACCAAGGGGATGAGGCCCGCCCAGGTGTGGTGGGACCTGAGCTGGAGGCTGCTGGGCCCTGAAGGCCCTGAGACCTTCCCAGCCTGCACCATTCCCCTGAAGGTGCTCACCCGGGGACTAAACTTCACGACGCTTCACAGAGCTGCTGCTTGCAGCTGCACCTAATAGTAACCACAGTACTTTGAAATAAATTCTTTTTTTGCTTAATTGGACTGTTACTTCTGTTGTTTGCAACCAAAGAACCCTAACTGCTGTAGAACGGGTACTTTGAATCGTCTGTAGACAACGCCCTCTCCAGGCGATGTGGAGACCTGGGAGCTGATTATCGGGTGACTTTGGGCCAACAGGCAGTGGCAGTCTCATTGCTGCTTGGATGGGAGCTGGCAGCTCATGGGGTCCTCTGGCACTCGACCTGGACCCACAAGCATCTAGGTGCCAAGGGCAGAGCACTGGCAGATGCCGTGGTTGAGAGAGATAAGGACGTTCCCCTGTGGACGGGACGGCTGCTCCTGGATAGTGCATCACTGAAGGTGAGAAAAATTAATGACTTCACATATAGAAATTCTCACTTCACAGCATGCACTGAACTCAGAGGCTTGGTGTGACTTTGCTGAAAGAATGTTTTGTGGGCCATAGGGAACAAGCCTGAGGTCACTTGAAGTGGGACTCGGACACTGGCTTTGTAGACTTCAGAGTGATGTCAGGGCACATGCCCAGCGTGGCAAAGTGCCTTCTGGGAAAGCGAGGGCATTGTTGTGAAGCTCAGGATACCTACAACCGGCAGGGATTCTTGGTGATTTGTCCCTTTGAAGACTGTGTGGCAGATGGCAGTCTGCAGAGCCCTCACTGGAATGCTCTAGAACGTGCGTCTGACTTCAGCACAGCCTGGGGACATGGCTCAGAATCAGAGTGGCAAAGAGGAGTCAAGTTACAAGAACTGCAGGGCTCCTGTACGGTCTGACCTCCAGGAGGCTTGCTGTGGTCTGCATGTGAGTGTCCCCCAGCAGCTCCTGTGAGATGGAGGGGAAGGGGTGGGTAGGAGGCCCTTAGCCCAATCAGTGCATGAATCCACCTAACTGGATAGGCAGGTGCCGTGTGGCTGGGGAAGGTGGGGCCCTGGGCCTTGCCTTTGGGAAACGGGTATCTTGTCGCTGGTGAGTGGGGCACTGCTGCTTCCTTGACGGCATGCCCTGGCTGCTTTCCTCCTCCAAACCCTTTGCCACGTTCGCCTCGCCTCCGGCCCAGAGCAAAGGAGTCGGCCATGTATGGACTGAGACCTCGGAAACCATGAGTCCAAATCAAATTTTCTTCCTTTAAAATTGTTCTTCTCAGGTATTTTGGTCACAGTGATATAAAAAGCAGACCTAAACAGTGCTGGACCAAGAAGAGTTGGGCCTCCTGTTGATACTCTGAATCTCGTCAGCTGAAGCTGGTTCATGTCCCAGAAACCCTGCGTTTACCAAGCAGCCCTGGGACTCCCGGTGGCCGCGGGGCTGGCTAAGGCAATTCTGCTCACAGCTTTGCAGGGGTGTGATGCTAAAGGGCCAGAACCTCTGGTCTCATGCAGAGGAGGGAGATGGGCCCTGACAGACCCTCACACACAAGTCCCTGACAGTTTCTCCTTCCATCGAGGCCTCGAGGTGAAAGCTGGAGAATTCCTCTGAACCGTGTTCCTGGGCAGGCCAGAGGTAATGACAGCCAGCGTTCAGCCCTGGGCACCTCTGCTACCTGTCACCCAGCCCCGCCCACAGCTCTGCCAGTTCCTCACTCCAGGGTCCTCGATGGTGCCCTTCCCACCTGCCCAGACATGGCCCCACTGCAGGGTCACCCCTACGCATGATAGCTGAAAGGTCTGACTCTTGTCACCTTCCATGGGACCCTGGAGGAGTGGTGCCGGGCACCTCCTGTCCCTTTCCTAGCAGAAGAGCCATGTGGACCTGGGAGCATGCTGGCCGTGACCTGTGACACCCTATTTTTTTGTTTGTTTACTTGTGGCTGGGGATTGAAGCCAAATTAACAAGAGAAAAGTAGAGGGTGGGGTGGTGCTCACCTGTGACCCCAGCTCCTCAGGAGGCCGGGCAGCAGCACGCAAGCCTGGGCACTTTAGAGATACCTTGTCTCAAATATAAAATGGGCTGCAGATGCCGCTCAGCGGGACGGGGCTTGCCTCGTGTGTGCCAGGCCCCGGGTTACATCCCCAGTGCCAGCTCCTGTCCCCAGGAAAGGAAAAGAAAGAAACAAACAAAAAACCAACAACGACAAGGAAAGAAAAGCACACAATTTATTCAAAATAAATTTTACTTGACGTGGAAACCTTTGGGAGAAAAAGCCCTAAACACAGGGGCCTGTGTTGCTCGTTTCTGCAGTGCGGGCTGCACCCGGGCCCCAGGCCTGCTGGGCAAATGCTCTGTGCAGAGCTACGCTCCAGTCGGGAAGAAGCGCTTGCTTGTTGGAATGGAGTCTCACCACGTTGCCTGCGCTGGCTTCGAGCTCCTGGGGAGGGGGCTATTGCAGGCAGGTGGAGGGGCCTGTGGGAGTCAGGCAAGGGCCCCACCTTGGCTTCAGAGCAGCAGGTGTGTCCTGCCTGCCCTCCTGAGCCTGAGTAACCTTACCCTTGGGTTTGCTGGAGGGTGGACCAAGTGCAGGACTGTGACTGAAGCCCATGCTGGGACATGGGATGGCGAGCGAGCAGACGTGCGCCGGGGCCTGTGTCTTCAGAGCAGGCCGCTCCTCTCCTCTGGCTGTAGGGAGGAGGTGCCTCCAAAACAAGGGTGGGAGCAGGTGAGGGGAACCTTCTGCTCCTGCTGTTTTCCTAAAGACGAAGGGGCCATGTTTGGGGATCCCGTTCTGAACCCTGTCACCCTATGGCAGAGGGGTAGCATGAGAGGGTTGACTCCGGGGCCGGGCGACACCACCCAGATGGTCAGTCAGCTTTGTGTTTCACACGTGTCTTGGGAGACTTTGAGAGAAGGTGGTTTGGAATCCCTGGGGTTTGGGGCTGGTACCACAGCCTGTCACCTCCTGACAGTCTCCTGGGGCTGGGATGACGGGGGTCGGGGAGCTGGGATGAGGGGTGGGTGTCACCACAGGGCTGCTTTAGTCCCGCTGCACCCTGACCTCTGGCTGCCTTTGGTGTAAAAATTCAGGCATTGTGAGGACAAATTTCACTATTTTATCACTATCCTCGAGGATAGGGTTTAGAGATGACTTTGGCGACTGTTCATATAAAATTCTTTTTGATTGAGGTCTTTGTGGTTTTGGAATTCCTTGGAGGTTTTCTAGATTTTGGTGGGAGCATTTATAACGAGGGTCAGGTTTAATGTTATGAGTGAAATTTTGGGCTACAACAACGGGTCTTAGACTCAGTGATGAGCCTGATTCTGATCTTAATTCATTTAAAACCCCTTTCCTCTGAAAGCACTCACGCTGACTCCAGGTTCCCAAGTCCATCATTTTGAATAAGGAAGAAGTAGAATGCGGAGCCTGTGGGTCTTGTCACATCTCCACCTGGCCAAAGTGTCCAACTCCACTGTCTATCCTGCGTCCAGAAGCAGAACATGGGGCGCTAAGGTCAGTGTCCGCTCCCTGGGGTGTGGGTAAGCCACAGGACGACGCTGGGAGCAATTGGACTGGGACCCGGTACTGTCATACCCCAGTGAAGCCAGAGCCATTGCTTAGAATGCTGGCCTCCTGGAGTCTCACCACGAGCTTGGGGGTGGTAAGGAGAGCAACTGAAGATGATTGCTGTCTGTCTGCCTTGTTGAGAGCCACAGCCTAAGGGGCCCCAGCAAACTTCCAGCTGCCGGCTGATGATTGGCTCACAGCGGCCCCAGCAACATCTTGCTGATTGGCTCCTCTGCGGTGATGCTCGTTGGGCTGTTTCCCTGCCCTTTCAGACCACGGAGCTGCTCATTGGGGGACTTTTTTGGCTCCGCCCACGTGACCCAGCCAATCGGCCTCAAGAGCAGGAGGATTGTGGGAGGTGGAGAGAAGCTGGTGTGGGAGGGAGAGGCTTGTGGAAAGCCGGTGGTGGCAGTTGAGGCTGTGAGGGTTTTTCCTGAGAGGCTGTTTTGTTTGGCGTGTGTGGTTCTAAAAATAAAGTTAGTTTCTTTTGACAAGTGGCTCCTGATTGTGCCCAGCCAGACTGCGGCATGCCTGATGTTTTTCCTCATGAGAGCAAAATGACAAATAGCCAAATTGGACAGATGTCATATACTAAAATTGATTTTTAAAGAATTATTTCTTGAGATGGGGTCGTGCTATGTTGCCCGGGCTGGCCTCAAACTCCAGGGCTCAAGTGCTCCTCCTGACAGGGGACTGGGATGATAGGGTGGGGGAGCCAGGATGAGGGGAGGGTGCCTCCGCAGGACTGAATGCGCGCGGCCCTGGCTTGGATCCCCAGCACTGCCAAGAAGGAAAAGTCCTATAAAAGACACCCTTGAGGTAAGGTATGGCCCCGCACAGCCACGCCTTCCTCTCCCAGGCCTCAGTGGATGCTGGCACAACACTCATTTCAGCATTTGGGACAACAGTGACAGACCTGTGCCACTTAACTGCATGGGAAGTAAATCTGCAGGGTCTCTTGCATTTCCGCAGGAGGCTTTCTGCCACCTTCCAGAGGATACCTCTAGAGGGACAGTGGGGTGACAGAGCAGCTTCTCCTCCAGGTGAAGGACAGGGCAGGCGCGTCCTGCCTGTGGGATAAAGTAGCACCCTTCCCGAGCCAACGGCAGGTGGGTCTGTGTGCAGCCCCCCTTGAATGCTGGGGTTTTCTACGTTGGGGCCCCCAGCTGTGACACATTCAATGTGTGCCAAATCCGCCCTGCCCCTTCTCCATCACCCTATCAGTCATGGGGCCAAGGGGCCTGTGAGCTTGTGGGGCTCTTGCTGTTTCTATGTGGTCTGGCCCAGGAGCTCTGGATCTTCATCCAGGGTCCTCGAGGCCAGAGCGCTAAGTAGGGCAAAGTCCAGAACCTTCCCAGTGCTGACCAAAGACAGAGTAAAGCTGGAAGCAGACCCACGCTGGACCGTTTGCACTGCGGCAGGTGGAGTAGCACTGCCCTGCGTCAGCACCTAACAAGTACACGTCAGGGAAGTGACAGAGGGGACCCCGTGTGGCAGAGGGAATTCAGGTGGCTGATGAGCTGATCTTCAGCTAGGGCGCATTCTGGCTCATGCCGACATGGGGGCAGAATGTAAGACGTTCACGATTCTCAGCCTTCTATTTTGGGCTGAAACTGAAAAAGAGTGAATTTTGTTGTTCTGTGTCACAGGATTGAGGATTTTCTGTAACAACAGAGGATTATTCATATAGAAAAGTAAGGTGTACATTTCCAGCTACACATCTTTGGTCTGCGTTTTGTGAGCACTCCCTGGGGTGTGGCAGAAGGCAGGATTTCTGGAGCATCTATTGTTTGTTCTGACATTCCTGCAGACTTTCCAATGCTCCTGTCTCTACGGAAGTCTGTGGGGTTCAGGAAGAGCTCCCACTCTGCTAGGGCAGCCTAGAACATGGGCGTTTACGTAGCAGCATGAATGTCGCAGACGCATGCGTGTTGGTGTGGCACGCGGTACGTGGCCTGTGTGTTCCTGCTGACAGGCGCTGACTGGGCATTCACCAAGCAGGAAGAGGAGAGCCACAGACCAACAGTGCAGATGTTTTCCTTCTGTTTTAGAAAGGATGGGCCTGCGAGGCCAGGTGGCAGAACACAAGAGGACTGTCCCCGAAGCCACTCTGGGTCATCTATTTTGCTGTATAACACAACTGTGTACTGTCTCCCATGGACACACCCATCCCAACACACTGCAGAGCTCCTCACAGGAGTGCACGCTTCAGACACTCAAATGCACACACAAACACGCAGGAACACATGCATGTGCCCGCACTCCCACATAGACAGCTCACGCTGCCCCTGGACAGAGGAACTCAGGAACTGTTCCTCTGCACATGTGCACAACACGCGTGCACACACAGGGGCTCCATCTGGAGAGGCAGGGATCTGCCCACTGCCACAAGGTGTGGCGAGGTGGCAACTGAGGCTGCAGCAGCGTGGACATGGTGGGAGGGGACAGAGAAGGAAGGAGCCTGTCTGTGGACCGTTATCAGTAACCACACAGAAAGTCCAGAGGCCCTTGCTGTGCTAGAAAAATACCACACTTCATAAAACCCATGTTTATTCAAAAAAATCTATTCTGAAATTCTGGAAAGCATAATAAATACCTGTACAGTGGCCGCCGTCTCAAACGCAAATACAAAGCGCTGACATGAAACGATCTGTAAACATAACTGCTGAGCTTGTAAACAAAGTGCTGAGGCGGAGGAGCTGGGTGAGAAGCGAGTTCGACAGGACAACCAGGACGCTGCATGGAGTCCCCTCCACTGTCCCCCACACCTGGGGACCTTTAGCGTCCTCTTCTGTTCTAGCACGCTGATGACTCTCAGAAAGGTGAGGGGCAACAAAGCAAGTCCGAAATGGAACGGAGAGCGAAAAGTGCGAGGCAAAGATCCCGTGCGCATCCTCAGAAGCGATGCCAACCGTAAGCAGTGCTGGTTGACATTAGGGGCCATCGTCCCTTGCAAAGCTGACCAGGCTTCCAAACGCAGTGTAGTGCAAAGTCCCTGCAGGCCTAACCTTGGGATGAGCGAGTCCTTGGTCTTCCACGCGGACTCTGGGTGTGTGTACCAGGCTCCTCCCAAATGAGGACTGTCAGATGGGCCCTGGGGGGTGGCCTGAAGGACCGCTCAGCCTGGGGAAGGAGGCCTGGGTGTGGGCTGGGTTGCTCTTGGCGGATTCTGTGGTGTGTGCTGTTCAGAGGGATCACGTGCTCTGCATGGGCAGGAAGGGCAACCGAACCTCCTGGGAGCCTGTGTCATTTCTGCAAAGCATCCGGGGCCTCTCATCTAGTGGCAGGTCCAGGGACACCGGCATCACACACCCCTGCTGCTCCGAAACCACCCTTGCAAGTTGAGTTGAAGGTGGTCCCCACAACTTCTCTGGGCTTTCTGCGGAAGGACGTCGGGTGTCATTTTGTTGTGGGCGGGGGTGGGAAGGTCAGGCGTTTTACAGACTCGGCAGGGCTGAGCGGACATCCTCTGGCGTGCAGGGAGACTCATGTCAAGCAGAGTTTGGTGTGACGCCTCCTTGTCCCTTTGGCATGCTTGTGGCTTAGAGCGTAAGGCATAGAAACAGGCACTGCTGGAGAAGAGGGCGCAGGCCATGGAGCCCGCGCAGGGCGGGCCTGCCCTCTTCCTCCGGGATGCGTCTCACCACTTGCCCATCCTCTCCTCCTTGGAACCCAGCCACCCAGGCCAGCGGCTGTGGGCTGCTGGTGCCCATGGAGCAGGCAAGATTCAAGGGTCTTTTGCTCATTTCCAGGGTGAACCGTGACTGGGGCCACCCCTTTTCCCTAGGTTTCTGACAAGAAGTGAGATTATCCAAAGCCAAAGTCCACAGCCATCGGGATATCAGTGTAGCCTTGGGGAAAAGCGTTCTGCACGGAGAAAACAAGAGGAGCGCCCAGCAGCACTGCGGGAGCAGGTATGCAAGCTGAACCCCACCTCTCAGGGTTCTCTAAACAAAGTAAAAAGCCTCATGGAATAAAGCTTGTGGAACAAGTTTATATTTTAAGGCCTGAAAACAATTAGACCAAGCTAAGGAGAGTTCTCCAGAACGCAGCACTTTGTTGGGGAGCGGGGAGCTGGGTCCTAGGGTGAATGAGACGGAGGAAAGAGAGAGATGGAGTGTCCGTGGAGCCTGTGGGGGGGTATCCCAGCATCCCTACTGGAGCTCGGGGACCACAGGAGTCACTCCTGGAGGCTGGGCCTGGGCCAGCCTCCAGGAAGCTTCTCGTTTGGTTTTATTCCACAAAGGTGCGTAGCTGGGCCCGCCCTGTGCCAAGGGCCCTCCAGGGCACACACCACACCAGGGACACTGGACATCACTGAAATGTCGATTTAAAAACAGATCTAAGTAACAGAAACACAAAACAGCACAAGACCACAGCCCCACTCAGTGCCTCCCTCCTGGTGGAGACAAGGGCCCTCTGCCTTTGGGTGGGCCTCGTCTGCCTGTCCTCTCCAGAAGGCCTGAGGAAGGGTGGGGAGACAGAAGAGCCCACTCCTCAAACTCTGCAGTTCTCTGGAGGGTGAACACAGTGGACCCTCCGCCTGGGTGGGCATGTGCGGGGCTACGGTGTCTGGCAGAGCAGAGCTGTACCCTCCAGAGAGGCCCCCTGGACCAGAGGCCAGGGGTGGGAGCATGCTCCGAGCCTCTGTGGGGCGACAGGAGCTCCGCCCTGCTTGCTCCTGCGGGGGTCCACTCTGCACTGGTGAACTGGGGGTCTGGGAGCAGAGACCTGCTTCCTGACTCCTGGGTGGGCTCTCTGCCCTGATCGAGGCAGTGATGGAGGCAGGAGTCCACCCCCCACACCTTACTCAGGCGTCGGAGGGCATAAGGGACAGTTCTTTGGACAGCTTTGCAGGGACCAAGTATCTAACCTGGAGGCCCCAGTGCTAACCCAGGCAGCAGCTGGACCACACTGTGGTCCTCCTCTGTAATAAGGGATGCCTATGGAGGGGATCTGACCAATCTCTGGCTTCAAGGCTGGAAAGGATGTCTCCCCATAAACACAAGCCATGACATGAAAAGCCCCCGAGACCAAGGGGACCTGGCTCCAACGTGGCGATGTGAGGTGATGTGCGCTCATTTGGTTTCGCTCAAAATTGAAGGAGAGCAGGTGGCAAAGTTGCTGTGGTGTGGCTCAGAGAAGTCACCAGGTCAGGACCCTTTCTGGGCAAAAAGGAAACACAGAAACAGCGAAGGCCAGCTCTGCCTTCGTGTTGGATGTGTGGTCCCTCGAGGTGCCACCAGTGGGGCCCTGCGGCAGCGTCTGCGAGCCTGAGAGGATGCTGGGCAGGAGGCAGGGCAGCGTCTGGCCGTGGCCACTACAACCTGGTGGATGTGAGTCTCTTCATGCCCCTGCGTTGGGCCAGGCTGGAGGACAGCACAGGCTCCAGCCGCGGCGCCTGAGGCGTCCTGTTCAGAGCAAAGTAGGTGGCTGCCATGGCACCCTGCAAGAGGAGGGGAGGGCGGGGCTGAGCATGTGCCCAGCTGCTGCTGCATAGGAGCTGGAGACGTGCATGCCCCCGGGCAAGGTGGGGGATGGGACCTCGCTCCAGGGCTGCTGGAGAACCAGGCAGCGAGCTCCTGAAGTGCCCATGGGCAGTGGCACACCATATGCCTTATTTCCACTGCACCCTGCCACCATCCCACGCCAGCCTCATGTGCTGCTCGTGCCTGGGGTATTCAGGATCACGTGGAGCCCCAGGAGGAGGTCACGTGATCCCCTCACTCTCACGGGGAGGCCAGGCCTGTGCTGGGGCCTGTGGGTCTCCAGGAACACATCTCCAGCCAGTGCCGGGGTGTGTTGAGCTCAAGTTTTCACTCTGGAGCCGTGTGCACAGGCACGGATGATGCTAGGTCGGCTCTGATTCACCGGGATGGACCCAGAATGGACCACTCCACACGGGACAGAGCAAGTCCTGCAGGGCGGGCTCTGTGCACATTTCTTAGAAATGTCCAGAAACAGGGTTGCCTGAGAGATGACTCTGCTCCCAGTGTCAGCTGCTGATGGGGACCTCTGTAGGCCTCTGGTCTAGAATTGAGGGCTCTTGAACTTGGGGCCCTACAGCCATGGCACCTGCCACCCCCCACCTGCAGACATTCTCATGCAAACCTGAGCCCTGCATGTGACTGCATATGTGCGATGAAATACGGTATGACAGGACCCAAGGACACCTGTTTGTGCCTGCAACTGGTGACTCTTTGGCGCACTTTGGTCTCCTCAAATGAACCTTGAGATGTCAGACCTGTTCTAGGTTTCCCGAGTCCACTGTGTGTCCCCACTGCTGGCTGGTACCTTCACCAGGTGCACGTCCTGTCTGCTCAGCTGGTTCTGGGACAGGAACTCCCTGTTGACAATCCACGGGTGTTTTAGTACTTGCACTGCTGTCAGGCGCTGCTGTGGGTCCACGTGGAGCATCCGGGACACAACGTCCTGTGGGGACAGCAGAGCAGAGTGGGGGAGGGTGTTGGGTGGTCAGAGTGGTTCTGGGAGGAAGCCGCTGCAGTCCATGGTCATGAGCATGCACGTGCTTTTCAACCATCACCAACTCGGCCTTCTGAGAAGGCCGACCTTTCACTAAAGTCTTACCTTCAAGGGAACCTTCAATGATGCGCAGAGGTGCTGAAATACTATTTTAGTGAAATGATATCCTTCCAAAGGGAGAAGTTGAAATGATGAACATCCCACACAGAGAAACCAACTCAACAACATGGAGTTACGTTTTATTAAGGACTATCTACAGATATTCACTCCGAGTAACAGTCGCTGTAGAATTGACCATCTGCAGCCATTACCTATGCCAGTGGGCCCTCATTCAAACAAGGCAATTCTTGTTTGGTGGTAAGGTAATAACAGAAATCCCTCAGTGTTTGAAGACAGCGGTCCACCTCCCACAGAGCCACACATGAGTGTGGCACACACCTGCATTGCACACAAGACCTGGAACATCTGCATGCTGGATGCATCTGCTCTGTGACGCCTCATCACCAGGAGGCAGACCTCACCTCCCTGCTCTGAACTTGGGGCCCTACAGCCATGGCACCTGCCATGGCACCGCCCAGGGAGGACCAGGGCAAGGTCCACGTTCTCTCCACTCTCCTTCCTTGAGCCCCTGCACCACATTCGCCCTGGAACACAGGCATCAGGGAGCACGCCTGATGTGGAGGAGGATGGTTCAGAGAAGGTATGGACATCACCTCAAGGGAGAAACGCTACGTGCGGCAACAGTGCCCCCCGCAGAGAAGTCCAGTGCCTTTCAGTGTTGAAAACATGACCCTCCTTAATCCTTCCTGGAGGTGCCCCTGTTCCAAGTCCCCAAGACCACCTTCCAAACAAGCATGGGCACCTAATCTTGGCCTGAGGCTCAGCTTTGGAAATAGAGAATTAAGACAATTCCTATACGCACTTCAGACAGAGTGGGTGTGCAGCTGGGAGTCCTGGGGTGTCAGCGCCCGAGACCCTAAAGACAGCTGCCTTCCCTTCACCATCACCTGCCCCATCACCTCCTCTCTATCCTCTACCATCACCTCCACAGGACCTCCACTACTGCCACCTCCACTATGTCCTCTACCATCACCTCCACGGGACCTCCACGACATCCACTAACGTCACCTCCACAGGACGCACATTACCATCACCTCCACTATATCCTGCCCCATTTCCTCCACCAGTAGTTTTTCAGCTATGAGGCTTAATAACCCTAGGAGAAAAGTCTCTCCACTGCTTATGTGGAGGGCACCCTCAGGGCCTCTCAGCAGTCTGGATCCTGCAGAGCCTCCAGGAGTGGGAAGCGGGAACACTGGGCGTGCACTCACCTTTGCCGCGTCGGATATTGAGTCCCAGTTGCCCCCTGAGAGGGCATACTTCCCGCTGCCAATCCTGGCCAGGATCTCCTCTGGAGTGTCATCTGGTCCATTTGCAAAAGGGGTGAATCTGTGTAAGGGGTGAACTTATGGCAATGAGTTTCATTTTACAATCTACACTAAACACTGACACTTTGTTGCTAAAGGGAAGGACTGCTTTCTTTCCCCTGGTGTTTTCTAAGCCCCAGGTTCATGGTGAAGCTAAAGTGCCTCCTAACATGACTTTCCCCACATGGTTGATGTGGAACTGTGTTGGGGATGCAGTTTCTATGGTGTAGTGATGAGAGCCGAGGCTTAAGGTCCGAGAGACCCAAGGTTGATCCATTACTAGCTCTGGGTTCTTAGACAAACCAATTCTTTGAGTCTCAGTTGCAAAACGGGTAACTAATACAGTGGTGGGAATGGTAATGGTCACAAGCCCACTGGCATGCAATATGCCAGGCGCAGACAGCACCATGTGACCAGCATGAGAGATGGCACGGTGACCCATGGTGTCAGCAAGAGCTCTATGCTCCTCTGCCAAACCTGGACCACAAAGCCCTGCCCCTTGTGGGGGATGCTAACTGTAGGGTTATCATGCAACACCTAAGACAGGCCAGCCTCCTCCTGTGAGGGCCTTCGCCACAGCAGGCAGGATGGGGTCTATGTCCAACACGGGCTCCACAGACCTGCAAACGCAGGGAACCAGTGGCTCTTGTAGGATCCCAGTCCTTCCTGGTTAGAAGAAGCCTCTCCTCACTTATAGGTTGGGGCTTCACCAAGGACTCAGAGCTAGTGAAGGGGGACCTGTCCAGGGGCAGACAAGGTCTCTTGCTATAAGGCCACACATCTTGTCACTGGACTAGCCTGTATATGTCTGGTAGCTGTGAGAGTCACTAACTGGCAAGCACCTTCAAAGAGGCCACTTGACCCAGAAGCCTCGGCAGATGCCTCTGGCTCAGGAGGATGTTTCTCAGGCACAGATGTGGCTCCTTTCAAGAGTGGCATGTGTAGCAGAGAGAACACGGGCTAGAAGGCACAAGGCCTGGGAGTTTTGTTGACAGGCAGAGTTGGAGGAAAATGCATGGCTGCATTTCTTATTCTTGCTCTTCAGAAGTCTGAGAGAAACCTAGGCGTGTTGCCTACACACGGCAGGCATCTGCCCCCACATGTGCCAGGGTGGGACCAGCCACAGGGGGCTCTGCCACCTGCAACTGACACCCTGTAAGGCCATTCTTACCCTGCCAGCATGGTGTATAACAGGATCCCCAAACTCCAGACATCACATGCCGCGTCATAGCCTTGCCGCTTGAGGACCTAGGCAGGGACAGCAGTAGATGTTTGAATAGGCAACTCACGTGCCCAGTGTGTCTACCAGGGACACAGAGGGCGGGTGGGGAATAGCAGGGCAGGCCCGCTGCTCCCTAGGACACAGGTGCCCTGAGTGCTGCAGCAGGGTCCCTCACAGAGAGCACACAGTGCCACGGTGCTTGCCAGGCTCTCAGAACCTCATGAAAGTGGAATTATACAATATTTGTCTTTTTGTGCCTGGCTTATTTCATTTACTGTGATATCTTCAAGGTTCATCCGTGTGGCACGTGCCAGGATCCCCTTCTGTTTTAAGTGATATTCCATCCCGTGTACACACATGTTGTTCACCAATCCACCCACGATGGACCTTGCATTGCTTTCACTTTGGGCTACTGTAAATAACACTGTTATGAACAGAAGTGGAGAAATGCGTCAGTTCTGTTGAGCGTGTAGTCGGAGGAGCTACTGAGGTGGCCTAGGATCACCTACTCCAACAGAGGGCAATCCTCCGATCTTTTTAGAGTTGAATAAGGTGGGGAGAAAGTGGCAGGGATGGTCAAGGATGACCTAGGTTTCTGGATTAAATGGGGTCAGGAGCTTTGGTCAGCTTCCCCTGAGATAAGGGCTAGGAGCCTGCCTTACGTCTCTGCCTCCCTGCCCCTGAGAGCTGTGCTGTGACACGCAGGCGCAGCCAGCACACACTGAAGGAACTGAAAGCTCCAGATGCAAGCTCCAGCTTCGTGATCCACTGGCCAGTGACCTTCTATCGCTGAGCACGCTGAGCGTGCCTGTCCTGCACCTATGAACGCAGCTAGCCGTACATACTCTGTCCATACAGTGAGCACAGGAAAAATCAGCAGTGCTTTGTAAAAATGGCCGAGTTACTCAACAATACAGCCTTCTCTAGTCAACAGACCCAAGGCCTTGGGACCCCAGAACGTGCCTCTCTAAACACGCCTTGCTGGCCTGAGGCTGTTGAGCTGAGAGCCAAGCAGTCAGTGCAGGAGAGCTCTCTGTCCGCCCTCCATTTCCCTGAAGATGACACAGGTTCGGGAGGACAGAACATCCCTGGGCCTGCCTGCAGTACATGGGCCATCACTATCAGCCGACACCTGCTGTCAGGCCCTCCCCTCAGTGGCTGCCCAGGGGTTCTGGGTGCTCTTCTGTCCTGTCACTTCCTTAAGAGGCCCCTGTTCTGGGTGGACGATGCTTCAGAATCAGAGCTCTGGGCAGCTCCTAGAGCGCCCCACTGCGGAGTGGCTCCCATACCCGACGTGACCAAAACCTGTTTGATTTTTTCTTGCTCATCTGTCTTTGTTCCAAGGGTTCATTCCAACAAAGAACTGGTAATGGCTGAAGAACAATCACTTTCCCCTCTGCAGGCCCATCAATATTAACTTGGATATGAGGCACTGTGGAACTTAAAGCCAGGTTATTTTCAAAGGGGCCACAGGTTGCTTAAGCAGACGCAGAGCTCCTGGAGAACCTCTCAGTGCCTCCTGGCCCTGCCCTACTGCCCCAGCTGCATCTCAACCCGCACCGGGCATGGGGCAGCAGGCGTGAGCTGTGGCCGTGGGTTTCCTCTGCTGGGCCCCATCAGGTGCCAGGCCTGACTCCCCAGGACTTGCTGTGCATTAACCACACTTGTTCCACGGCAGCCTTGACAATTTCAACCAGAAGAACCCAGAGTCTAAAGCCCTCTCCATCCCTGATCCTCCTGTTCTCTCACCTCACCCCTGCGGCTCCATCCCTATGTTCCCCACCAGAGTGGTCGTCATGGACACACCAGGGACGTGAGCCCCCAAAGGAACTGGCTCCAGTGAGCTTGTGAAGGGGTGTCCACAAGATGGCTTTGCTGACATGCTCTGCAGTGAGGGGCAGGGAGAGGGAGGGCCTGTGCCTGTGGGCAAGCCTTCAGAACCCCGGTGTTCTGAGTCCCGCGGCTGCTGACACTTTGGAGCAAGAACTATAGTGCAAAGAACACTCATCTCCCTCTGCTGTGAAAGAAGCCTGGAGGCCCTGCCTCTCATCACAGTAGCAAGCATGCAGATTTGATCCAGATCCTCGGCACGTTTTACAGGAAGTGTTGCCACTTAAGTTTTTTCAATTAGGAAAGTAAAATGGTAACAGTAACTGTTGAGATTGGCTGATGCCTTGATTCCCTGCAGCAGGTTCTCTCTGGTACTTTCTGGTGGCGCTGCAGATGCACATGGAGATGCCTTAATACCTCAGCCCTCCAGTGGTTTGGCTGTGGGAGAGGCAGGGCACCTCCTTGGGTCCCAGGGGTTTGACTTTCCCTGGGTGGGAGGGGCCTTACCTCAGGGGCCACAAAGTTCGCCGTGTAGCAGGGCGTCATGAGCAGCCCATTCTCGGCTCGCAGCTGCTTGGCAAACCCAAAGTCACAGATTCGGATGGATTCAGGGTTTCCGGACTCGTCCATGTATAGGATGTTACTTGGCTTCAGGTCCCGGTGGACAACCTGCAGGGCAGGAATCGCGAGGCAAGTGTGAGCAGGAGAGAGGAGGCGTGCCAGGCGGGAAGGTCACTGGGCACTTAGGCCAGGTCCTAGGGCAGCAGGCGAGCCAGCCGTGTGACCAGAAGCTCATGCTCCAGAGGGCCCCGTCTCCCTTCGCTCCTGCCGGTCACTCAAGACCAAGCACCCACACGCTTGCTTTTACGATGAAGGAATGGATGAGCCCCTGTCCTAGATAAGGGGACGGCTCAGTGGGGCACTGCCCAAAGGGCGAGGCAAGGAAACAGGAATAAAAGTGTTCCTAGTTGTAGCCCTTGTGCCCACTATGGCCAGGCACTGCAGGGGCTGGGGCGCACCAGTGAGTACTACTGTCACTGGTGTGCTGACTCGGTGACAATGGCTGGGACTCAGGGCCACACAGACACTCTGTAAGTGCATCTGTGCGGCGTGAGGCATCTGCGCTGGGAGCATGAGCCACCGGACAGTGAAAGCTGTCACCATGGCAGTGCTGGCGCCACTTCAAAGCAGACCAGCTATTTAGGGCACAAAGCGATGTCTTCTGAGGGAACAGAGGACCATTGTGAGGACATGTGGCGTGTGCCTTCCTGGCTTGGACCTAAATGTCCCAACTGTTCTGTTACAACCCAGGGAGAGGACCATGAGGGAAATTAAAGGGACACGCTCTGGCAATCAGGCTCAGTTCAAAGACTCCTGAGGGCAAGGAGATGAAGGGTTTTGGTTTCAGTTCCATTACCCCCCCACCCTATTAAACAGAGGAACATCTGCAAAACCCTCATCCAAAGAGGCTGCTCTAGAGTTTGACTGTTGGGGAAAACATACTTAACACCCCCAGACTATGCAAAAAGGACCCACTGTGTGGCTCTGTTCTGGGAGAATATTCTCCTATTCAGAAATTAACTACTTTTTTTTTTTTTTCAATGGTGCTGGTGATCGAGCCCAGGATCTCCTGCATGCCAGACAAGGGCTCTGCCACTGAACTACATCCCAGGCCCTTTTTATTTTGAGATAGGGTCTTATGAAGTCACTCAGGCTGGTCTTGAACTTGTGATCCCCCTGCCTAAACCTTCCCAGTAGCTGGGATGACAGTTCCGAGATGATAACATTTTGAAAGTTTACACCTTGCAGACAGCTGGCCAAGACAGAATTGCAGGCTTCATGAGAATGCTGGAAAGGAAAGAGAGGCAGGTGGAGGGAGGTGTCCTGTGGTGGCTGCTCCCCAGGAGGCTAGGAGTGCCGTCTGCAACCAGCGTGTGACCAGAGGTGAGGTCCTTAGCCTTCCTGTGCTCTGTCTCCTTGTCCGTGCAAAGGACATGGTCTAGACTTTAGGATTCAGTAACTGATGAGCTTAGCTCAGCCCGGAATGTGTGAGGGCTACGTGAAGACCAGCTGCCGCTGCCCTCTCTGCAGGTAGTATCCTGTGCCTCTGTTAAGGAATCCAGCTTCACGCATTGCCAGTAATGAAAATTCTAAACTTCTTTTTATCAAGGCCAGAGAATTTTTTGGTTTTATTTTGGCTAAAGTTGATAGAAGTAAATGTGATTTATTAACTCAACTCCAGGACACACTACGGGCACAAATGACTTTAGACCCTAGACAGGTGGCAGAATGTACCAGATAGGTACCTAGATAGGTCTGATCTAGACCCTATCAGCCCGGGACAGAACAGAGCTAAATGGCCCTGGTCTTCCACCAGTCCCCATAGGTCCACCTGCCCAGCTGCTGCCCTGAATAATTGTCTGTTCCTCTCTTGCTCCCCGGCCTTCCATCGGTCTATTTTATAGATCTTCTGCCAATGAGCCTCAGAGGGGTGGAGGGAAAAGAGCATTTTCCTCCTTATTCCCTCGTGGAGGCACAGACTAGCTGTGACCTGGGAGGAGCTCAGGGATGTCCTCCCTGGAGGGAGCTCAGGGACCGTCCTGCCTGGAAGCCAGGACTCCTGCAGGCTCCAGCTGCCCCCAGAGGCCCTGCTGTCCCAGCACTGCCGCCTGCCCTGCGCCTTACCCCCTGGGAGTGCAGGTAGTCCATGGTCTTGGTGATGGTGCACAGCACGTCACTGGCCTCGCGCTCCGAGAAGTACCGCTGCCGGAGGATGCGGTCGAGGAGCTCCCCGCCACGCATCAGCTCCATCACCAGGTACACGAACTTGCCGTCATCATACACCTGGGGGCCAGAGGAGGCGCACAGAGCTCCAGGACCTGGCTGTCACTCTCACAGCCAGCCCAGGGAGGGCAGTCCTGGTGACCTGGGCAGAGGAGAGAAGCTGGGGGGACAGACTATGATCTGGTCCAGTCAGGCCAGGTGGCTCTCGGGGAGAAAACAACTTTGACACCTGACTGCCAACTGCAGTCAGAGCAAGCAAGGCCTGTGGATGCACGTGGGACAGTCGAGTTTGGCTGAAGTGGACCGTCCAGGGACACCGCCGGCCTTGGTGAGACAGACACAGGTAGTGCGACTGCAGCATCCCACTGCAAGGGTAGAGTCCGGGGTCCTGCTTCTCCAAGCAGCCCCAGTGATGTCCCTGTACCTCACTTTACCAAGTAGGCCTGAGGGAGCCATGCTTTCCTTCCAGGGGGGTGACAAAAAGAGAAGGCTTTTGTCTATGCTGGCTTTAATCTCAAAAACTCAATTAAAAAAAAAAAACAAAACCCAAAAACTCTGGCCACGTTTGTGCCCATCACGTGTGTGAAGACCATGCGTGCACCCAGTCACCAGGCACACGCGGAGCCCAGGGCATCAAGCCCTGAGAACTTGATGCAAAACGGAGCAAAGGACCTACATATGCTTATTTTTAGCTCACTAATCTCCATTTAAGTGACAAATATCCAGAACAAACTGCTGAAATAATTTGCCTAACTTTGAACTTAATAAAAGATGTAAAGTTAATTTTGGCATGATTCTACTTTTTATTCATGTTTTTTGGTGTGTCTGTTTTTGAGCTTGTGAACACCAGTGTTCTACTTTTGACCGGCCTGGAATCGCTCATCCCAAATGAAGCAAAAGTGGCTTGGGAGGCTTAGGGAGTCTCTGCTTGTGAATGTGACGTAATAAAGACACCACGGAGAGCACGCTGAACCTGTGTGGTGGAGGCAACTGCAGCCCGAGGACCGGAGAGAGCCCCACTCAGGCTCTCTGTACCTGAGACACTTGCTCCTCAGGCTTCTTGGGAATGAAGTGAAGCCTGAGGACCTGGAGGGACATGGAGGTGGCCCTGGGCCTAGAGGCTCTGGACCTGTGATGCTGGAATAACTTAAATCTGAGCGGGAGGGGAGGAGGAGGAGCATCGCCTCCTGTCCCCCACCCTAAGCCCTGCACCCCATAGGCCTTACTGGGCTTCCTGATGCTCCAGGTGGCCAATTCCTGCTCCTTCCCCCTGGCCAGGGAAAGGGACCAGAACCACCTCACAGAGAGAGGTTCTTACCTGATCTCACCGCCTCACCCAGACCTCCCCCACTTCCTGTTACAGTGGCGGATGAGGACAGGCAGCAGGTTCATGAAGGTGTTGTCTCTGTTGCGCACACATCATGTGATTTGGAAAGAGTGGGGGAACTGCCCTCAGGAGGTACATGCAGGTCCAGCAAGTTGGGATGACCAGTCGCAGAGTGCTCAGGGGCAGGAGGAGCTGCTGCCCTAGGCCTGGTAAGCACTGGAGCCCTGTGGAGCCTGCCCTGAGTAAAGGGGGGATTTCTGAATCAGATGAAGAAAGGAAGAGCAGAGGCCACTCACGTCTTTGAGGGTGATGATGTTTGGGTGCTGGCCATACCGCAGGAGGATCTCGATCTCTTCTGAGGGGTCTCTTTTGCTCTTGTCGATGATCTGGAACAAACATGGTGTGTGGCAGTGAGAGGTTTGCTGCAGAACCCTTTCAGACTAGGGTCTGGATAAGGACTGGCCCTACCTGGCCTCCCCATTCTGCCTCCCCTTCCCATGTCTTCCAGCCTCACACCATCAAGACCACTTAGACTCTTCTCAAAGTTCAGGGCCAGTCCTTTCTCTAAGGCAGCATAAGAGATTCATTTAAAAATCAGGTGTGTGAGCCTTCAGACTTGAGGTATCATAAGGCTGGGAGGAAAAGGGCAACCACGGGGGTACACAAGCCCTAAATTGCAGAACTTGTGTTCCCACCACCAGCCTGAGTAGCTTGAGCCTCCAGCCACAGGGCCTCTGCCTTGTTCCTTGTTCTTGAGCCTCCAGCCACAGGGCCTCTGCCTTGTTCTCCACACCAGCAACAAAATAAGGTGAAGTGCAAGGTTCTCTCCAGGAGATGCTGGGCATGGCTCACCACAGGCTGGGTGTGCCCGGGGCTGAGACAAGGGGAAGATCTTTCTCGTTTCAGGCCTCCTTGGCCAGCACTCCTACCCAATGTCTTGGGAGAGCTGAAAAAATTGCTTTTCCCAAGAAAATGGATGGCTTTGCCTGGCCAGTGTCAAGAATCAGGCCTGCTTTGGAACAGGCTTGGCTGTGCTGCTGGCATGGGACGGCCAACATGCCAGATGCCCCCTCACTCCCTTGCTTCCGCTTCCTGTGTGTGTGGGCAGGTGGGGAGGGGACCCATTCGTGAGAAGCCCACCGCTCCTGTGTTGCAAGACATTCAGAGCAGAAGTCACCTTCTGAACCCCGGCACACTGCCTCCTTGCCCCTAAGTCCACCTGATCTCAAATGCTCACTCTGGAGAAGGCAGTCACGCCACCATCAAGCTACTCTACCACCCTGAGGACTCTCGGGGAAGCTCTGCACACGGCCTGGTTTCTTTGGTTGAGATGAACCCAATGCTAGGCTAGCCTTCGCCTTCCTGCTGGTGATCAGTGATGTACTCTCCTCCCGTCACTTATGAAGAGCCCTGCAGTGGCCAAGCCTGCCCTGATCCCATGAGCCACACTGTGCAGGAGAACCAGTGCGGCTCCCTTTCTTGACACAAAATCTCTCTGCCTAGCACATTTTACTCTGCTAAAGTTTTAGCTAGGACACTGGGATGATCTGTTTTCTGATTAGGCCGACACAGAAGGCATCGACCTGAAGCAGGCATTCATAAAGAGTCCTTCGATGGACGGAGGCTCCTAAACAAGTCATGGCCCACCTGTGCTGCAAACTGTCTTTACACCCCTGGGAGGGGGGTGGCCAACTGGGTCCTGATCTCCAACGTGACCACCTATGGGCATCCCATCCCCCTGGGCTGGGGTCTCTTTGCAATCTGAGAAGGTTGAAATACATTCATATCATTGTTTCTAAAGACAATTCCATGATAGAGCGATGTACTCTCAGTATATACTAAGTCCGTTTGGTCCCCACGTAAAGGAACAGGATGCAGATAAACAAGAGGAGCATTTTCCTGCAGCCAGGGACACTTGTCAGGACAAGCAAGGAGAAGGGCAGACGTAGCACAGGCGCATCACTTGTTTTAAAAACAGGGAAGGAACGTTAAGTAGACATTCTACTTCCTGTGTCTGCATAAATAACCCTGGAGGAAAGAGAGAAGGTGAATGACCTCAGCTTCCCCTGGGGAGGGGATCAGGTACCAGGGGCAGGGGCAGGAGACCTAGCTGTGTCCTCTCACAATTTGTGAATTCTACACTATGCAAATGTATTATCTATTCAAAAAATTAGATATAAGAACGATGTGATTACAGGAAACCACCTGAGGATTACACGTGGTTGACTTGTGTGTTCACCCTGGTATCTATTTTATTATGTGTTCTTTAGTTGTAAGTCACAAAAGCAATTTATAGTATTTGTAAACAGTTGTTTTTTAAAGACTTTAAGATCTCAATGACATTTCAAAAATATTTTTAAGACTGTAAAAGAAGTGAATGTGTGTGTGCAAGTGTGAGCCACCTGAGTTCTGACACCTGGGAGCCACCATGTCACTAATCTGTTATAATCTGATAGACAGTTGAATATGTGTATGGCTTTTTTATTACATTTTAAATGGAATATTCAAACCTTCCCAAGTGATTTATTTGGTGGAACCCCTGCGGTACCTCTGAATGCGACAAACCAGCTGTTCTCTGAGCCGCTCTGGCGCTGGGTAAAGGAAGGGGTACAAGAGAGGGTGCCGGGTCCAGGTCCTCAGTGGGGAGTGCTGTGTGGAGAAGGAGCTGAAGGGTCCAAGCGGTTCTGCTGCTCTTTCTGGAAGTGTGAGCAGCTGTCATGAGTGAAGGTCTGATCTGACCCCGTGGCAGGAGGGTGTGCAGCTGCAGGTGACAGCCCGCGGTGGCGTGGCAGCTCAGCCTTGGTGCTCCCCTTCCTGGCGCTTGGCCTTGTGGTTGGAGGTCCAGGTCCCATTGAGAGCCACAGGTGGAGGAAGGTCTGAACCTCCCTGGAGGCCACGTGAGTGGTGGCCTGGTCCTGGGGCCAGCTTGCCCGGAGCCGAGTCCTGGCTTCACTGTCTACACTGCTGGGGTCCTGGTGGGTGCCCAGGCCTCTCGAGCCTCAGCGTTTTCATCTGTAAAGTCTGGGATAACTGTGGGCATCTCCTGGGGCTCCCATCAAGATTAAACTGACATGTATCAATGCCCAGCTGGCCAACAGAAAGCCCTTGATACAAGAGAGTCAATCTCGTGACAGTGATAAAATACAATCATCCTTATGATCTCAGGAGGGGACCAGGTGGCTGTGACCTGTCACATTTGTGCACTGAAACATCACTTTTGGTTTTTATCTCTGAATCTTCCCCTCAAGCCAAAGTCACACAGAAGGGTGATGTCAGGGGTAGAAGGTGTTTTGGTTAAAGGCCCCAGGAGAACATCAGATGTCACACACAGAGGGGTCTGTAAAGGTTTTGCTGAGGGACGGGCTCCTATAGTGTGCGGACACTACAGGGAGCTGGCAAGGGACAGCTCCTGGGGATGGCACAGAGCAGCCACTGCCCAAGGGCTGCAGGGACCAGAGAGACTGCTGGGGTGGAGAGCCCCGTGTTCCCCCTTTCCTACAGTGTCCACCTGTCAATGCAGAATGCCTGCAGGCCAGAGGCAAGGCCACCACACTGTGGGTGTGGCTCTTAGCCACGGGGCAGCGAGGAGGGGAAGGTGGGGAACAGAGACCCCGTCTGGAAGGGACATGCACGTGTGGCATACCTACCCTCCCAGCTTTCCACCTCCCCTACCCTGGATCATTTCAAATCCTGCCTGGGCCACGCTGACTGCACACGCAGACCGGATCTGTTTACACCTGATGCTGTCAGAGTGTGGGGTGGTTTGTCGTCACTCTTTCTCTGTAAAGTTTTGCTAAATTTTTACTTTTATGTTTGCAGGAAGGGTAAACTACTTAAGGGATGTGTTTGTCAGCTTTTTGTGCTGTGGCAAATTCTTGAGAAAGACAACCTCCCATGGCTCGTGACGTCAGCAGTTCCAGTGTGTGGTCAGGCTCTGGGCTGGAGTGAGGCAGCACACTGTGGTGGGCAGTGTGGCAGAGCAGAGCTGCGCAGCTCGCGGTGACTGAGATGAGCAGGCAGAGACACACAGAGATGCTGGGACGGGATGAGGCATACCTCCCTGGGCCCACCCTGTGACCGACTTGCTCCAGTTAGGTCCCCCTCCTGGGTTTCACTGCCTGCCTATGATCTTGTGGCTGTGACTCTCCCAATGGGCCAAACCACCATGAGGTCCAGGCCTTCCCAAGTCCCCACCTCTGTGCTGCTGTCCCGGGGATCAGGCCTTCGGGGAAGAGTCCAGATCAAACCCACAACCAGAGTGTGAAGGGAAAGCTCCATGGAGAAGGTGGGGCAAGGTGACCGCCCTGCTTCAGTGGCTGGGCAGCTGGGTGGGAGCGACTGTTCAGAAGTGTCAGGGAAGGAACCGCCCAGTGAGCACCACTGGATTTCTTCTTTGTGGGGTCACTTTCTTGGGATTTGATATTGTTGATTTTCTTCTACCAACAATAAGTTGTGGTGTATCGATTCTTTCTTCTGAGAATTTTATAATAATACTGTTTTATTCTCTTCATTATCACCCAGCCTGGGGAGGGGTCCTAGCAGGCATGCTCAGGGTGTGCCTCTCCAGGGTGTGTTCCATGTGGCTGTCTGGACAGAGGGGCCGGGTGGAGGTCTCCTGCCCTCTCCTCGCTCTCATCTGGCGGCCTCTGTGGAGAAAGGGCACCCGTGGGACGTGACTCTGCCCAGTAGGCAGTGGGCCTGCAACAGGTATGTGTCACTGTGTAGCACACTGTCTCCACCCCCCTTGAAAGCACCTTCAGCTGCGGCCAGTGTGGTGGACAGCTATTCCAGGCCAATGGAGCAAGCAGTGTCACACATCATTCCTGGTGGCCCAAGAGGCAGCTGAGGAGGAGACTGTGTCACCATGGATATGCCGGTCTCACTTCCTTCCTGACGTTGCTCCTCCACCCCGTCTTTCTCTCCTCTCTCCAGAGGGACAGACCTTGAAGGCACGCAGCAGGCCACACTCCCTGGGCAGGCACTCTTTGACCTGCCAGAAGGTTCCGGGACATGTTAGAAGCGAGGTAGCAGAGCCTGTGACTGCTTGAGAAATCTGCAGACACTTCCTCCTGTAAAGCTGATTTAGACAAGTGACAGAAGAAGAGCCTCAGTGCTTCCCTGGTGGAAAACAAAATTAAAATTTCCATGCCAATCAGTCCTAAAAATAAGCCCTATTCAGGCCAAGCATCTGTCTTAATTCCGTTTCTTTTTTGGTTGACAAATTACATGCACAGTATGAAAATGAGCCCAGACACGTGAGCACTGCTCGCTGTGAATGAACAGCAAGCTCCTCTTAGGAGAGTGAGCCGGCCCTGCCCTGTGCCTGGAGGCAATGCCCACCACTGGGATTAAGAACTGGGGGTACACGCACCCAACTCTCTCTCTTCAATTCTTTTGCTCAGGCAAACAAGGACCATAAGAACAAGACTCAGAGTGCTGCTAGCCGGCAGGGACTGCCTCAAGGCTCCCATTCCCTCCAGGAGCTTGGCGAGGGAGTGGGACCGTTAACGAAGAAGTGACTGGTACCTGTTCCCAGGAACACAGGTTTTTTTGTTTTAAATATTTATTTTTTAGTTGTAATTGGACACAATACCTTAATTTTATTTATTTATTTTTATGTGGTGCTGAGGATCGAACCCAGGGCCTTGCATGTGCTAGGTGAGTTCTCCACTGCTGAGCCACCACCCAGCCCAGGAACACAGGTTTGAAGGTAAAACATGCCAAGAGAAAAACTAGAATAATAATATCATTTAATTTCTGATCCTGATATTCCCTTTTTTTGGGCTACGGCTTCTGGTTCTGTGTCCGTGCGGCCCCTCATCCCTGGGTCTGACATCTGGGTGGGGCTGTGGAGGCAGGCAGTGCACGAAAACAGCCCAGGTGGGGTGACAGGTACCAAGAGGAAGGCCAAGGTGGGCCAGTGGGAGAGCGGCAGCAACAGTCCCCTCGGGTGAGGGTTTTCTGTGCCACCACGGATATGTACCAAGATGACAGAACCAGGAGCGAGGCATAGAGAAATAAAGTCCTACGATCAGGGACAGGAGGAGATGCCTGTGCTCTGAGCAGCTTGGGGATGGGTCCAGTGAGAGGAATGTGGGGACAGGAGCGGTGACCAGCTGGCAACATGGGTCCTACAGGCTGCAGCCAGACTGGATCCTGCCCAAGTGATGGGGACCAGGGGAGGTGGGGTTTGGGCAGAGGAAGGCTGAGACCCAGCCTGTTTGACACAATTAACTTGGCTGTGGAGCCCGGACGAGGCACACAGAGCTGGTCATGGAAGCAATAGGGGTCTGTAGCTGCGCCTGGACTTCTCAGAAAAGACACCTGGTCGTCTGCAGAGCTCCACGGCTGCTGGTGACACCGATGTCTGGGAGCCTGGATGTCCAACCCCTCTAGCAGCTCTTCTTGCAGGCCCAGGGCTCGTTGATTCTGCAGGGGCCTGCCGCCCACCCACATCATCATCACAACCAGCTCCATCTTTCATGACTTGGGCCTCACACAGTGGCCTGATGACCCAGCAGAACAGAATGTTGGGCTCCTTAATCCTAAGGGGAGGCGGGGAGTGCAAAGGCTGAACAAGCACCTAGGGCAATGCGGGGAGGTCCCTGGCTGCCCACTCACCAGCAAGGCGTCCTCCAGTGGTCACCCTGGGCGGGTCTCTGCTCTCCAGGGATATCAGTGGCACTCGGAGACTAAGTGACTGTGCACAGCACAGCACTGGGATGACCTTGGCAGTGCAGTCGCAATTCTGCCTGGGGACTCAGGCTCCTGCTTCTTTGCTCCTTCTGCAATTCCTAACATGGTGGTTTGCCAAAGAGGACAGAGGCTGGGTGGGTTTGGCTGGTTAAGTCAGCTCCATGCCTAGCTAAGTCGAGAAATCTCTCAAGGAGCACCGAACGTACCACGCCTGGGAGAAGCTGCGAGTCTGTGCAGGTTTCTGTAGCAGATTAGCTCTGATCTGAACAGATGCCCTTATCTAGTCCTCCTGATTTCTGCCTCTGATACATGGCTGGGAATTCTTCTGTTTGTGCAAAACAGACTGTCTAGAACATGCGCATGATTCTGCCAAGCCACAAAGACCTAAGAACAAAAAAATAAAAAACTCCCTCTCAACTCTTACAAAGTGAGTATGGCACCTTGATGGCACACAAATACCAACCATTTTCCTTTCAAATACAACCAAATTCCTTTCTCCTTCCTTTCAACCCCGCTCAGCCACAGTGACCTTCAACACTCCACCATCCACTCCGCTGCCATCTCCTTCGGAGCTCCCTGTGCTCTGACCTGCTCGCAGCTCTGCCACGCTATCTCACGGTGCTGTACACCAGCCTCCTGGGCAGGTCCTGGAAACAAAGGCACCTGTAGTCTTACACCGAGTCCTCAGCGGTCTGTCACCACACGACGTCTCCAGCTGCAGGGCGCAGGGTCACCGTGCAGCTAAGATGCAGCTGACAAGAGGAGGAGGAGGTACTGAGGCCCGAGAGGGCTTTTTCCCACCGTCCTAACCTGGCTGGCGTGCAGAGGGGCATCCGTGTGGAGTCAAGCCTGAGCCGGTCTGTGAGGAGGAAGAGGTACGCTGCCCTTTCCACCTGTGGCCAGACTGTCCTGTGGAGCACCTGGATGGTCTCACACTTGCCAAGTCCACAGAAAGGGACCAAGCCTGAGAATTCCGCTTTCCACTCAACCAGCATTCATTGAGTCCCCGCAGTACACTGGGCGAGTGCCAGTGGGCTGGGTAAGTGATGACAGTTGATGGCTCATCCAGGACCAGTTCCAGCCACCACTCACCAAAGCCCTCCACAGGGTGTGCGGCAGATAGCAGGGACTCAGCTTAAAAATGCAGCTGAAAATATATGCAAACCCAGAGATCTTGGTGACCGGGAACATTGTGGCAAACCAGTTTCAATGTAACTGTAACAGTAGATTATATGGTGACAGTAACCACAGGGGTGAGATAGAGAAGTGATCATGCAAAACATGATGGAATTCCAAGAACAAGAGCACTGCATGGGACTTGACCTTGGTAGAGGTGACCAGTGGCCTACCTCCTCCCAGAACAACCCACACTCTGAGTCACTGCTCTGTCACAGGGAGGACTGCCCTGGCACAGAGTTCCTGGTCAGATTACCATCCCCCTTCTTGAAGAGTCACTAGGAACAGCAAAGAAGGAGCAGTCCACCTCACCTGCACAAGGGCTTCCTAGAGTTCTGTCCACTGAGCTTCCTGCTGCCCCCAGGATGCTCAGGGCTGGGATTCTCAATGCACCAGTGTCGATGCCATTGGCTGAATAATTCAGGGGGAGGGGGTGTCCTGTGTGGTGCAGGGTACTAAGCAGCATCCCTAGCCCGAACATGCCAGTGCTAGTGCCATCTACTGTCCCATCTGCTGTGATGACCAAACTTTCTCCCCCACTGCCGGTGTCCCCAGGGTGGCAAAATCACCCCACAGATGATGACCTGGTCACAGTGGTCCTGTTCAGCTGCCATTGCTGCATCCTCCTTCCTGCTCATCCCCCAGGGGCTTCTGAGTCGCTTTTGTGTGAGATGAGGAGGACGCCCTGTGCGGCCTGACTGGGTTCTTTCACAACAAAGCAGGTCCCTTGTCATCCATGAGCCATGAAGGATTTGGACGGCTGCATTTGTGACCCATTCCAGTGGCTACTGAGAGTGGTGAATCCAAGGGACTGAGCCTCAGGACTTTGGCTGAAGGAGGCCCAAGCTGCATGCCAGGTGTCTGCCTGCTGTGTCCTTCCATCCGTGTGACAGCAGGAAATGCACTGAAATGTGCTCCAAGCCATTCCCTCAGGAGCTGATGCTGCTACTCATTGACCAGTCAGCTGATGTGGAAAAAGCTAAAAATACTCCCATTACTTTCTACCTAGAGAATGTTGAAATGAGACACAACAGCCCCCTGAAATCTGCTAATGCAGTTTGGTGACAAAGAAGCACTGTTGCCACAACACGGCCAACTCTGCCATCTCTGAAGGAGGCCGAGAGCCCTTAGCTACTCAGACTTTTGCCACTGCACAGGGCACAGCTCAAGTACACTTCTGAAGTAGCTCTGCATCCTTGGGACAGTGGCCCCGTGCTGCATGTTGCGCAGACGCCCAAGGTTTCTCCATGATCCTGTTCCTTCCTGCTTGGGTTAATTTAAGCATCTTGCAGACAGATTATGACCCACCGAGTCTCAGAAAGAATGTGGGAGATCCCTTCATGTTCACCAGCTGAAGTGGGCCCGGGAGTTCAGGACTTGCACAAGGGAAACAGGAAGGCCTGACTGCTGCTTCCACGGTCAGCAGGAGCCACAGTGCCCGGCTGCTCTTAGGGAGCGAGGGGGCAGGGAGGGTTGTCACAGATTCCACAGGGACGGGCTCAACATGGTCCTGGGACCAAGTCATATGCACTTTAACAAAGCCGGCTTCAGACAGCCTTTGCATGAGAGCTGGACGTGGGAATGTTGGCGAGAACACGCCACTGCCCTAGACAATGGGGGCTTCTCTGCAGGGGCACAGAAGGCAGCTGACTACTCGGGGCTATAGAGTGTGACAATGGGCTGTTTCTCTGTGCCTGCTGTCAAGGGCAGCTGTTCCTAGGATGGCTGAGCTCACGGGGGACACAATCTGAATTTCTATTACAAATGACCCACACAGAAAATTCGGAGCCTATGTAAGCTCACCAAGCATAAGGGAAACACATTTCAAAGCATAAATGACATTCCCCTGCCTACAGTGGAACCCAGGTCTCCAGGGCCAGCATGCATGTGTGCCTGGGCAGGCACTGTCCCCGTTCTCCCACGAGCTCCCCCCATGGTCAGGTGGAGGGCAGGAAAGATGAGACTGCCAGCATCCAGACCCCAGGTGCACTGGGCCCAGTGCCTGTGCTGTGGCAGGATCTCCAGGTTGGGCGCTCTTTCTCCTGCCATGGGGTGCTTCCCAGGACTTCAATCATGACATACTCCTCCCTGCAAACTCTCCTCCACGTGCTGAAGGCCCACCAGCTGGACTCACAAGGTAATGAACTGCTGCTCATGGTCAAAGTCTCCTATTTATGTAGGAAATCAAAGATACATTTGCCAAGAAGACACAAGTTCCTGAGATGTTCTGGCTGGTGTCTTTCTCCTGGGCTGAGCATTTTCACAGTCTAAGAAGCAAGGAGCAGGTGTCCCCAGGGAATAGGCATGCTACCCTGAGTAAGTGCCTCCAAACCTCGGCTTTCACAAGACAGCAGTGGAGCTGTGGGCAAGAGGGGGCGGTCAGAGCTGTCCAGAGTGAGGGCAGGACCGGGGTGGGCAAAGTCACTCCCATCCCAATCCTGCCGTACCCGTAGGCTGTCTCACCCAGATGCTCTTTGCAGAGTTGGGCGGTACCAGGAGTGACAGAGTGGGAAGGAGCCAGGATGGTGCTGGTCATGGTGGCAAAGGCTTGGACCTTGTCCCTCAAGAGCCTTGAGGGGAAATGGTAGACTTTAAAGAGTCTTGAGATCTCACAGAGACAATTAGAATCACTTTTTGCAAATAGTGGTTCTGATTTTAGTAGGAAGCTTTAGCTTTAATCCACATTTTACCAACTAGAAAACTGCATTTTGGATTCTAAAATCAAATACTGAATCTAGCAACAATTACAGGGACTTCTTGTCACTATGGAGAGGGTGCCCGTTGGATTACAGGCCATGCAATTGCTACTGTGCGCTCTCTTGACAGTCTGAAGTGAACCCACTAGCTCTCGGCTTGCGGGTTGTGAATATGTTGTCTGTCTCCCTTGTCTCTTGTTTTTGTTTTGGTTTGGTTGCACCTTCCTTCCTTCTCACTTCCTCTCTCTTTCCCTCTTTCCTTTCTTCCCAACTCTATTTCCTTAAATACTGGGTGCTTAAAGGAGTTGTTCTTGACCTGTATTATACATAAAGCTACTGACAGTGGTCAGTTCCCACATGTTGCATATAACTGAAAATATGATCTGCAAAACAAGTTTTTAATGGCTGACCCCACATCAAAGTGACTGGGACTCCAGCACGTTGGAGCTTAGAACTGCAAGCAGGGAACACTGTCCAGGCTCCTGAGGTCCCACCAGGCCCTGCCCCTGAGCTCGCCCCGCCCCCGGAGGCTCTTCTCTGCGCCCGCCTTACCTTCACAGCGTACTCTGCGTCGGTGGCTTTATGCACACACCGCTTGCACACGGAGTAGGAGCCCACCCCAATGTCCTCCTTGATCTCGTAGCCATCGGTGAAGTGGATGTTGTTCCCATGTAACTGCTGCAGAGGCCAAGAAGGGAGGGCCATCAGCACTCCTGTGCAAAGGCACGTACAGCCTCCTGCACCCAGATTATTCTGTGCCCACTGAACAGACATTTCTCTTTAAGATCTGAGATAATGGGCATCCAGAAGCAAAAAGGAAGATGTGCTTGTAGATATGGGCACATGGCTCCACCGTCTGTGTCCAGAGTGAGTGTCTAGCTGGAATCTGATGCCCGGGCCTCAGGGCACCTGCTTCTGACCTCATAAGGCAGCCCCACCAGCACACTCTCATCCAAGACATACAGCCCCAACATGGTCACATCCAGTGTCCACCTCACATACACCACTGTTCTCCATAAGGGCAGAAGAGAATACTGTGGGTTCCAGCCATCCACTTCCCTGAATAGAGAAATTCCTAAATAAGGTTAATTCTAATTCTTTTTTAGAATTCTGAGTTATGGTTATATTTTGGAAAATTCTTTATAAAAATGTCCTCTTTTACCGACCTCTCAGAGACATGGTACCACTCTGCCCCTGTGGGGCAGGTGACGTCCTCTGCCCTTGCAAGGACAGCTGGTCAAAGTTGCCCCGCCCACAGAAAGGCAGGAGTGGGAAAGGCCCATTTCCTGCTTGATCTGGCAGATCACACTGCTTTCTGGGCTCCGCAGGGCGAAGGTGCCCAAACCTGACCTGAGGCCCCCCGGCATACACCCACTGTGGCATTCTTCTGGAAGATGTAAGTGAGACAGAAACAAAAGCAACAGTTGGTCTCCATGGGGATCATCATGGCCACGCTCAGTAACAACGGAAATGTGGGGGAAGACGAGGTGCCCAACACCACCTCCCCTGAGCACTTCGCATCCAAGGTAACCAAGGTCCTCCAGCACCCCAGCCTGTCTGAGTCTGCAGGGGTGGCCAGAGCCAGGCATCAGCTGAGTGTCCTCCATGCCTGACCCCCCCAGGGAGGATGGAGCTACCTGCACAATCGGGTGAACTGGAGCCTTGTGGAGGTCCTGCTGGGAGGGCTCCGGACCCAGGCTGGAGGCCACAAAACTGAATCCTCTAAACAGATGGTGAGCGTTGGCACTTGGGGGCACACCAGGAGAGTCTGTGGGTGAACAACAGCAGAGTTCAGGTTCACGAGAGCAGTGAGCTTGGGAAGAAGGGACAGTGTACATGTACGTGTGTCATCTGTGCACAGAGGTCTGCAAAGCCTGGAGCCCAGGAAGTTACTTTAGTCTGGGAAGTGCCAAGGTTTGACTTTCAAATGACAACAACCATGTCTAGAATAAAAACGCCAAGGTCACAGCTGATGCACCTCCTCAACTAAGTATGCACCATGACCCTCCCCTCTGCCCACCGTGGGCTGAGACAACACGGCCAACAACCCCAGATAGGACTGTTGGGGACAGGGTGGCCAGGCCACAGGTTCCCCTGCAGGGATGCAGCCGCAGAACCAGCACCTGTTGTAGTCCCAGCACTCTGCTCCTATGGGTCAGGTGACATGGCTCTTCAAGGACATCTGGACAGAGTTGCTCTGGCCTCTGCAAAGCAGGAGTGTGAGAGGGCTGTTTCCTGTGTCTGCTTTTTCTAAGCTCTGCAGGATTTGTTCCAAAGCATGGCTGCTGAGGCTGGCCTCACTCCACATCAATCATTAGGAAAAACAAGTGGACGGTCTCAGCGATGTGGACCAGAGGGAGCCAGACCAGGTCTTAGCTCTGGACTCCTACCTCTTCACAGTTGCCCCAGATAGATGGAGGCTCATGTGACTCCCAAATTAAGCAACCAGGGCTGACTTTTTGGAAATGAGCTCCCCAGGTGCTAGACTAGGGGAGCTTGCCTAAAGACGTGGCATGGCTGTTGAGTTTTCAGGGCTGAAGCTCTGTGCCCTGTGCAGAGCGCAGACAGCGACTCCCCCTGAAGACCAGCTGCCTCCCAAGGGCACGGGGCCCTCCAGAGGGATGGGCTCCTATCCTGTCAGTGCGCTGTGGGTTTTGTCTTTCTTTGACAGTCACAGAATTCTGACTTTGAGGCCTGTTTCTTTTCAAAGTCGCCCAAGTTCCCTTGTGCTGTATTAAATCTCTACCAGAAAAAAATGGCTTGACAAATGGATGCACCATAGGGTAAGTGACCTTCAAACCTCAGAGGCACATTAGCATTAGCTTCAAGAACCTGAGCCTCCTTTTGGTCCTACTCTGGACGCGCTGGGGTTTCTTTCACAGTAGCCGCAGGCTTCTCTGAACTAAGGTCAGTCTAGTTTGTTCCCCATCTCAGGTCAACTGCCCAAGGTCATGTGCAGACTGGTGGGAGATGCCAGTCAATGGGAATTTGTCAGAGCTGCACAAGGGTAAGGGCTGGGCATAGATCAGGGGTCTGTTTTATAGTGAGAGAATGTGTGTGTGTGTGTGTGTGTGTGTGTGTGTGTGTGTGTAGCCACATTAACTTGCAAGTGCACTTTCATCACTGAAGGGGAAATCTGCATCAGGTGAGCAACCACTTCTAATCCAGTGGCATGAAGCACAGTGGTGTCCCTAAGTTGGCCACTTTTCTTTTCTGCACAGTACAGGACAGGCAGCAAAGGCTAAGAGCAGTCATTCTGCTGAAGTTCATGGTGGTCCTTACAAAAAGCATAAAAAGTTGACACTGATTGGTGCGGACAGACAGATGCTTTATATCATGTAAAGATGCTGAATCTCAGCACAGTACTTAAAGACCAAACATGCAAGCTAGATAAAAGAAATTAAAAATTATAGATACAAACAGCCTCGGGGAGTGTTTTCTGATCAGTGGCACATCTGATGGTTTTCAGCCCTTGACTGGCATCTCCCACCAGTCAGCACATGACCATGGGCAGCTGACGTGAGATGCGGAACAAACTAGACTCTCCTTAGTTCAGAAGCCTGAGGCTACTGGGAGAAACACCCGGGTGCGTCCAGAGTAGGACCCAAAGCTTTTCCCGAACCACGGCAGCTCTTGCACACAGCGAGCACTCAGCTTACCTGCTTAGAAAACCCCACCCTTTTACAGAAACAAGAGTGACATTAATGCTTCTCTGAAAAATCTTCAGCATCGATTACTGCCACCTCAGGGGCAAACGGTGTGGCACAATAAATTAACTTTAAGTAGAACTGAATGGAGAATTAGAAATCGTGAGGAATAAAAAGCCAATTCTGGATAGTGCTGGAATGCACTGTGTCTGATTATATTTTCCTTAGGTCAATATGAAAACAAAATTGAATTCTTTAGTGCATAAAGGGCTAATGAGGCTATGGCCACACTGGCCATCTGTGCTGGAGTTTAAATTCTTCAGGAGTAATGCAAAAGGCACACGCGGGAGTAATTCCGAGCCCAGCACATCAGCATCTTCTTACCCCGAGGCCCAAGTGTGGTGTTTCCCACCCACAGGCGCCTCAGGACGCAGCACCGCCCTTCCCAGCACTGCCCCTCTGAGCACTGCCCTACCGAGCAGGATTCTGCAGTCTGTGCAGACCCACAGAAGTCTTCACCCACTCGGGCTAAACACATGCCTGTGCTTCCACCTTCATATCAACCACGCGAAGAAAATAGTGATGTGTGGGCACAGGCAGGATGGAATCCCCAAACCCTGCTCCAACTTTCTCATCTTGGAAGCTAACAGTAATACTCTTCTGGGTTAAAAAATTCACCATGAGAAGGGCTGACCCCAGCATGCAGAAGTCTCCTCCTTCTTGGCAGCCTCATCAAATTCTGCAAGAACTACAGCCCCAAACGAAGGGCCACCGTCTCTCCAGCCAGTCACTGATGACAGCTTTGGGTGGCCCTGGGGACTCAGTGGAGTTATAAGGCAGAGTAGGCAATCTGGTCATGCCTCCCTGTTGTGATGCCCTGAGTCTAGGGCCCCAGGCCCAAGAAAAGATCCTCTGAAGGCCCCAGTGTCCTCTCCCTCCACACATGTCTCACACCTGCTCTGAGCCTGGGCAGTGGACAGGCCAGGATTTCACCAGCAGCCTGCACTCAGAGGGAGCTAAGTGGATTCTCTATTCAGCTTTATCTACTTGTTACTTGCAGTTAATCATCTCTTTTTCATGATTACCTTTTAAGCACCACAGAAATGCGGGGTTCCCAGGCAGGGACAGTAGGGTGACCTCTGCAGCCCTTCATCAGCCCCCTCACTGGTCAACTAGCAGAGGGGCTGGGAGCTGCTCTGCAGAGCTTCTGCCCACGGCTGCCAGGGCCACGCGTGCAGCTCCAGATCCAGGCACGGAAGCCCCAACCCTCAGGTCTGCATTTGGAGAAGGGCCTCTCTGGGGCAGTGAAGGTTAATGATGTCACAAGGGTGGATCCTGACCCAAGAGGACTGGTGTCCTTAAGAGAAAGGGACACCAGAGCTCACAAGCTGCCTCTACACATGGAGGAAAGGCCGTGAGGAGACTGTGAGGTGGTCATCCACCAGCCAGGGAGAGAGGTGCTCCCAGAACTTGACAGCCAGCCTCCAGAATGGACTGTCACCAGCTGCTGTTGAAGACGTGTGCAGTGGTGTCCTGACAGCCAGAGCACACCAAGACAGTCACCACAGCTACCAAACACACACTAGGCCATCCTCCCAGAATGACAACTCCTAAAGGCAGCCAACAGACACCACACAAAACTAGATTTATGTGTGCCTTGGTATGCCAAGATGTAGCAGTGACATAACTTTTTAAACAGGCTTGTTTTTACATGAATAATAAATGTCATTCACAAACCCATAGACTTAACTGACAGCCTCCCTCTTCCCACAGAACACTCCAGCTAGATGAGAGATCTGCACTGTCTCTCCTGCCTGAGGGGGTGGTCACTGGCCTGGCAACCCAGAGCAAGCAGTGGGGTCTACTGAACGCCCTGACGATCTTCAGAGCATGCTACCTGGGGAAGAGCAGAACATTGGTTCTGTCACATAAACCTTTACCACTAAGCACAGGAAACAGAAAAGGATGATAGGAGGATCCTTGACACGGGAACCCCTGGCTCTTGGTTCTCTGTCCTGTGGGGTCAGAAGAGAATCCCGCACTGGAAAAACGGCCGTGGCACCCACCTGTGGGCGTCCGTGTGGTGAACTCAGGGTCGAAGTGGAAGGTGTCTTCGGGCCTGCCCACTGCTGGTTTGAAGGGTGGCTTGATCTCCTTCCGGTACAGCTTCTGCAAGGAAAGCAAGGCCGCGGCTGTGGGAAAGGCCATCTGAGAACCCTGCTCGAGCCCATGTAAGATGTAGACTGTCAGGGTGTCCTATCCCAAGGATCACACACAGCACGGTACACATGGAACAATTGCCTATGCATAAAAATAAATATTCAGAAGGCCAAGGCTGAGCTGTGGGGCTCGGGATTTGCTGAGTGTTCTTCATTGTGGGGTAGCAGTTTCCCAACTTCTTTTTGGCCACAGGATTTTCATCTCCAAGTAAAACCCTATAAGATGATACAAGTGCCCTACCTGCATGGGTGACATCAGAGCCACCTCAGAGCCCTGCCTGCAGCTCTGTAGGAACTCTGTGAAATCCATGGCCCAGTGAGGCCACATGGCCTTTGTCACCTGTGCTACCAGTCGACTTCCCACCAACAGGCTGCTGTCTCCTCTAGAGAGGGCCCACTCCCTAAGCGTGTGCTCCCTGCTTGACCAGAGGCACCTCTCTTGAGATTGCTCCCACATTCCCTTGAGCATGAATCTACCTCCCTAAGTAAACTTCGGCCCATGGCTTCAGTGCATGCTGAATTTCTTTCCCATCACATATGCCAAGAACCCTGCCAACCCCAAGTCAAGTTCCCCCTCCTCGCTGGGAATTCTGGCCCTTCCGGAGACACATCTTCTGCCATGACATTCCCTGTGGCCTGTCCATCAACAGTGTGACTGTTCAGCCAGCTTGTCCTCCCTGCAGAGATCGCTGACATGGGCAAAGGTGGCTGGTGTGTCCCTCACTCCTCCTTTGACAGGAGCAGGGGACAAAACATCAACTTCACAAGGAAATGGAAGCCCAGTGAATTTGGGCTGCCCAAGAATGTGCAGCCAGCCTGACTCGCCAGACTCCTTACCTACCACACCTGAGGCTGGTACCTCCCACCAGGCAACCTGTGACCATGGGCGGCTCAGGGGCTTCACACAAGGGAGTCCAAGACTTTTCCTCCTTTTTCCAGGAGGAAAAAGGATCCATCATTAGCAGGTTGCTACCCCAGCAAGGGTGTGTACAGAGCCTCCTGTGGGTTGGGATCATCATTCAGGGATAAATTGGCTGGCCTGGTCACCTCCACCAGGCCCCTGTGCCACTGCATTTGGCAAAGCTTGTCCTGGGCTTTGTCCCATCTTGTGCCAACAACTTTCTCTTCCCTCTGCACTCTTTAAAGCCCAGTGCTGGAAGCCACCAGTAAGTCCCACTGCGTGGATCAGATCACAGAACCAGGTGGCCTTGTAGACCTTGCAGGCTAGGTGAACATGCTGGTATCCACAGGGCAGCCTGCACAGTGTGCTCCTGCTCCCCCTGCTCTCTCCAAACCTCTGCTGTGCACCACTGTTCAGTGGAGATCCTGACCCGCCCAGCCACAGGCAGTTGTGAGCAGCTGGGCACTTGCCCAAGGATGGGGTATCCTTGGTACAGCAGAACCCCGCCATATCCATGGGCTGACCGTGTCTGGGGACACATTGTGTCCACTGGTGGCCAGCACACCCTTCATCCCCTGTTGGTGCCACAGTTTCAGCTTGGTCTCTGCAGGTAGCAAGCCTTGCAAAGGCCAGGGGCTACGTGAGGCAGGTCACACTGCCTTTTGGTGGCTTCCTGGAAGCTTGCTGCAATATAACGGTAGCTCAATTTCTTCCTGTTGCTGCATAAACATTCTGGAAGGTGCTAATGTGTTAGTCCTCTACATGCTCTTTCTTTCCCAGATTCCACACCTGGGAAGGGCTTGAGGTTTTAGGGAGAGAGCGATCTTGCCTCTGCCCCTGATGCAAGCTGCTGTGCACATGCCCGGCCTGCAGAGGAGCGGCTCCAGCATTCCCTAGACCTTGAGCTTGACGAGGTCCCTACATTCGTCACACAGACCCAGACCCTTGCCCCAGGACTCTGGAACAACTCATGCCCACCCTATGGAAAGAAATTGGGGTGTCATGGTCCAATTCACCAGGCACCATTTAAATAATCTTCTCTGTCCCAGGGCATCATGGGGACACAGATCTGGCCGCGCGTCGAGGTGGATTCTGCATCCTGTGAGTATATGAGAGGAAACTAAATAGGTGCATTAAGATCCACTATCTAAAGGACCCTCAGATAAGCAGGAAAAGGACAGAGGGAGTAAAATAGAAATGGTAACTGGCTAATGGGCAGGAGACTGGATCTCATTGGGGCCACAGACCCTGACATCTGACTGAGAGGGCCTGGCCCAAGGGAGGTGCTCCCAGCCTGCCTATCAAGTGAGCAAGTAGTCAGTGAACACTTGCGTCAGTGTGTGTGTGTGTGTGTGTGTGTGTGCGCGCGCGCGCTTATTTCTAGAGCAGGAGACAGAAAATCACCACACTAGAAAGCAGGACACCTTGGGTGTGTTGGAAGGGGTGGGCATGGGAGGTCAGGAGCACAAGGCCGGGGCTGCAGGAGGGCAGCTGGGAGGGCCATGCTGAAGAGCAGACTGGAAGGCAGCCCTGAAGCAAGAGCAAGAAGGAAGAGAGCTAGGGGAAGAGGGGTCCAGGAAGACAGGCAGCAGGTGCAGAGACGGGTGACAGAGGAGGTGGGGGGGAGCGGGGGGAGCACTTCCCCGGCCACCTCCTGGGGTCCTCACCCCCATGGCAGGCTCCCTTCTCCACCACAGAGCATCTCCCTGGGACATGTCCATCCCCTGTTGATCAGCCCTGGGGTAGCACGTGCTGCATCCGCTGCTCCAGCCCCAGCCCAGAAAGTGCCTGAGACACAGGCACCAACACAAATGGCTGGACAGCTCTCAGCGACCCCTGGGGAGAGCAGCTAACCCTGTCCCCTCCCTGGGGATGCCCTGAGCCTCAAGGACTGTCCCGCAGAGGAGGAGCAGGTCCACTGTCAAGGAGAGGCTTGTCTGGGAGCCAGTCCAGGTCCAGGAGTCTCCCCAGAAAATACATCCCGACTCAGAGACCATCAGCTCAGACGACCTTGGGTGGCTGAGCAGCCTGAGCGCCTCAGGAGCCTGAACTTCCAGGGCGCTAAGTGGAGGCTTCCCAAGAGGCGTGGCTTACTTCTTGGATGGCCGGCATCCGGTTCGCTCTTTTGGGGAGGGGAAGCAACCTGATTTCTAGTTGCTCTTTGAATGGGAGTTTTACCTGGGGAGAGCCAGGGACCTCCCGAAAGGTCACACTTCCCTCTAATCTGACTGTTGGCAACGAGTTCTGTAGTCGGAACGGGAGAACTGGGCCTTAGAAACCCCCAGACTTGCCCCATTGAGTGGGGCTCAGGTGGGTGGAGGAGCAGAGCCAGCACTGAGGGCCGTGCAGAGCTGGAGCTCCCGTGCAGAGCTGAAGCCCCCAGCGCTGTGGGAACACGGTCCCTGTGAGACCAGGGTGGGATTCCTGGAGGCACCAAACCCGGGAGGACACAGGGAGAGAGGGGGGTGGGTGGCTAATGAGCCCTGTTCTACATAAAGAGCATTTTGATTTTTTAAAAATACTCCATTAAAAATCCTTTGAGATTAATTTGTTAGTTCAGGAAAAGAAAACCCCCAAAGCATGTGCATTGTGCTAAAAGAAAGGATTAAAGGCAGTTGCCATAGAGGGAGGGAGGGAGGGAGGGAGGGAGGGCTTCCTTGGGACACGCAGAGGCCCCTTCCTGGATGTGAGGCCTTCCTGCAGGCTTGTGGTCAGATCTGACCACCAAACTTCCCAACAGAGCCCAGCCATGACAGAAACCAGCGAGTCTCAGAGTGGGGGAAGGTGATTCTGCCATGTCCCATGGGCAGGGCAGGGTTCAAGGGACTTCAGGGCTGAGCAGGCAGGAGGGAGGCCACATCTGTGCTCTGAGAACCTGCTGTTCAGGAGGTCCCATGACTCGCTGCATGTCCCCACAGATTCTTGTCTGGGCAAAGCTGCCATCCTCCCTCCCCACCCCTCTTTCCCCCCCAGGTTGTGTTACTTGGATGCCACTGAGGACATGGCACTTAACTTACATTCCAGTCTATGGTAACAAAGAAGGGATGGCGTTTAATTTCCTCCACTCCATCAATGCCAGCTCCTGTCGTGACAAAGCAGAGACCAGCATGAGAGAAGACCCAAGACCACACGTCACCTCCCAGCTCCCAGCGCTGCAGGCCGAGGGGCGCCTGGGTGGGCCTGACCACTCGTCCTGGGGAGGGATTCCGCTGCTACCCCCGCCCCAGCTCCTGCCCCACACTGCCAGCTCACCAGCCCCTGTCCCACACCCAGGGAGGCCTCATTCAGCTTTGAGGGGTTATGACCTGGATGCAGCCTGGGTGCAGACCTGGAGGTGGCCCTGGGGCAGTGGGAGGAGAGGTGTTGAAGAGAAGGGGTCAGGTGAGCCTGAACTTTCTGCTGCAGGTGTGGGAATGCCCAACCCACAGGACAGGCAGTACCCACAGCTGTGGCCGCCCTTTCCACGCCCTGGAGCGCAGCCTCAGGGGGGCTCCAGACTGGAGAGCACCCCAGAGTCACAGCAGGCGGCTGCCGAGCACTGGCAAGGCTGTGGTGGGGCTTCACCAGGGAAGAATGCCAGGAAGGAAGAGGAGGTCAGGCAGGCCTGAGCTCGGGGGTGCTGAGCCCGGCCTCATGCCCCTCCACCAACCTGGCCCCGCAGGTCCCGGCTGGAGGCTGCTGACAGCCTGTCTTTCCTCCTACCTGACTGCTTTCCTTATTTGCTCATATCAAAAGCCTATGGCCCTGGGAGGGGCGTAGGTGGGACACAGGGAGGGCTGCGGTGGTGCCCACGCATCCACCTGCACCCTTGCTGCTCACCAGGGACAGCCTGATGTCTGCCCTGGACTTGGAACCGCTGTGCATCCATATCTGTTCCTCAGCTACAACCAATGTGCCCAGCTGGCGTTGACATTAGGGGAATCTGGGTGGGGGGCCTCGCTGTACTTTCTGTTCAATGTTTCCATGAATGCAAAACTGCTCCAAAAACAAGGTCTATTAATTAAAGAATGAAAGCAACCCCCCTAAGGCTCGAGGCACACTCCAGGATGGCAAGGCCCGGGAGGGGCCCACTTCCTCCCCCGTCATGGGAAGGGAGGGGCATGGCCTGGGACGCTGGCCAGCTCCCATCCCGGGGGAAGCGTGGCCCCTCCTTCTGCATGTGGGGCTTCTCTCTCTGCTAATCCTCCTAACACTGCTCAGAATCCCCCTCAGCAGGGCCAGGTACATCTCCTGCCCGGGAGGGTGGCTCCTTCTGGGGGACATTCAGGGTAGCAAAGGTGTCCAGCCTGTGAAGTTACGGGCCTTCCCATAGGATGCCAATCACTGGAAATGGCACCATGGCAGGGAGGGAGGTAGCCCTGTGGCCATCTAGCTCCTGCTGGAGGCAGTGACACGGGCAGAGCCTCAGCAAGTCTCATAGACAGTGGCTCAGGGCTACCTCCCACTCTCCCCTGGAGCCTGGCCAGGCCTCGTGCTTAGAAAGTGCCAACTCGGCCAAACGCCCTGTATGGTATTCTCTGCCACTCAGCCTGGCATTGTTGGGGTAGCAGTCACGTGAGGGAAACACCGGCAGGCCTCAGGCTTGGGGCTGCTCTGTGCCACACACTGTAGCCTGCATGCCAGCATGCCTGCTCCCTGCCATGGGCAGACACAGCACATGTGCATCCCGTTCACTCCACACACGCCCAGGGGCTCCTGCACAGACGAGGACACTGAGGCCGAAAGACCGGGCCGTGAGTGCCAGGTCGTTATTGCTGTGTTTGCAGAGATGGGATTTGAAGGTGCAGCTGCCAAACTTAGCCCAGGGGTCCCCATCCTGGGACTCTGCCCGGTCCCATCTGGACCTTGCCTCAGTTGACCCCCTGCTGAGGTCCATCTGAGTCTGTCTCCTTTCTTCTGTCATAATCCCCAAGCCCAGAGGTCTGATTGTGTTCTCATCCCTGAGCACAGTTCTCAATGGGTGTTCAAAGGGTGCTGGAATACCTTCCCGAGGAGCCTGACTTCCAAGGCTGTCCCGTGTGCCCATCCCTAGGCCTCTGGTGGAGTCCAGAGCTCCAGATGGAACAATCTGGCAGTGAGCAAGAGGAAGGGTGCCTCCGACTCCCCTCTTCCAGGTCTCGGCAAGTGTTGGCTGTGTTGCCAGGCACCCCAGCACTTCCCCGGGAGCTGGGCACGCACACTGTACCGTGACTCATGCCTGCATTTAAGAATCTGCTACACATTGGGCACCCACTGCATCCCACTGTCACCCATCACTGGCTGCATGATCTGCAGGAGGATGAGTTAGGGTGCAGGAGGGGCAGGAATTGGAGAATCGGGGTTCTGGGTGCACTTGGGTCACCAGCCAGCAGGCCTTTACTGGCGCCCTCTTGCCTTGGCACAGGTAGGACTTGGCCTCAGCAGAGAGGAAGGTGAATTAACACTGATTATCACTCAGAAACGCCAACTGATGGAGGGCATCACCCTGGAGGCCGCACAGGCCTTCTGAGGGCCAAGGTGCCTGTCACTGTGCATTCCAGCATTACGTCCCCTCTCCTGCAAAACTGTAAACCTGTTTGTTCTTTTGGACTTTCTATTTGGATAGCACACCCTGACAAAGGCAGGGAGGGAGCAGAGTCCCAGCTGGGGAACAAGACAGGCCTGTGCTGATGTCTGACACCCTGACCAGGCCCCTAGAAGCCTGCTTTGTCCCAGCACATCTGCGACTCATCCCCATCACGGAGGACCTCAAGACCCGGAACTCAGGGACAGAGACGTCACTCCTGGTAGACTTGGTGATTCTACATTAAGTTTCCAGCCCAAGCACACATGAATCAAAAGTTCCTGGGAAAATGGACTCAAGAATCCAGACTCATGTTCTTCAACAGTGACAATGACGTAGGCTCCTATCACTGGGGTTCAGTTTCCATGCCAAGAGACCCTGTGGCAGTCCACTGGCCTTGATTTCTTCATGGGGGATGTGGGTGTGATACACATAACAAAGACATGCTGCTCTGCTTGTGAAGAATTCATTCCTTCACCACTTTCTGTTCAGCTGCACCCCTCGTAACACAGCAATCCACTCATTTCACCGTGGGCTTCTAAGCGCTCAGTAGACTGTTCCCAAAAGGTTTTGATATATAACAAAAACACACTCATAGTTCTCTAACCCCTGCAGATAGCTCTGGGGAGTGTTAATTCCTGGTCCTTTGCCATGCTCACACAAGATCCACCTCTAATCCTTTTGGGAACGCTCAGAACTAGTGGGCTGATGCTCATATTGCTGCTGCCTGCTTTCCCTGACTGGCAGACTGTAAACATCCCAGGGGACTCCAGAATGGATCTAAATACCCGTTATGCTTTTTTTTTTTTTTTTGCTTTTTAAATACTATTTTATTTGTGTGTGTGTGTGGGACTGGGGACTGAACCCAGGGCCTCGCACATGCTGGCAAGTGTTCTACCCCTGAGCTATTCCCCGGCCCCTCCTTTTTTATTTCTTAATTGCTTATGGGTTAGCTGAGCTTCACCTCTTTAGTTTGGAAGTATTTAATTTTGAAGTGTCTTCTGCCCATTGGAAATTTATTATTCAGTGTTTACAGTCCTCTTCTGACCGTCACTGTGTCCCATGGAGCGCTGCTGGCAGGGGCCAGGGCAGGTGGCATGCACAGATCTCACCAGCCCCGGCCCACTTGGGTTCTCCAGGGATCTGACCAGCTTCAGTAAGGGGCTGGGGCCATTTGCACGGCTTTGAGCTTGTGCTCTGGGACCACCCAGTGTCCTCACAGAGCATCACAGCAGCGGCATTGGGGCTACCTGCCTGTTTTGCACATGGCTCTGTAACTGTGCGTGGCCATGATGTGTAGCAGGCACGTGTCATGTTCCGACTCTTGCAGCTGCTGTGCCTTCGTGCTGTATCCCTGTTAAGTCTCAGAAGTGTCACCTATCACCAGCAACAGAAAACGAGAAGAGCAAGCAGGTCCCCTGTCTTCTCACCCCAGGGTCTTGTGTATGGAGGCCACACACCATTCCCTTCTTCTTTCATCTTTTCTTCCAGAAAAGTTTTCTTCTAGAAAACTCTGGCCTCCACTTCCCCTCTGCAGCCCCTCCTGTACTCCTGTGCTTTGGCCTGGGCTCCCGTGTGCTTCTTGGATCCCTGAAGCCTTTGTTTATCATCCTAAAAGTCCAGAAGAAGCAGGACCATCCTTAGCCCCAGCCTGGTCCAAGCCTGGGGCCCGTGACAGTGGGGCTCACTGGATTACATGTCACACTTCTGTTGAGGGTCCTCAGCATCTGGGGTGTGATGAGGAAGGGGTGGGGCAGAGGTGGAGGCAGGCGGGTCTGGACCACCAGCGGGTGCCAGTGTGTTGGGGCTCAGAAACTATACCCTGTGAAACCTCAGGGCGAGGTCCTCTCTGACCTTTGCTCTGCTGTCTCACTCTTCCAACCCCTCATCCCAAAGCCAGCCCCAGAAACTGGGATTCCTCTTCTCCAAGGAGGGGCCGAGAAACCAGAGTCCCTCTGCTCCAAGGCCAGCCATAAACCTTCCTCATTATCTAACCTCTGCCCAGCTTCTGTGGAGGGGCTGGCCATAAAGAAACCCTCCGATCCGCATTGCGGGACCTGTGCTCCAGAGCGGAGAGCACCAAGCCCAGGAGACTCGCCCAGCAACCCTCGCCAGGCTGTCACATCAGCTCACGCCTTGTCCAGTCAGTGGGTCACTCCTCAACGTCTCCAGGTCGTCCCTCCAGGCTCCTGGCGTGGAAAGCTGTGATTAAGCAAGTCAGCTGCACGCTCTTGCTAGCTTGTCTGTGTTACAGGTGTCACCCTGAATCAGGACGGGCAGGAGGCATCCCTTCCCACCCCTGCACAGCCACGTTCTGCCAGCTGCCCACAGTGAGCCTGAGCCTGGGACAGTACTGAACAGCAGCCTCTGCACAGCAAATGCTTTCCTTCAAAGCAGCTCTGTCAAAACTCGTCAGTTAAACCATAAAGCAGTACATACAGTTTAAAAGTCCAATTGTCGAGGCGCTGGAGTGAGCAGGGAGCTCCCCTCCTGTCCTACCCACCCTGGACCCCCTGGTTTGCGACTGCCTGTGCGAGTTTTCAGAAACCACTTCCCTCGCTGGCTTCTAAAAACACAAACAGGAAGGCTCTGGATGTTGTGGTGCCATGTGCTATTTTAACCCTTTTTAAACTTCAGCACCTCTCCATGTCAGCATGGGTGACAACCTGTTCTGCCAAGACGGCCTGTCCCCTGCTCACGTGGCCCCAGGCTCAGCAGAGCCTCCCTGTGTGAGGGGCACTGTGCTTCTCCTGTACAGCCGTGCCCCTTGGCAGCACATACCAAGCAGACCTGCCCTGCTGGAGAGGTGCTTGGGCAAAGCAGAAGTGCTTACATACTCTAATGGGGAGTTTTCAAACTGACTCACGGAGGAACAGACACACGCCTTCATTCTGAAGTGTCAGTATCTCCTGTTGGGCTTCGCCAGCACTGGGTGTCACCAAAGAATCTCCTCTATACCATGATGCAAGGTGAAAAGGGCCAGGACTCTTCTTACAAAGGTGGAGAGGGGATAAAACATCACAAACCACCATACAGATATTAACTCATGAAGAAGTACAGGGCTAGGGACGTAGCTCGGCAGCAGAGTGCTTGTCTAGCATGTGTTAAGCCCTGGGCTCCATCTCCAGCAAAAATTTAAAAAGTACAAAATTATTCCCAAGGAGCAAGAATAGGTGTGCTCTAAATGTTCCTTTGTGGAGGATCTCAGGGAGGATTTCAGGGGAAATCCTGAACCTTGCTGGTGATTTGGATCCCATAAATATAATCCCATAGCTTTAAGCCTGCATTTATTTATAGCTATCTTTCTTCTTATGCTTTTCTCAACCTTGATATTTTTTTCTAGCCAAATTGCTCTACAGAATAAAAATTCTGTATAAAATTCAGTGAGAATAAATAAATTGAGATTTTTATGCAATTCATTAAATCCAAATGCAGTGAAATTTCAGGAACTTCTTTGGTGGGGAAGAGAGAAAACTTACATCAGTGTAGATTAAAGTGAAACAATCTATATATGAAATAACGACAGTTCATTGTCTACGTCCGATAGACCTGGCACAAGTGCTCCAGGGAAGGACCAGAGGCCACAGGGAGTGTTCCAGAAGCTCCTCTTTATAACCGAGACTTGGAAGAACTGCTGGCGACTTCGGGGTTGCACCCAGCTCTGTGCAGGTACCGCCCCGGCCTGGTTCTAGGTCAGCCCAAGGCCCCAGGGCCTGCCAGTGCTGGCTGTGCAGGAAGGCTCTGCTTCACGTACCCCATGGGGTCGCGCATCAGGTGCGGCAGCCCACTGCTCTGTGCCCACGTGTGCAGAAGGCCCTCGCAAGTCCAGTTTTTCCTCGAGCCACCGCAGGCCTCTCAGCTTCTGGCGGGGACTCTGCCTCAGCTGTTTGAGCCCTGGAGCCAAATCTGCCACTCCCAGGCATGAGGGCAGATCTCAAGCTCTGGGTCTGCTCCTTCTTCTCCAATGTCACTGCAGGGGTCCCCGCCATCCCCGGGAGGGGAGCACAGTGCACAGGACCCTTTGGAGGAGTGGGCACAGCCTTTGTTCTCTCCTTGTGTCTAGAGGAAGGAATCATCTCCTGGTAATTTCTGGTTTTGTCTCAGGAAACCAGAGCTGATCAAAGTGACAGAGCCACAGGTTGATTTGCCGGCAGCACCATGTCCTTAGGGCTCTGAGCACAGAAAGCTGCAGCTGCCAGCGAGGAAGCAGGAAGGAGGGGTGCGTCCCTCAGGCTGACTCCAGAGGGTCAGGCAGTGGAGGGGAAAAATTAGCAGATGAGCAATTTTCAAGAACTCCAGTTTCAACACGTGAGGAGGAGGGGGATTGGAGACGTGCAGGGGGAGGCGAGGAAGCAGCACTGCAATCCATTCCACGTTCGTTCCCTCGAAGTCAAGGTGTGATTCACGGCCATGCTGCCTCCGCCACCTCCAACCGAGGGTCAGATTCAGGGTCACATTTTTAACTAGTGACCCCCAAAGGGAGAACACATCTGCCTTGAGACTGGACAGGAGTCCGATCACCTCCCTGACTGCCTGGGAGCAGGCCTTCCCGAGGGCCAGACACGGCCAGGTGCCCAAGCCTCACAGGCTGGTGACGACAGGGCAGAGCCTCGGCTCTGGAGGTGCACGGGGCCATGCCAGGGACCCAGGACACCAGGAGGAACAGGGAGGGATCACAGGGATAGTCCACCCAACTTCATCTCCCAAGGTGGAGGGGTCACTGGACACAGCGGGGTCTGGATGACTGTGCCACCTGTGGGGTGACGGAAGCTCACGCAGTGGGCTGTGGCTGTCTGCAATCTTGCTCGGTCACACTGTTGGCTAAGGCAGAGAACCCAGCTCCTCATGGGACAGCCTTCCACACTGCTGGGGGAACAGGGACAGGGCCCCTCGCCTCTCGGGGAATTTGTAAAAGGGTCAGAAACACGGGTCTGAAAAGCCGTGCGCAGAAGAATGTGACGAGCAGGTGCACGTGCTCCCACAACCAGCAGGGAAGACGGAAGTCTCTCCCACCAACGTGTCTCTCCTCACCGGGAGGGTGCAGACCAGAGCTGCTCCTTCACGGCATGGGGTCCACACCTCCAGGAGGCTGCCAGCCTGCCTGGCCTCTACACGTGGATTTCAGAAATCCACAGAGAGACGGAAACTCCAGGAGCAAGGGTTAGATGCAAGCTGGGGTGTACTGTGACTTCTGCCAGGGTCTTGCCTGCAGCAGCCCTGCACAAGTAGGGACACTGTCCTGTAGGAGACTATCCTCTAAGCTGCTGCCTCTTTCCAAACTCTGCTGCTCCTTGTCAGGCACCAGGAACAGTAGGCGGAATTCCTGAAGGAAGGTGAATGCAGAGAGCTGGGGAGCCGCAGGCCACACAGACGTGGGTGACCTCACCAGCCGTGGTGGTTGGGGAGCCCTCAGTCCAGGAGAAGGAGCCTTGGATCCCACCTGGGGTTGCTGACCGACTATGAGGGAAAGATTCAAGGCTCCTCCAGCCTGTGAGCCAACATGGAGCCCTGTGTGTACCTGCGGGCTTCCCCAGGACCAGGGCTCTGCTCTGGCCCGGCACATTCCACATTGGGGACCTCACATCCCACCTTCACCCCTCACCCTGTGGCATCTGCAGCCTCGGGACAGCACTGCTTCCGGGGATCTCCCCTCCCTCTTTGACAGCCTGGGCAGTTCTCTCCCAGGATAGCTGCCCCTGGCCAGGCGGAGGACATTCTTGTCCTTAGGGTCTATTCTGGAGACCCAGCTGTGACCGATGATCCTGCCAGCTGGCTCTCACCAAGCTCACTGGACTGGACCACAGTTTTTCTCACAGACAGGGACCGGGTACTCGGGCTGGGCCCAGGCCTTGGGCTGCTGAGGGGCAGCTGGGCCACGCGCCACAGAGGCTTCCCACTTCCCAGCCGCTGTCTCCCCCTGGATTCCAGGCCCTCCCATGTCAGGCCGCAGGGCCCTGCCTGAGGAAGGCCAGGTCTGGAGGCTCACAGTGGGTCAGGAGTACCACTGTCACCCGGGGCGTGGAGACAGGGTGACCACCGGCCTGAGTCAGTGGAAGCTTGGGAAGTGGAAGTTTAAATGTCCGGGATCACGTGGGAGAGCTGGTGTCAAGGCCCGTGGGAATCCTTGCAAGGTTTTTGGAAAACAGACCAGTAAGAAGGAGAGGGGCCAAAGCTGGATGAGAGGCTGAGCGCTAACATGTTCTCAGCGAACCCACGGCGAGGGCAGGGGCTCCCATGATGTCCCCGTGTTCTAAGTGCATGGATACTGACTAAAAGTCACTCTAACTCCGTTTCCCCAAGATCGAGAGTCACTGCGTATCAACTCTCTCACAGACTGTGAAAATACTCCTGCTGACTGTGAGGGTACCCCTCATTTTAGCTTTACTTATTTTAAATTCGTGGTACTGGGCACTGAATCCGGGAGCACTTTATCACTGAGCAACATCCCCAGCCCTTTTTACTTTTTAAGATCTTTAGACAGGGTCTCATTAAGTTGATGAGGCTGGCCTCCAACTTGTGGTCCTCCTGCCTCAGGCTCCCACATCGCTACAGCACCACAGCATCCAGCTAACTTTATTTTTAATAACTGAAGGATTACCGCCAATACACAAGTTCCCTGAAATTAAAGCTGATATGCAAAGGAAATCGCATCTGAGCTCCCTTTGGGGTTGATTCATGCAGAGAGGAAAATCTAATTATTTTCTCCAAAATGAAATATTTCTGACTTACCTTTTGTCTTCCTTTCTTAATTATGTGTTATCTATGAGGTTTGAGTCCAAGGAACAGTAACTAATTTGTTCCTTCCATTTATGTGTATAATAAAACAACCTGGAAAGTTCCCTGTGCTCCCGCTGCCAGTGACTCACCTCCGACCCTACCCTGGATGCCTTAGGGCCTGACCCGAGCCCTCCAGGCTGCAAGGGCAAACACCTCCATAAACCACCAAAAAAAAAAAAAAAACGAAAAGAAACAGATCAGCGCTTAGTGAATGCAAAAGTGTGCGTGGGATTCAGCAGACGTTGCGGTTCCTGCTTTAGGAGACCCCAGGGTGGGAGTGGCCGCTCTGCCTGTAGCTCATGGAGTCCCAAAAGTAAGAGGAGCAGGACCAGGGGAGGGTTTTATGTGCAACCAGGGACTTTCAGAGCTTATGACATGTTGACCGTGATCAGACCTCGGGTCCTCGGAGCTCGACAACACAGCAAGTGTCTCCCTTGCTGAAGTCCCCTCTGTCTTCAGGGACCTTGGCAAGGCTAGGCGCACACTGGGAGAGTGGGTTGGAGTGCTGGAGCAGGGACGGCCCCTCTGCAGCCCTGGGGGTGGTGTCATGGGGCGCTTACCCAGCCGGTTGCAGGGGTTCCGCTTGAAGAGGGCTCTCAGCAAGCTCTGGGCCTCCGAGCTGAGGAACTGAGGCATTCCCAGCTTGGCTCTGAAAAACGGAATTGTGTTCAGATGAGAAGGGGAGACGCCAAGGGCTGCGAGTGTTCTCCATGTCTTCAAGGTCTTGCTCATTTGGCACTAACAGACTCCAAAGTCACCAGCCGCCATGCCCAAACTGTGACCTGAGCAGACACTTGTACACTTTAAAAGTCTTTAGGGACACCATAGAGATACTGTTAATGTGCCTCATAGCTTTGATATTTGCCATATTAGAAATTGAAAGTACAAATTTTTAATAATTCATGTAAAATATAATAAAAGCATTAGAACAGCAGTAAGGACCCCATTAACACCAACAGCACTTTGAATGGAAATAAATGTTTTCCAAAACCGAGACCCCAGAAAGCCGGCAGCAAGAAGGGTGGCATCCTTGTACTTTGGGAGTCCCTTCTGGTCCTCGGATGCCTGCACTCTCACCCGCCCCCCGAGTCTGGCTGCTGTAGTACTGTGAAGAGCATCTGGGGAAGGAGCACCCTGTGAGCCCCAGGAGGGCCTTAGGGACCCAGTTCCTTGGACCACACTGAGGACCAGGGCACAGAGCTCAGTGCTGACCCCTGACTCTGCCACTCCCAAGTGACAGGCATGAGTCTGCACCTGGGCTTGCTGGAGGGGTCATCCCAGCACCCTGCAGCTCCCCACACAGGGCCGGGCACACAGAAGCCCCCCACAGCTGCAGTCGAGGGACTACTCCACAGGGAGGGCGCTGGTGAGAACAAAGGGCAGCACCTCCCTGCACTTCCTCCATCCATCCTCCATCCCACGTCTGAGGAACTGGCCGCAGTTCAGGTGCCTTTGGATTTCACAGAGGTCACAGGCCCACTGGCAGCAGGATTCTGGTGGTGATCTCAAGGTTAGCTTTGTGACTTCTCTCTTCAAATGGCCCCAATTCCACCCCCTAGCATGGCTGGGAGGAACTTCCTGGGACCCTGTCAGCCACCCTTCTCTGACCCTGTGCCCAGCTCACACTGGGGATGTCATGACCAGGTGGCCCTGGGGTCAGACTCCCGTGGGAGTCCTCCTGAAAACGGGGCGGAACTGCCCCGTCAGGCAAAGGCAGGCATGTGACCAGGTGGTGCCCACTCCTGTCAGGCAGGCAGGGCGTGGACGCCCATGTGAATGGGGTCGAGCAGAGAGAGGCAGAGCAGACGAGTCTGAGCCTGTGCTAAGAACGTCCTGAATCCCCAGACCCCTGGAATCTGTGTGCCACCTCTGGCTGGTCACCAGGCCCATCTGGAACCCAGCCACTGGGCTCTCCAGGTGATGGCAGCGCCGCGGAAGGAGCGCTGGGATCACTCCAGGGACCTGCCTCACCCACCGGTGATCCTGCTCACGGCCAGCGCTCACGTGCTCGTCCCATGGCCACGGCCTATTCCTCAGACCTGGGGTGAGAACCAGGCTCTGCTACTAGAGGGCACAGACACGCGCTGGTGTCATCACCCACTCACTTAAGGATGAGGGCCATCGTCTCCTTCCGGTCCTTGCCCTGGAACGGCAGCGACCCCGTCAGCATCTCGAACTGCAAAGCAACACAAAGAAGTGTGCGTTCATTAATTTGTCCCAAATCCTGATAAATGGGGCACAGCGAGGCCCACACGCTGGTGCACCAGGGAGACCAGCCTCTGGATCTGACGACCCAGTGGGGAGACGCACGCACGAGGGACGCAGTGAGCGGTACAGCACACCCTCCCATGGCGGGTACCAGGAGGGCCGGCCAGGACTGGGAGGAGGGACAGGATTCTGTGGGCTCGGGGACCGTGGCCTGGAATCTCTGGTCTATCAGACATGTATCTCTGACCACTCCTGGAACAAGGAACTCGGGCAGTGGAAGCCTTTTCCTACCACACACCTGGGACCCAGGGGATGGTGACCACACCCATCTTGCTCTGTGTCATCCGTCAGCTTAGACTCTGAGAAGTGGCTTCAGTGCAGGGCTTCTGAGGTCTTATCCAATCGGCCTGGTCTAACTTATTTTCACTGTGGATGTCTCTGCTCCTCTATAATTTTTCCTGCAGCATTTTTTTTTTTTATTAAGAAAATCCTGGGAAATACACAAAAGTAAAAAGACCCAAACTGCATTGTCCAAAGAGAGCCACCATTACCATCGGTCACCTCCATCCAGAACTTTCTCAAGCTGTTTTTTTTTTTTAATTTTTAATAAAGTTTTGTCTACTGAACTTTTCATGAATAATACAACACTCTCTGTGTCCATCATAAAATCTGACATGACGTCCATGGCCACGCCACTGCTCCACTGTGCACCGACTGTGGGACGAGGGGTTCCCCATCTCCTGCCAACACAAGACTGAAGCTACCTAAAAGTGCGCCTAACACGTCCAGGTGTCTGTAGAGTGAAATTACAGAAACGGACGAGTCAAGGCTTTCTTACTGCTACAGGTCTCTTTCTGAAAACAAAATGTTAAATTTCTGCCAGTTCAGGAGTCCGAAGCCCACTCTGTCACGCCAAACTTGCTGTCGATTCTGTGTGCTATTGGCAATAAATAAATGTTAAGCAATAAAAAGAGCAAGAGAGTCCAGATGAGAATTTAAAAGAGACGAATGTGATTAAATTGGAAGTCTAGGATGCTCTGGTAGCAGATGAGCTAACCCCCGGGTACCATAGGGTGAGCCTCTATGAGCCGGTTATACAAATGACCAGCTCCCTTAAAACAGGACCTGTTAGCAAGGGAATTCTTCCTGTCTGGTTCTCCCTTCTGCCCTCTGCACCTCCTGGAGTCTACTGCAGCCTTCATGAAATCCCTGTCCGCAGGGGAGACTGCTGTGGGGATGGGCGCCCCGCGCAGCCTTGCCTTGGGCCCTAGCTGCAGCCTGCCCAGCCGAGGCCGCGCACCACTGTGCTCATCACCATGGATGGAGCTATGATTCTTGCTGGACCTCGACGGCGACTCTCTGTCTCTCTCCGTCTGGTCCTCACTCCATGCGGCTCTTTCTTTTGCAACAAGGACCAGGCGGGAGGCCCCCGTCCATCATTAGCCCACCTGACTCATGTGTGGGTGCTCAGTAAGCCCTTCTCCAGGATGAAGGTGAAGAGGAGTGTGACAGGACAATGCAACTGTTGCTGTGGCCTACTCAAGTCTCGGTGCTTTGGCTTTGTTCTTGGTCCCCAAGAGCCCCCACAGGAAGGGTATCACTACTGAAATGCCTGTTCTGGATCGACTCATAACCTGCAAACTACATGTGGTGAGGCCTTTGCTCCTGTGTGGGGACACCGAGGCTTCCAGAGCACACTGAGAGCCATGGCTGCCCTTGTGTCCCCCACTGGAGCACACCTGCTTGAGGAACTCTACCTGATTCATTCACAACTTGGCACCAAGGTCAGGCCATGGATGCCCACAGAGGCACTTGGATGAGAAACGGGTCTCGCTGCACATGAGCAGTCACAACATCCTAAAGCAGTGATTCCCTGCTCCCCAAGGACATTTCCCAAAGCCCGGGGATGTTTCTGATGGTCATCATGGGCCTCCTGCTACTCGCGTCTGGGCCAGGGAGACTGGGAAACATCCCACAATGCCCAGGATGCCCTGCAACCTCCCACTTAACGGCTGGGGTGAAGTCTTGCCTGGAGGGACTTTTCATAAACTCAAGACAGGCCTGCCCATAGCTCGGTCAGGACCCCACTCAGATGGCACTGGGGCAGCTGAATAAGACGACTCTCTGGGAGGGAGACATATGGTCACGGGGAGCCTAGAATCCTAGTTCACCTGGTGGGTCGCCATTCTTTTAAGAAATCAAAAGCATGTTAATAGTTTAATCTGAGCATGGACAAGGTGACCCGTGTTGTGCTTGGGGGTTGGAGGTGGGACAGACCTGGCTCTGTGGCTCGGGGTCAGGTCTCTGGGCAGATGGGCTTGTGTATGGATGGCCTGCGCATAGGAGACAAGTTCACTGTCCCTTGCTCCCACAGCTGTGCCCCACAAGAGGCAGGGCACATCCCAAGTGCTGATCCTCAGGTGCTCCCAAAGAGCTCAGAGGAAAAAATGCCTGAGCAAAGGTGACACTCATGTCCTTGAGCAAAACCGACTGCGGGTAGGAGCTTGAAGTGGAAAACAAGGTGATGAGCAGTGGTTGTGGCCACTGTGATGGGCAGTCCCTGGCATGGTCTGCTCTGTTGGCATCAGGTTCTAGAAGGGCGTCTGGGCTGCATTTGCACATGGCAAGCACCTCTAAGCCAGCCTGTGCTGGTTTCCCGAGGCTGCCCTTTCTTGACCCTGGCACCTCAGGGGCTCTGTGAGCTGCCTTACGTCACTGCAGTCAACGCAGATGGTTCAGAGTTCAGTTGCAGCCCCAGGCTCTGGCCCTCACCAGCTGGGCTGGGCACCAGACTGCAAGGTTCTGAAAACAATGCTCACCTGCCAGGGCCTTTCCAGGGTGATGCCAGCTCATGCCTCCCCAGCCCTGACAGTAGGCGCCTCCCCCACCTCAGCAAGCCAGTGGAGGCACTGTACAGACAAATCAGTGCCACCTGACCTTCACGAGGCTCAGGTGAGACGTCACTAAACATCACTTAGAGCCACCCTGTAACTGCAATGAGAATTCGGAAGCACTTGATGCTTCTGCCCAAGGAAGTGCCAAGAGCCCAAAGCCACCATGGTCAAGCCTTCCATGGTCATCAGTTGGGGCCAGGGCGCAGGAGGGCAGCACCCCAAGAGCGTGTTAGAGCAGCCCCGTGACCTGGAAGCCTTGTGGCACTCTTTGAGCCTTGGTTCTTAAGTCTATGCAGAGAAGGAACAAGGAGGGCCAGGTAGATGAGGGTTGCAGGACACACGGTCTGGGCACCTCTGTCTCCATGCTGTCCCTTAGGGAGCAGACCTGGGGCCCAGGGCAGCTCTGTGCAGGGGAGTCAGGGGAGGGACGTGGGGCTCTGATACTCGAGTGCTGGGGTACACAGGTGTTTGCTATGACAGGTGGGAGTGTGCAACAGTGACACACGGGAGTACGAGGAGACCGAGAGGAAGGAGGGCGGGGAAAGGGCTCCAGAGGTGGCGCTCTGGCCCAGGGCCGTGCAGGGTCATGCACGGAGGATCCTCTGCTGGGTGCAGCTCCAGTTTCCCCTGGCTCTCCCTCCTTCCCCGTACAATGTCTGGCTGTCCTCCTTTCAGTGTGTCCATTCATCTCCTTGATTTGCAATGACTTAGATCAGAAAATAATTTAAGTCTGTTAAATGGATGGGCCTTGTCATCCTTTCTACAGAAGCAGATTAGAGGAATGTCAGCCCCTCCGACCCCTCCAGCCCTTCGTGCCTGGGCATGGTTGGGGTGAGGTTCCCTCTGCCGACCTTCCCTCTCCAGGCTCTGGCCGGCCTCTTGTTCCCTTAACTAGCAGTGACCCCGAGGGATGAGGGACACCATCTCACAACATCCGTCCATTAGACAAAGCTTCATCCACAGCACCACTGAGGACCAGTCACAAGCCCAGATTTAATCATCTGTCCACCTCTTTGAGGTCTAGAGGTCACTCAGGACAAGTCAAAAAGTGACACATAGGGGCAGGATCTCTGGGAAACCTAGACTTGCAGGGCGGCTGGCCATGTCTCCAGAGGAGCCTGGTTTCTCTGGAGGGTGGACCTGCAGCTTAGTGTTGGTGAAGGTTGATACCAGACTTCAAGCCAAGTCTGCAGCAGGGGTGACCTCAGGGAGGCGCTCCTCCCCCAAGCCCACCAAACACCTGCCACCCAGGGCTTTAAAGAAAACCAAGATATTTGGACGGGAGCAGAGCTATCTATGCAAAAATCACCTCTAAGAGAGCAAAGCTAACAATCCCATTAACTTATCTAAAGAAAGATGCTTGGATCGGAAAGGAACACAGGGGAGCCTGAGAGACAAATGTGGACCCCGGCTGGTGGCCTTCTGGAAAGGATGAATGGCACCTTAGCTGCTGCTATTACAGGTGTGAATTACCATGAATAACAAGATGTTGTCAGCACCCTCCTGACATCCACGGGCCCTTTATGATGCCCCTTGCTTTGCATGTATGAGCCTGTTTCACAGAACATTTAGCTAAATGTCATGCCTCTGCTTGACCAGGCAGCTTCTCACTAAGCTTGGGCTGTCCTGTAGTTCACTGCTGGGGAGACAAGTGCTGGTCCTGCAGGCAGGAGCCACCTTGACCTGACATGGACATCTCTTACTGTGAGTTGAGCCACCTCCAAGCTGGTTTGAGGGGCATCGCCCCACGGTGAAAGGTCAGCATCCTGTGTCCACACAGGCAGGATTCTGAGCCCAGGGGTCAAGAACAGGACAGAGAGTTGGACACCAGCCTGAGGTTCACCCAGGGGGCAGGTCTGAACTGAGGCTGTAGGATGCAGCCCAGGGGTCCTACAGGGGCAGGAAGACAGATGGCCATGTCTGTGAAGGGATCCAGGTTTGGACGTGCACAGCACAAATGTGTTGCCACATTTACTTAAGGTCTCACAGCCTGTTTGCTCCTTTGCTAAATGCACAGACGGGAGCCGGGTCGGGACCACTCGTGTTGGATTCCAGTGTCAGAGCCTGCCAACATCGAGGGTAAGTAGAGGTCTTGAGGGCACTGCCTGGGTGGGGAGAGGAGGGGGGAGGAGGAGCACCTGGGATCAGGAAAGGTGGCATCACTGCATCCCTTAAAATTCTTGCCAATCTGTAGGAGTGTTAGGTATCAAGTGCCCTCTCATCAGTCTGCATTCCCACTGGAGTCCCAGTTCCATTTTCTGGTGGTGGGAATTTGGGACTGACAGGTGGAGGAACCAGGAAATGCTCAGAAGCTCCCTCCTCCCTCCTGCTGAGACCACACAGGGCTTCCTGTGTGCGTGTGGGCCCTTCTTGCCCCTCATTCCAGGCTCGCCGGGCTGCCCTGGGGGTGGGGGAGGTTCATTTGGAATAGCTCCCTTTGTGCAGAGGCCCACCAAGGAGGTCAAGCCTTACCATGAGCACACCGAAGGACCACCAGTCGGCACTCTGCGTGTGTCCCCGCCGATTCACCACCTCGGGTGCCATGTATTCTATCGTCCCACAGAATGAATAGGCTCTCTTGTCATGGTCGATGGCCTCCTTGCTCAGACCGAAATCTAGACAGAAGAACAGCACAAGGCACTTCCTCAGTCTCTGATCCGTGTTCAGGACAGTGTCTAACCCCATTGCTACTGTCAACACTGATGTCTGGGTGTCACAAGTGGCTGCCTTCGCCCCTCCCCTTCCCCTCATTTAGGGGCCAGAGCTCGGCTTGGAAAGCGTGACCCAGCTCAGGCGTGCTTGCAGCGGCTGGCAGGCTCCTGAGGTCAAATCTACAATGGGAGGGGATTTCTCTGTGAATCTACAAATTCCAGAGTGCCTCCTAACAATTTCAGAAGTTTATTTCTTGCATCAGACATCGATTTCTCAGGAGACCCTTTTCCATAAATGAGCACCATGGAGGACCACGCACTCTGACTGCAGGTCAGGGGACCTAGGGCTGACAGACACGTGCTGCACCATGGGGACCACATGCTCTGACTGCAGGTCAGGGGACACAGCGCAGCCTGCTGAGGTCACAATGGGGCTGCAGGACTGGCACACTGCAGGAGGCTTGTTGGCCTGGTCAGGCTGGCTCGAACTCTCCACCTAAACAGCCACGAGGCTGAGGCAGGCCCTGAAGGCAGTTCAAGTAGGGGACGGGGAGTGGACAAGACAGCCTGGGAGTCTCCCTTCCCGACCCTGTGAGGATGCGCAGCACAACAGCCCAAGTCCATGAAAAATTCAGTCGGATCAGAGAAAAGCGTTTGGCAAATTAACATGTGAGGAGGTGAGGGCTGAGACTTAGAGGAGGTCCCCGATTTACCAGGGCTGAGATGAAGCCACCAAGGGAAATGGTCTCTTACAAACCTGTGATCTTGATGTGTCCCTCTTCATCCAGGAGGATGCTGAAAGAAAAGGAGAGAGAGCCGAGGCCTTAGCAAGACCCATCTCAGTGGCCTACAGAGCCCAGCCCAGGGTGGCTCGGTGTCACAAGCCGTCCATGGGTGGCGTGTGGGTCACCGCAAATCAAAGCTTGGTGGATAGACACATCTGGTGTCTGGGAATGACCAGTGGACATTTTCTCTGGCCAATTGTCCAGGGACATTGTGGATTTCTATCCTGCTCCACCATGTACCACACAGCACCTGAGATGGGTGTGACCTGCTAAGATGCCAATCATCCTGCCAACTTCAAGACATCACGCATGGCTCTGCCCTTGAAACCTTACCCCTGCCTTTGATGTACCCCTTAAATAAACTTCCGGAGCCACATTTCCTTTGTCTAGTTCCAGCTCTTGTGTGGACTGGATCATATCCAGTGCTCCGCTTTTGTAAATGTATTTCCGACTCTTTGTATTGTGTTCTTCACTAATTATCTTGACTGTAAGTTTTCAGGTAGTTTACACCCTCCTCGGCAGGAGGAAGAACCCCCCAGTGAGACGCTGGCTGTCACCCCCGTTAGCTTGGGCATCTGCAACCAGCACCAGCCAGAGGGCAGCACCTGCTGCACGAGGCAGGTCCTTGGATGGCCACCTCCCTGCCCATTCCTGCCCGCGCCTGCCAGCTAGGAGAGCAGCTGGAGGGCTCCTGCTCATGTGTGAGCCTGGGGTCTGCAGGTTTAGATCTTGTTGACACCCAGGAATGGCTGGAACCTTCTACCTGTTCTGCATGTGGAAGAGAAGGTTCCAGGAATACCTGGGCCCACTGGGACCTGGTTCCATCTCTTGGGACCCAGCCTCTAATGGGTCTTGTGCGCAAGTGTGGGCCTCAGATCCTGGGGTTCCCCAGCTTTATCTTGTGACAAGAACTGGTGTCAGCTTGGCACCCTGTGAGCCGCTGGCCCATCTCATTCTCATCCAGCCCCGGTCACACCGTGAGTTGAAAGTTTTCTGCTGGTCACAGTGGCCCTGCTCAGGCACAGTGTGCTCCACTGTAGGGAGTGGAGATGGGCTGCGAGTGGGGCCCTGGGCCACCAAGGAGCCCCCCCCTCCCTGGGACAGCAGCTGGAGTCCAGGGATGATATCTTGAGACCCGACACTCCCACCTCTCTCTCTACTTTTTGGATTATCATTAAATCCTGTTCCTAGAGGTCCTGGGAGGTGGCAGCCCAGCCCTAAAGAGACTGGAAGTGAGCTAGAAACAAAAGCCACACTCAGATGTCACACACGTGACATCAATCTGAAAAGGAAGGAAACTGCCCAGGCCACTGCAAGGACGAATCTTGAGGACACTATGCTGCATGAAGTCTCCAGTCACAAAGACAAAGCGCTGTGCGCTGTGCGATTCCACTCTTAGGCGGTCCCTTGAGTCACCAAATTCAGAGACAGAAAGCAGAATGGCGACTACCAGGGGTGGACGGAGGGCTGTGGGTTAGTGAGTAGTGGGGACAGTTCCAGCTCCGTGGGGTGATTTGAGCCCTGAAGATGGGTGCTGGCGATGGCAGCACAACACTGGAAATGTGCTTGGTGCCACCAAACTTGGCACAAAGCCAGGGTAAGGTGGCAAATCTTATGTTGTCTGTATGTTAACACAGCGGGGGAAATCTGCCATGGAGTCAGAGAACAGCCGCTGTACGTGGCAATGTGAAGGAAAAGGTGCAGCACGTGAACTAAGATGATATGCTATGATTAAGGAAGCAAATGTCTTTGTCTTTGCCTTTTGGTTGTATTCCATCTTGGCCCAGAATTAAGCAACTTTCAAGATTCAGTCCCTAGTAATTCTAAATGAACAGCAAAGCCTTCTTCACCCAGCAATTAAACATCACTGTTTTCAGCTGTAAGGATCTCTGTGTCCTTCAGAAAAGACCAAGAGCCGCTCTCCCTGCCTGGATAGGGGCGCAGGCTTGGTGCTCACAGGGTTCCATCGCGGCTGTCAGCACAGACATTGACAACTCAAGGCTCACGAGCCAGAGGGCAATTAAGTGAGATTAACTTGAAGGGACAGGCCAGGCTCCTGCTGTCACCTCCTGACCAGGGATGTTAGAAGGGGGGCCCAGGGTACAGTGCACTGTGGGACACACAGTCAACTTGGCTCTGAGATGGCAGGTGGCCTCCTGCATCTGCTGCGTGAGGAGACAGGGTGGTCAAGAGCCACTGCTCCTCCTGTGGACTACTCAGGACAGGGCCTTCTATGGTCATCTGCAGATGTTTTTATAACATGGCCAGTAAGATTGTACTGACCGGGAGTAAGTCAGAGCCATGCAGTGTACACCCGGGCAGATGTGCTCAACATCACAGAACCCAGACAGCCCCACAGAGACAGCCCTGTCTAACAAAGCAGACTTCAGAAGAGATGGTCTCTCTCAGCTCAGGGCAGGTGGGAATGGGAATGAGAGCAGGGGCTTGTGCCCACCCCTGAGCTGGGGGCCTCAGGGCATGGGCTGGGCTCTCTGGCAGGCCCACGCTGTGGCCTCACCAAGTGACACAGGTCTGGGCTATGCTGCTCAGCCTCACAGGTGAGAGGGAGAAAAACATGGGGGACCATGGTTTTCTCAGGCACAACTACTGGTCTGTCCCCTAAATGGGCCACTTGGAGCCGACAGCTCTGAGTCAGCTCCAAACAGCACACATGAGAAAAGACCTGGGAAGGACGCTAGTGGTTAAATTCAGACTGGATTAGCAAATTATCTATAATAATAATATGACAGATCATCGTCATCACAGAAGACCCACAAATCTTAGTGGGATCTTGGCCTGGCTACTCGGGGCCACTGTCTCTTGGGTGAGCTCTCGGGAAAGCTGAGCTGTCACCTAGAAAAGGGCCCATTTCCAAGAGGAGCCACTGGACCATGGGCCCCTGGGCTCTGGGTAGTCGAGGAAAGGGCTCCCTGAGTGGAGCCCAGTGGAGGGGGAGGGGAGGGTCAGGCGTAGTCTGAGGCTCCTCAGGGCAGAGGCACCCTGCTGGGGGGCTGGGACAGGAAAGCAGAGCTGTGGGCTTACCTCCACCTGGCCAGCCCCACCTGTGCAGCCCGCACGTGAACCTGTGAGGTGCAAATGGGCCCAGGAACTTCCTACAAAAGCCAGCGGGGCCCCACGTGTAGCTGTGCCCCTTTGCAGGGCGGGGAGGTGGCATCTGTTCACCCCACTCGGGGTTCCAGTGTGGGAAGGGCCAGCGTGAGACCGTCCCTAGACCGCTGTCTGGAATGCGCCCCTGGGGAGAACACCAACCGACGGCCACTCAGACCCGGCTGGGTCTCACTCACTTCTCGGGCTTCAGGTCCCTGTAGATGATCCCCAGGCCGTGCAGGTGGTCCAGGGCCAAGGCCAGCTCAGCCAAGTAGAACTTGACATCCTCCTCTGTGAACATCACCTAGTGAGAGGGAGAAGAGACGTCCTGCCTGCTCCACAGCCGCTGGTTTTGCATATCCCACCAGGGAGAGCAGCACCCATCCCAGAAGGCTCCCGTGTGCAAGTCCTGGGCTCCCCCAGCACCCTCTGGCTTTCCAGTGGGAAGGTGAGCTCTGCTCATGGTCTCGAGGCACGGAGGACAGCAGCATCGTGGCCAACCCTTGATGCAGCTCCTTCCTCCCAGCCTAACCTCCTCACCCCCACAAATCACCCAGCCCCACAGAGTTTCTCTGGGTTTATATTTTAATATGAGTGTTTCTCAATAAATAACCAAGCCATACTGTGAAGGTCAGGTGAGGAGCGGGAAACGGTCTCCACCTCATCTCTCTCCCTTTCACCTTGTGTCTTCCCGCTTGGGCTGATGCAAACACTGCTCGAGGGCTCAGTGCTACCAAGTGCACACACGTGCTTCTTCTTGCCCAGGAGCCTGAGGGAGAGGGCTCGTAGGTGTCAGGGGTGGCAGCCATGCTCCTGGCTCTCTAGTGGCTGGGGCAGCCCAGGCTCGGCACTGACCCAGCTGGGATGCCCTCAGTGTTGCCTAAGTGTCTAGAACCTCATTCGGGCCAGCTAAACTGTGTAGGAGGCCTTGCACCACCAACCTAGCTGCCAGGTATTAGAACAGGCTTTTGTAGTCACATCAGTGGGAAGCCGAACCCTTATCACAAACCATCGTGTAAGTTCCCCGCGAGAAATGAGTGCTGCGGAGACCGAGGTCCACATTACTGCTTTCTCCCTGAAACTGTATTGGAAACTTTCTCTCCTACAGACTGTACTGGAGCCCTGCCCACCTTCCACCAAGGCCTACACCCCTGAAAGGCAGGTCCGCATGCGGCAGGGTTCCTGGTGCACATGGAATCGGAATGAGGGCAGTAGGAGACTAGGGGCAAGGGTGACATAGGCCAAGAAGGTCCTCGGCTCCCTAAGGGACACTTCCAGTCAGGGCTGCAGACTTCTGCAGGTGCCTGCCAGGTGCCGCCAGCCCTGCTGCTCTGCAGTCACGGAGCCCATCCCCCTCCCAGCTGTGACCAGTGCCTTTCCTGGCTGGGGGCTCTTCTCTGCACTGCATGACACACCCACTGGGCTGGCTCATTCAGCCTCTGCCACTGTCACATTCTCCCCCCACTGAACCTGTCTAGCTGGGAACAGGCCACTGTGGCCGGCGGGCACTTTGGTACTCAGGGTGGCTACACAGCTCTGCTGTCCGAGTCTTAGGGCACATCTCGATGACAAGCAACTTCCCCATGCCTGTGAGCGCCTTCGAGGCAGTCAAGGTGACCTGCAGGTGGCAGGATGCTGTCCAGGGCTCTGGAAGGAGGACTCCAAGCACAGGTGTATGCATCCCACACAGTTCTTTCTACTCCCCTGTAAAGCCGATTATGCTCCCATGGTCACATTGTCACACCCCTTTGTTAAGGGTTCTTGGTGATTACTGTTGCCTTTTGTTCTGGGAGACAACCACAGAGCATCCCACTAGACACTGGACAAAAGCAGACCCCAGGCGGGCTGACTTCCCCTGGATGAGATGGGTGGGACCAAACCTATAGATATCAGAGAGGAATTGGCAGATGCCCAAGATCCAGCCTCTTGGGAAACCGGCTCGAGGACAGGCACCCGCACTGACCGGGCTTTTTTCTAGAAGGGGGTCAGAGTCCTCCAGCCCCCTATCTTCCCATAGCACAGGAAGCCCCACATGCACACGGCACTACTCTCCTGGGAGCTGCGGGTCAACAGGGAGAGCAGCCCTCTCAGGGTTTCTGGGACCCCTCCCTGCTGGAGGAGCCGCCACCTTCGTCTACTGCCCATCTGGAGTTCTAAGCGAGGCAGGGAGCCGCTGCTGAAGAACAGGAGGAGGAGGAAAAGGCAGAAGCAAATAAACCCCGCCCCGCGGGGAGGAGGACTCCAGGGTAGACGCTGGTCCCCTGAACTGTGCGCCCCTGTGCCGCCACCCTCTGCTCTGTAGGAAGCGGTACCACTTGGACTCGCTCCGGTGAAAAGCCCAGCATCACGGTCACTGGGCCCAACTAGGCAGTGGGACCTCTGCTGGGTTCTTGACCTGCGCCACTGAAAACAATCTCAGGATACGTTGAAGACAGTCATGAGCAAGGACTGACTAAAGGACAGCAAAGCCGAGGCCTGCACCCCCGAGAGGCAGGTGGGACAACCCTCACCTCTCAGGGAAGAGGCGGCAAGTGGTGCGCCCTGAGCCTCTGACTACCTAGGGTCTTCCTGGGGAGAAGCGGCAGGTTCTCAGGTGAGCTGTCGTGAAATCAAGTGCTGTGTCCGTCCTGGGGCCTTTGGGTTCAGAATGTTTCTCGTGGCTAAGCCATCTAGCCATGAGTCAGGTGTGGGCACATGGTGTGGGTCTTGGAGCCTGGTGACATTTCAGCGCTTTTGTTCTAGCTGATCAGGGACAAGCACACACTGGCGGTTTTGCTAGCTAACTGAAGGAATGGGAGGGGCAGCTCATGCTTGTAGATCCGGTCTCCCTCCAGTAGGGCTCTCTCCCTGTCGGCAGCTCTCCTCTCTCACTACCACTGACCTGGGCACCATTCTGGCTTTCTCCCTCTGCAGAGCTCAGCACCCTCCAGTCATGAGGGCCTCAGTGCCTCTCTGGTGCCCTGAGCAGCATTCTGGAACACGCCTGTTGGAGGTGCTGGAGGTCAAAGTAGACCCTGGGGTTGGGAAAGCTCATGGGACTCAGGCAGACCTGACCAGATGCTCCTGAGCAGACTGCATGGAAGGCCTGCCCCAGAGGATGGGACACGTTGAGCTGACTACATCTTCCTAGGATGAAAGCAGGAGCCGCTATGTCCCAACTGTCACCTTCAACTAGCCATGGGCTTCCAGCTGCTCCACCTGGACAGTTAATGGTGGACCGAGGCTTCAGAGCTCCGTAGGATCTCTGGAGAAACCCTGTTCCCAACACCTTCCAAGGACAAAGCACTCCTGCAGCTTGTGCGGGCTCTTGAACAACAACCAACACCCCCACACACACCCTTAACGCACACCCAACACTCACACAGCACACACACACCAAGCATCATGTACACCCAACACACATACCCCCCACACCAAGCACACCCAGCACTCACACGGCACCCCCTGCCTCCTCTCTTTCCCTCCCAGACAGACATTTGCGGAGGGAATTCATGGAGGGAAGCCCACCTCTTTGGACAGCCGGGTGAAGAGATCGCCTCCCCGCAGGAAGTCCAGGATCAGGTAGAGCTTTCCTTCCGTCTGAAAGGCTGTGGGGGAGACACGGCTGAGAGCTGCAGGGGTGGACTCTGCTCTCCCTGACATGGTCAGTTTCCAGTTCCCAGCTTCTCTTGGGCAAACATGTCTACTTAACCTGCAAGCTGTCACTCAGAAGCGCAGGGGAGCCCAGGGAAGGGGGCAGGAGACCACATTCTGGTCCCAGTTTTGTAGGTATTGAGACACTTCTTTCCCTCCCTCCTTTCCTTTGCCTCCTGAATCATGAAGGGAGGTGCGGGTTCAGAGGGAAAGGCACCTACACATCCAGCCTGCCCTCCCACCGCGTCTAGCGAGCGACAGGCCTGGCTTGCAGCTGGTTCTTCAGACGGGGACTCTGGGCTGGCTGGGCAGGCGAGCAGGGCTCCGACCACCACAGCCACACTCCCACAGCTCAGTGCTCGGACCAGCCTCTGACTTCTTTTATGGCAGTGCTGGTGACTGGTCACCCTATTTGTGTTGTGACTAGGGCTCCTGTCCTCAGTTTGGTTACTATGCCTGACAATTTTAGATTTGTTTCAGGCTACAGAGTGTCCACACAGCTCCTGTCCATGCTCAGTGGTCAGCACGAAGGAGTGGACACTGGAGGGTCTGGAAGAACCAGCCACCATTACTACTGCTGTGACTGCAGGCCCAGGTTCGGGAGGGTCGGTTCACTGTGAAGGCCAGGCCAGGTTAGGGAGGGGCCATCCACGGACACTAGTCCAGGTTAGTGAGAGGCTGCGACAGCCAGGTTGGAGTTAGTGAGAGGCTACTGGCTGGGACAGCCAGTCCAGTCTAGGGATGGCTGTCATTGTTTATACGCAGCGCAAGTACAGCCGGAAGGGGTCCTGAGGTCTCTGCGTCTGAAAGCCTTTGGTTTTCTAAAAGTCAGTGCTAGAAGCATCATCATGCAGGGCTTTAGAGTCACAGGCTCTAGCTGGAGGACGCTTTGTTGGAACTGTGAAAGCTGAAGTGTGGATTTTAGTTTCATCTGAGGAAGTGGCTGGTCTTGTGATGGACCACAGGGGGTGTAATGCAGAGGGCCTGCTGAGAAGCTTCTGCAAGATGCCCATTTCTAAATCTCTCCAGAAGTATCCCTGGGGGCCGTCTCAAGTGGCAGGTGGATGGGACCTGACCCCAGCCCATCAGCAGCAGTGGGGGTGGGAGGGAGAAGGCCAGCCTGTCCCGCCTTGCCCACCGCACAGGGGACATCAGAGCTGGAGCTGCCCACTGTCCAGAGGGGGCAGAGGTCCTCTGGCCTCTCTGGGTCCATAGTGCATGCTGGGTTTCATTATTTCTGAATGGACGGGCCACGTGACTTGCACACAGGACTGGATGGCTTTCGGAGTATTACCAGGAATCAGCCTGGGAAGAGCTGGGAGTTGCCTCACCCTGTCCTGATGGTCACACCTTCACTTCCGATGTGCACGGGCCTCACTTGTCCCCTCACACGCCTGCCCTGGAACCCTGAAGCCAGCGGCAAGGGACCAGCTTGGTTGCTCTTTGCTGCACTCTATTCACGTAATCATCAGAGGGGTGTGGTGCGGCGTGACTTCAAGGCACCATGACTTTAGATCGTTTTGATTTGAAGTTTTTATTCACGGCTCCTCTGAGGAGACGCAGGGCAGAGAGCAAGTGGAGAGGCGCTGCGTGCAAAGCGGGCACGGCCTCCAGCAGATTACTTGACCTGAGCCTCAGAAGATGCAATGATCGCCTGCCTGCCTGAGGGATGCTTCTGAGGGCACAGGGGCCACTGTCTCTAGGAGGCTTGAAACACAGCATCTGCTTAAAAGGTGGTTGAACACTTGTAGCTTAAACAAACCACTGGTTCACAAACTACGACACAAACATGCTGTGGTTCATCCCAGTGTAGGTCAGACCTTCGAGCCGACTGTCAATGGTGACAGTTTAATAATAACGGACAGCCTTGGAATGAAAACAGGGCATCTATCTCTTAGGGGAAAAAAAAACTCAAAGAAGATCAAGGGTTGGGACTCGGATGGCTTCATCCATGACAGGGAAGTGTCTACAACACCAGGAAGACTTTCCTCTGTCTGATCTGCTGTTCCTTCGGCTGCCCCTGACCTGGCGAGGGTGGCCCTGGTCCTCTCAGGTGTGTCCGCTGATGGCCCACTTACCGTAGTGCAGCTTCACGATGAAGGGGTGGTTCACCTCTGCCAGGATGTCTCTCTCCATCTTCGACCTCACCCGGTCCCGGACTGCAGAACAGAGGCAAAGGGCTTTCAAGAGGTGGACTTGGAGTTCAGAGGAACACGGAGCACCAAATACTAGATAAAGTCATTGTTCCGGTTTTCAAACATACACAAGACTCGAAACGATAAGATGACCGCCCCTATGTCCTCCAGCTTGATTTAACAAATATTGACATGCTCTTAAATTTGCCCCCTCTCTCTCGACAAAATCACTGAAAATAAATTGTAAGCACCCAGACATTGTACCCTTAGGTGCACTTGCACATATCTCCCTAATCTAGAGTAACATCCAGAAAACTACCAGCTGCTTCCTGATACCACCTGAATCCAGTCCAGGCTTAACACCCCCACGCCATTCTTCTTTCCAGCCCTTGTTCTTTCCAGCTCAGGATCCAGTCAAGGTCACACGCTCGCTGACTGCTCAACTGCTTTATTTATTTTGCTTCTAGAAAAGTTCTACACCGTTTCCCCCCTGGACTTTTTGGGAGGTCCAGGGTAGTTTTCTTGCAGAATGGTCCACGCTGCGGACTGTCTGATTGTGGTTCAGTGGGTTCTTTGACCCCTGCACTTCCTGTGAACTGAGGTCAGGCTTGGGGCTTTGGAGGAACGAGCCTGGACGATGTGGTGAGTAGGTGATGCTCCGCCTGGATGGCCTGGCAGTGGGAGGAGCTGCTGGGCTGCCCGCCGGGCAGTGCTCAGGGCGGTTACAGTGGCGAGTGCCATCCCTCCTCCACACAGGCCTGCAAGTCCCTTCCTAAGCGAAAAGCAACCTGTGGGGTGATATTTTGAGAGCATGGCCTGTGCATTTCCTGGCGCTCTTTTATCCAAGGATGTATGGATCACACGTATGCGCCAAGGATCACACATAATGACCCACCCCTGAGTCGTGCACAGCAATTTGGCCTTTCTGATAGAAGAGAAATCAAGGGAAGCTTGCCTCTCTCTCCACGGGAGACACGGACCATAGATACATATTTTAATCCAGTGTGTTTCACACAATTACAGCATCACTCCGTTGTGTTCTCACTGTCTCAAGCTTAGCCACCTGGAAGTGCAGACAATGAAGTTCTAAGGAAAAACAAACCACAAACAGAGAAAGATGGCTACTGAGGAGAAGAGTGTCAAGACGGACAAGTGACGGCACACCCAGGGCAGCAGCCCCTGACCTCCCGGGGCCTCCCAAGGGGAGGGCGGAAAGTTCTTCAGATGCTTCTGTTCGGACAAGTCCAACGGAGCCAGTCCCTGGGCCAGGCACTTAGATTCACCCCCACTCTGGACTTGTGACAGGCACCCCTGAAGTTTTATTTAAGAAGTCCCTCCCCAAGGGTGGTATGATAACAACAACCCTCAAAATAACCAGGTGGACCTGAACCACTGTCAGTGAGGCTGGGGAAACCGGACACCCAGCACTGCCAGGGGATAGTAACGGGGCGCAGCCACTGGAAACAGCTTGCTGGCTCCTCAAGGCTGACAGAAAGAGGGCGTGATCCGGAGTGCCACTCCAGGGCGCACATCCTAAAGTTGCAAAAGCTGTGGCTGGAGAGGCATTTGTACCTGTTCACAGCAGCTCTACTCCCAAGGGCTGATGGCGGAAGCGACCCAAGTGTGCCCGCAGATGAATGCACAAGCAGAAGTGGCTTCAGGGACACTAAGTGAAGTAGGCCAGGCAGACAACAACACTGCACGAGCCACTGACGGTGGCGTCCAGAACAGGGCCCCAGGCTGGGTGGCGTCCAGAACAGGGCCCCAGGCTGAGGCAGCGTGGCGGCCAGCAGGGACGGGGAGGAGGAAGATGGGGGTTTCAGTCGAATGGGTGTGAACAGTGACAACGCCTAGTGCTGCGGGTCACCTACACGCGGCTCGGGTGATGAGCCCTGGCTTCGCCACGACTTAAACACAGTTCTTTCCCACCCTGGTGGCAGGGACAGCTGCCCACCCTTGTTCTACTGCCTCTCGGTTCTAACTTCTGCGCGCAGAGCTTCAGTTCTCTGGGGCCCACCTTTGTCTTTGATGCATGACTGTCACTCCCACTGGCTGGTCTGAGAAGGTGCCAAGCGGTGGCCTAGTGAGGACCACAGAGCGATGGCCTGGCTTCCACCTTGGCTTTGCCATGGGCAGCATCACTGTGGGCTGGTTTTCCACAGAAGCAGGGATGATGGCTCCACCCAAGGTCATCGTGAGAAGCAGGTGAGGCCACACACAAGCACGTGAAGCATTGGCCAAGCCGGCCCCTGCCAGCGCCCTGCCTGCCTCTGCTGTCCTCTGTGGTGCCCCTTCACTGCACAGTAGATTCCACGGGCTTCTCTTTCTCTTCTGGGAGCCTCAGTGGGGGCACTGCTTCCCTCCAGGGGGAGGGAGAGAGGACCGGGGAAGCACCACCCTGCAGTCAGCAATAGGCAGGGCAGAAGACAGAGGGACAGAAATCAAGAAACACACCCATGCTGCTTGGCAGTGGGTGGCCAAGGGCGAGGGACACAGGATGCTGGCCGGGGAGACTGTCCATGGGGCGAAGGATGTGGGAGCCCAGGCAGATGGCACTAGGGCAACAGTGGGGTGATCAGGGAGCCATTAAGACTTTGTTCAGAGGCTAGGGATGTGGCTCAAGTGGTAGCGCACTCGCCTGACATGCGTGCGGCCTGGGTTCGATCCTCAGCACAACATACAAATAAAGATGTTGTGTCTGCCGAAAGACTGAAAAATAAATATTAAAATTCTCTCTCTCTCTCTCTCTCTCAAAAAAAAAGACTTTGTTCAGCCCTGGGACTGAAATGAGTGCCCCTGAAAAGCCTGTGGTGTGACTTCATAAGTTGTGATGTCCTTTTCTATTACAACAGTTTATCCATTCGTTCTTGAAAAAAATATAAAAATGAGAGCTCCTTTGTGAAATGTGACTGCAGCAATGGTGGATGTCACAGGACGGTGGCCAGCACCATGGTGGCATTAGGGTGCTCTCCACTCCACCCAATTCCTAAGAAAGTACGGTAGACTCCAGGACGGATCTCGGACCTAGTGCCCGGCTCTCAGCACCAGGTCACACCTTCACAAGAGTGCCAGGCTCACAGTGGCCATCATGGGCACATGCTGACTGGGTCTACTGGAGGAAGGATCTCACTGCTGCTGATGGCAGCTACACAACTGGCCACGCCAACTTGCAAGGAGCAGAGCAAGAGGAGACCTTGCAGAGAGTGCCGCCCCCCTCCCCAGCTGCAGGTTCGAGAGGCACGGCAGGCGGAGCCCGGAGGGTTTCAGGGAGCTACCAGAGCAAGATGCAGAGGATGTGGGCTGGGAAGAGCCGGTGGGTGAAAGGCCTCAGAGGAAAAGCAAAGGCCCGAGAAGGACCTGACTACGAGTGTGGCCGCTCAGCCTGAGGCCGAGGTGGAGTCACAGCAGGCAGGGCTGCCCCTCCAGACCACCAGAGGGGTCTCTCTGCTTCCATCCGGGGCACCTCCCCAGTGGCCCTGGCCAGGCTTCCTGCATGGCAAGACCCAGGCTGGGGAGGACTACAGGAGGGTCTGCTCTCACCCCAGGCACCTCCTCTCTGGGAGAAGCCCCCATACCCTGCCTTTCCCAGTGGGGTGGCCTGGCGAAGGAGGGTGGCAGAGGAGACGCCGCATCCTTCCAGCCATTCTGCCATCTCCTGGCACGGCTCGACTCCGCCTCTGGTGAGGCCCATCTAACATCCTTGAAACAGGATAGAAGTCCTTGAATTCAGATCCATTTGGAATGAAGGACAAGGTGCAGCCACACGTTTGGTCACAGAACTGTAATGGAAACCAAAGGTCACAGAGAGCCTGGTAGGGAGCCAGGGAAAGAAGTCACATTCAACTGCCAAAGGGCGGCCCGGCCGGAGCAGCGACCCGCGCCTTCCTCCCCATACCACCACCACAGCGAAGCCCGGCTAAATGTCTAAAACCCAAGCCGTAAACCACAACTAATGTAAATACTTGTCCCACGTCTGGATGCAGAATCTCTTTTTTAAATAGAAAGTAGCAGAAGAAATAACAGGATATATAGGTCGAGTTACAAAACATCTAAAAACTGGCCAACTAAAACGATCACACAATTAAAAGACAAAAAAACGGAGTTCTCTTAAAACAGAGAGAGGGCAAAGGGCCCTCAGGCTATTATTACCTCTTAAACACAGAGGAAGGAGCCAGGAATCCAGCCCTGACAGTGGGTTAATATATGGGGTGAATCACCTCCGCTAGGGGAGACGTGTTCTGAGAGTCTGAGCTCATAGTGGCCAGGGTCACGGCACATGCTGACTGGGTCTAGTGGAGGGAGAGAGGGGAAGGCCGTGTCCACACCAGGTCACACCTTCACAAGAGTGCTGGGCTCACAGTGGCCATCATGGGCACAGGCTGACTGGGTCTACTGGAGGAAGAAGGGAAGGCCGTGACCACGTCAGGTCAGGATCTCACTGCTGCTGATGGCAGCTACACAACTGGCCACGCCAAGTTGCACACACTGGCGAGGGACAAACTAAACAAAATGCTGAAGGACAGCCATCATCCCAGCAATGCCCTTGGCATCTCAAACAGCAAGCTTGACACTGGCTGTCCCAAGGTGACTGGGGGATGACTGTGTGTGGGCTCCGGCTTTGCTGGCAGAGCAGTAGGAGGAGCCTGGCGGGGCTAGTGCCCACTCTCCAGTGTCCGTCATTTGTGTTCCACATCTGGGGATGGAAGGAAGAGGCTGGGTCCATAGCATCTACCTGGCTGACAGCTGAGGAGTGACCTTTGAGTAACAGGCTGAAGCAAAGGTCCCATCTTCTGATGCCAAGTACGCTCACACTGCCCCTTTGATACTTAAGAACTGAGGTGATTTAATCACCAGGAATAAAAAGGAAACCCGCAGACGGTCCTTCACCCCTCCACTGATGCCATGTCAGTGGGTTTCAGAAACTGAAAGCCTAGTCAGAGACACTCACATGGCCTATCCCATTCACAACACCAACGAACAGAACAGACTGGGAATCAGTCTAACAAAAGAGGTGAAAGACCTCCACAGAAAACCTACCAACAACAAGGACAGAAACCCAAGAGGACCTTAGAAGATGGGAAGGCCTCCCATATTCCTGGATAGGGAAGAATCAATATTGTCCAAATGGCCATACTACCAAAGACACTATACAGATTTAATGCAATTCTGGTTAAAATTCCAATGATGTTCTTTATAGAAACGGAAAAAGCACTCATGGAATTCACTTGTGAAAAACAAAGGCTCAGAATACCCTAGCAATCCTTAGCAGGAAGAGTGAAGCAGAAGGCAGCACAGCTCCAGACCCTAAGTCATACGACAGAGCTGCAGTGACAGAAAGGGCCCCCAGACCCTATGTCATACCACAGAGCTGCAGTGACAGAAAGGACATCCAGACCCTAAGTTAGACCACAGAGCTGCAGTGACAGAAAGGGCCTCAAGAACCTAAGTCATACCACAGAGCTGCAGTGACAGAAAGGGCCTCAAACCCTAAGTCATACCACAGAGCTGCAGTAACAGAAAGGACCTCAGACCCTAAATCATACCACAGAGCTGAAGTGACAGAAAGGTCCCCCAGACCATAAGTCATACCACAGAGCTGCAGTAACAGAAAGGACCTCAGACCCTAAGTCACACCACAGAGCTGCAGTGACAGAAAGGGCCCCCAGACTCTAAGTCAAATCACAGAGGTGCAGTGACAGAAAGGGCCACCAGACCCTAAGTCATACCACAGAGCTGAAGTGACAGAAAGGACCTCAGACCCTAAGTCACACCAGAGAGCTGCAGTGACAGAAAGGGCCCCCAGACCCTAAGTCATACCACAGAGCTGGTGTGACAGAAAGGACACCCAGACCCTAAGTCATATCACAGAGCTGCAGTGACAGAAAGGACACCCAAAACCTAAGTCACACCACAGAGCTGGAGTAACAGAAAGGGCCCTCAGACCCTAAGTCATACCACAGAGCTGCAGTGACAGATGGACCCCCAGGCCCTAAGTCACACCACAGAGCTGCAGTGACAGAAAGGACCCCAAGACCTAAGTCATATCACAGAGCTGCAGTGACAGAAAGGACATCCAGACCTAAGTCATATCACAGAGCTGCAGTGACAGAAAGGGCCCCAGACCCTAAGTCATACCACAGAGCTGCAGTGACAGAGGGGACCCCCAGACCCTAAGTCACACCACAGAGCTGCAGTGCCAGAAAGGACCACAGAGCTGCATGACAGAAAGGGCCCCCAGACCCCAAGTTAGACCACAGGGCTGCAGTGGTGCCGCAGTCCGGCTGCAGCAAAATAACTGGGGGGTGACGAGCAACTTGTGTACATTGATACAGCAGGAGTGGGAGCCGTTTATTGTAGGACAGGAGGGGTATATATACATTCCACACAGCTTATCTAATTAACATAAACTAGATACAGCAGTCAACCAATAAGGAATCTCCACACTTAATGGCTCGCTGGCATTACTTCACAAACCACTCCCTCTGGCAAAATGCCAGGTGCCATCCAGACTTGTTTACAGACTCTAACACAGTGACATAAAGGACCTCTAGACCCTAAGTCATACCACAGAGCTGCAGTGACAGAAAGGACCCCCAGACCCCATGTCATACCACAGGGCTGCAGTGTCAGAAAGGACCTTCAGACCCTAAGTCATATCACAGAGCTGCAGTGACAGAAAGGACATCCAGACCCTAAGTTAGACCACAGAGCTGTAATGACAGAAAGGGCATGGTACTGGTGCCCAAACAGACCCGAAGACCAGTGGGACACAACAGAGGACAGAGACAGACCCACATAAATACAGTTGTCTCACACTAGACAAAGGTGCCATAAACACACATTGGAGAAAGGACAGCCTCTTCTACAAATGGTGCTGGGAAAACTGGAAATCCATATGTAACAAATTGAAATTAGACCCCAATCTCTCACCCTGCACACAACTCAAAGTGGATCAAAGATCTAGGCATTAGACCAGAGACCCTGTGCCTATGAGAAGAAAGAGTAGGCCCCACTCTGCATCATGTCAGCTTAGGAACTGACTTTCTTAATAAGACTCCTAAAGTGCAAGAAGTAAAATCAATGAATGGGATGATATCAAACTAAAAAGCTTCTTCACAGCAAAGGAAACAAGGAATGAGAAAAGAGAAGCTACAGAATGGGAGAATATCTTTACCATAGCATTAATCTATAGGACATATAAAGAACTCAAAAAACTTGACACCAAAAAAAAACTCCAAAATAATAACCCAATCAATAAATAAGCAAGGGAATTGAATAAGCCCTTTAAAGAAGGAGAAATTCAGTTAAGAAATATGTGAAAAAATGTTCAACTTCTCTAACAATTGGAGAAATGCAAATCAAAACCACTCTAAGATTCCTTCTCACTCCAGTCAGAATGCCAATTATCAAGAATACAACAACAATAAGTGCTAGTGAGGATGTGGGGAAGAGCCTATACTTATACATTGCTGGTGGGACTGCAAATTGGTACAACTACCACGGAAAGCAGTATGGAGATTCCTCAGAAAACTTAGAATGGAACCACCTTTTGACCTAGTTATCCCACTCCTCAGTTTATACCCAAAGGACTTAAAATCAGCAAACTACAGTGACACAGCCACATCCATGTTTATAGCAGCTCAATTCAAATAGCTAAGCTATGGAACCAACCTAGGTGCCCTTCCACAGAAGAAGGGATAAAGTAATTGTGATATATATACAGAACAAAATATTACTCAGCAGCTATAAAGAATGACTTCATGACATTTGCTGGTAAATGGATGGATCTGGATACTATTATGTTAAGTGAAATAAGCCAATCCCAAAATACCAAAGGCCAAATGTTCTCTCTGATATGTGGATGCTGACTCACAATGAGTGGGTAGAGAGGGAAGAACAGAAGTTCATTGACAGGGAAGTGGGGGATGGGAACAGGAAAGACAGTGGAATGAGTCAGACATTACTTTTGTATGTTCATATATGAATACACGACCAGTGTAACTCCACATCAGACCATGCTCTGCCCTGCTTGATCACCTGCTTCTGTGGGCTGCACAAGAATGGGAAGTTATACTTCATGTGGGTATGATATGTCAAAATACACTCTATTGTTATATATAAAAATGAAACAAAACAAACGTGATTCTGCTAGCCCCGTGAAGATGGCAATGCCAGCCATGGGAGTGCACCTTGGAAAACCTCTGGAGAGCAGCACACTGAACGTGAGCCAAGACTGCTCTGTGGTCAGAGCCCACGGGGACCACAGGGATCATGCTCTGCACCTGCTTCTGTGGGCTGCTGAAGGGCAATGTCACCACAGGGAGGCATGGCCATCGCAGGCCTGAGGATGGCTTTGTGTTGGACACAGCATGACCTCGGGGCTTTGAGACTGGGCCGGGGGACCCTGCAGACCCCACTCTGGGCTGAGCCCAGCTCCTGCCGATGTGTGGCCGTGGCTGGACACTACGGAGTCTGAGCAGAGTGAGAACCCATCTCCCCCTGGCAGCTCTCAGCTCACGGAGATCTGACTCAGCAGAGCACCGGCTTCTTCAAGTGGCTGTGCTGCTAAATGTTCAGGGGTTGAAACTTTTTACAGTTAATTACTACAAAAAAATTCAGGAATTGGAGAAAACCATAGATAATGATGATAGTAGCAATAGACAGGAAGCCATGCTGACCAGCACAATGGGTCTCTTCACTCCTCTACACTGAATCACTTCAGAGAAGATGGACACAGTACTTGACTCACTTCTTTACCAAGGAATTCTGCGATAAACCGTGAGTCCGTCATCCTTCACATGGCGCAGACGGTGGGGGGAAGCAATGAAACGTCTCTGTGATTCAGGACATGCCAGCATCTGAGGGACGCCAGGGGCCCAGACAGGCAACAGGGAGAGTCAGAGCCTGTCAGTGGGGAGGGCCCCGCCGGGGGCACAGCCTGGGATCTGCTGCTCAGAGGGTGGCCAAGATGGCCACGGGACCACTCCCCCTTTGCTTTTTATCTTAGACAATGTGCTGGGAAGATGTGCCTGAACAGAGAGCACCAGCCAGGACAGGCCCCCTGGGAGGAAACGCCCTGGGTGGGCAGGCGGCCTGGGGCGGGCACCGGGCCCTCATCACCTCCAAACAGTCTGATTTTGAGTCTTTGCCGATTCTGCCTCAGTTTCCTCATTTTTGAAATTCTAGTAAGAGGAGGCACTTATACCTCAGGAATCTGAAATCACCAAACGTGAATCAAATGACACCGTGAGTTAGCACAGAAATGCAATCTGTTCGAACTCAGAGACTAAAGCTTGGCTTCTGAGTGACTCCATGTCTTCTAACTAAATGAAACAAATCCTGAGGTGCTGAGGATAAGGTTCTGGGGGTTGGCACCGAGACGACTGCTCCAGGACCATTTCAGGATGTTGTGGTCAGTAGGGATGCCACCAATGCCCTTCTGTGCCGGCTACCCCAGACTGGTGTGCGCCAGGCACATCTGCAGAGTGACGCGATCAGCCTGCCCTGCTCCTTACAGAGTACACGGCATGTCCAGAGAAGGGGCTTTGGCTGATGACGTCCTGCCCTGTCACTCTCCCTCCTGGCTTGCTGTCACACTGCCACAATGACTCCCCACTCAGCCACCAAGAGGCATGTGCAATGTTGCTACAACTGCCAGAGACCTCACTCACTCCAACATGGCACTCTGGCCACAATGAGGTCCCCAGGATAGATAGGACGTGATTTAGCTCCTTCGGAGAGGGGAATGCAGATCGCCTTTGGGCAGGCAGGGTGGACTTGCAAGAAAATGGTTAGACGTTGGTGAGGCGTGAAGACGCAGGGGAAGTCCTGCTGAAGACACCTTGATGTGAGAAGCTCTCTCCCTGGGGCCCTGAGACCACGGACCACTGTGTGGGAGAGCGTCCTGGTCTCTGCCCAGCTCCCAGCTCTTATGACACACGGGCCCCTCATGGAGGGATTAACCAAGGATTCTTTCTGATCAGATGGCAGCAGAAGCTCACCCTCCTCCTGGCTGCCCCACTCAGACGAACGAAACCTAGACCCCTGAAGCCCTGCCACATTTCCAACGCAGACAATCTCCAGTGAGAACAGGACCAGGGGTAGACAATGGCCCTCCTGTCAGAGCCTGCTGACCCCATACCCTCCATGCACTGAGGAAGGTGCCCACTGATACAAGTCCTGGGGAGATGGTGGCGAGAGAGGAAGGCTCCCAAGGTGACCCTGGCTGTGGCCACAGGGTCCTGGTTTCCTGATCCCGAACATGTGAATGCACGGCATGCAGGATGTGCAGGGCAGCTTAGGATTCCCTAGATTCCCTCGCTGGACTAGCCACTCAGGCCCCCTGCAGTGGCCCCACAGCAGCAGCTTTGAAGGCCCCAGGTGACTCCAGCTGGCGCCAAGATTGAGAAGCACTGGCCACAGAATACAGGTGTCTTGAGGCGCGACAGCCCCACCTTTAGGACAGCCCCACCTTTCAACTCGCTACTAGAATGGAGGTCAGGGCACTCCCGCCTGGTCTCCTGCCTGGGAAGGTGTCCTCCGCGAGGGGCACGTTAACAACCAAACTCCCTCGCAGCATGGGGTGGGGGCAACCTCCTCCGGGATCCGTTACATTTGGGATCCGCGACCTGGACTATTCCCTGTAACCACTGCGCGGAGAGGCCTGAGTGTGGGAACCCGGGTTTCCAGAAGACCCTAACGGTCCTGAGGCACGGAGCTGGGGCACAGCACCAACACCCCTGCCAGCTCCTTCCTCCTCCAGCTGTGGAGCAGTTGACGACATTGGAAATGGCTGTCACCTGCTTAAAGAAAGGTGGTGACAGCGCTCGACACCCACACTTAGTAAGAGGCCACTTCCCTCCCTGTAGTCGCGTGGACACCAGCTGCAGGCCCACAGGGCAGTCTCCGGTGATTCTCATGTTTTCTGCCAGCCTCCAGCCCCCTCACTGTCCCTTTTCAGGTGTCTCTGCTGCTCAAGGGTGATGCGCTTTCCCTCCAGGGGCAGCCTGTGCTCTTGGGGCCACGCCCTTGGCGATGGGGAACACCACCGTGGTGTTACAGAATGTCCCTTTGCTCCGGGCCACGCTCTTCAGGAGTGTTGTCTGGCTCACAAACCGGCCGTATGATGAAGGTGGACAGTGAGCCACGGGGTGTTCCAACAGCTTGGCCCTTGGAAGGCAGAAGTGTTGGAGCTAAACGGGTTTACATGTGCCTCGGCGGCGAGTGCCTTTCTCCACCCACGAGGTGAGGCTGAGGCTGGGCGGGTGGCCGTCCATCTATCTGCAGGAGGGGTGCAAGTGGACCTGCTCTCCCCATGACAGGGCCGGCTGCAGCAGCGTGAGGTCTGGGGCCACCACACACAAAGCACTGTCCGGTGAGCCTCTTCCGTCTTGTCAAGAAAATAGACTGCAGCAGGGTTTCTGGAAAAAATATCTGTTCTTTGGTGGTGGACCATTATAGAAAGTTAGAACAGCGTGGGATGCAACACGTTGGCTTTCAAGCTGACTTCAAAAGGCAATGGAAAATGTCTACGTTCTTCTGTGCCTTTGAAGCCAGATTTAAAGTGAGGTAGTCAGTGTAGTTAGGTAAATCGGGTCTAATACCGAGTAAGATCTAAAATGGAGGCCATGCTGACAATGATTCCGGAAACGCAGGACAACTCATGGAATGTTAATGAAGTCCTGGAAAGGCCCTAGGCCAAAGTCCACCCCAAAGAAATGTTAATGGAACCCAGGGAACAGCCCCCCAAAGATTTGGAGATAGCCCATCCCAAAGAAGTGATAATGAAGTCCTTCCTGCCCAGGTTACTTGTTTGGCCCACCTGTGTCCCACCCCTCAGGCCTTCCCACCTACATTCCATCACCAAAACTACAAAAAGGGGAGACAACCGCACTTCCACGGATTCCACCTCTTGGGTCCCCTTCTTCCTCCGGGAGAAGTCTTTTCTGCTGTCCTTTAATAAACTTCTAATTTCTACTCTGACCTTGCCTCGGCGGGCTTCTCTGGTGTTATTCTTCAACATTGGGGGAGCAAGGACTCGTCACCGGTCGACAGCGGTAACACTTTCATGGATCTCTCACAAGCAAAAATGATACTGCGTACTCAAGTAAACTATTCTAGAATATGTAGAAGTGACTTTATATACAAAAAAAGTCAAATATGAAAATGTGAAATACAGAAGGTACCAGCAACCTGTCACCTGTGACCTGGACAGAGCTGCTGCTGTCATTCTGGTCCAGCTCCTGACAATGGGTCCGCCTGCTGTGAGCACCCGCCTGTGGGGCACCTGCAAACAGACTCAGCGCCTGCTTGCTCCATACCAGCCGGGTCAGCGGCCACTTCTCGGGGGCACTTAGAAGGCTTACACACCCAAGGGGACAGAAGTCAGGAGACAGTGGTGGGCTCTCGCATTCAGAGGCCAGGGCCAACCTGAGCGAGCCCAGGGCAGCTTCCCAGGCTGGCCGCCTGCATTCAAGCATTCCACCTCCCCTGCTTCCTCCCCTTCCTTCCAGAGGCCCACGGTGGCACCCACTTGAGGGTGAGAAAGGAGTCTTGGGAGGGGCAGGAGGAGCTGTCCAGGGTCACTGCTCAGATCCGGAGGCTACACGGAGTCTGGGGCAGGAGGGAGATGGCTGCCTTGAGTGGACCAGCATGCCCCCAGTCTCCATCTTCAACCACAGGAAGACTCTGCCTCTGGTCCGAGCCACAGGGTGGGCCAGCAAAGGCCCATGCTATTTAGGATTGCTCCCTTTAAAACAAGGGCTTTACTGAGATCATCCACATTTCAAACAATTCCCCCATTCAAAGTGCACAATTCAGGGGTTTTTGCGTGTTCAGTTGAACAATCACCACCCATCAATTTTAAAACATTTTCATCACCCAAGAAGAAGCCAAGACCAGGCACACTGCTGCTGTGTCCCCAGCCCAGCCCTGTAACCACTGACCTCCACACAGACGGAGCAGCACACACGAGGACCCTGGGCCGGGTCTCACTGGGCAGCTGTCTTCCAGGCCCACCACGTTGCCGGTGGAGCATGCAGCGCTCTCAGCCTCCTTTATCCTCACTGGACACTGGCTTCTCCCCACTGCTGGGTTCTTGTGAACTGGCTGGTGCCGCCACAGACATTCCAGTGCAGTCTCCGTGTAGCCCGTGTTTTCATTTCTCCTGGTGAATACCCAGGAGTGGGGCAGCTGGGCCTCGTGGTCACCTGTGTCTAACCTTGTGAGAAACTGCATGAGCAGTTTGGTTTGAACTACAGAATGTTTAATGTATTTCTTTTTCTCTGGGACAACTATTAGGTAGAGAGGTTATTTTATTAAAAGTTGGGGATAGGAAGTCAAAGCTTGCTTTGTTTTCTATACCTCTTCTTACTAACAGAGCAATTATTTAAAATAACATTGTCATGAGACTCTTGAAACATTTGTTCATGTTCACCTGGTAACAGTTACATAAATACTGTTATACGATAAAAATGTTAAATCTAAAAGCGTGGCTTTAATCAGGTTGCAACACTCAACTAGAAACTCAAGTGCCCAAGTCTTCTGTGCACACAGGAATTTCCAGAACAACCTGTGAGCACCCAAATCCTTAGCTGTACTCCTGAGCAACCCTGGCCTTTGCTCATAGCGAGTTCCCCTTGGACGTGCATGGGACCCCAGGTGACACCAGGGTCAGTGTCTGCATTTTCTGATTGCTGGTCATGCTGACAACATCACCCTGATTCCTCTCCTCTGTGGAAGTGGTCACCTCCTTGAGCCTTGGGTCTCGCTCACCTGCCAACTTCTCCTGACACCTCCTCGTGTGAGAGCGCCTTCCCTGTGCCACACGTCAGGGCAGTCCCAGTCTGCATGCGTGCCAGCTGGCTGGCTGGTGACGTGGACTGGGTTCAAAGGCGCTTGTGTATCAATAACTAAGAAAACGGTGAAGAAACCACGCAGCATGTGAACATAAGTTTCTGAGGCAGGACGGCTCGGTGGCCCAAGGGTCAGCTCCACTGCTGGAAGGAGCACACCCGAAACCTTCCATTTACTGGGGAAAAGACATTCAAGAAAGTTCCACCCGAATAAAACAAGGGATTGGGTTTCCAAGGTGGAGTCTTGCTTGGTGATTTCTTGTGGACAGCAGATTGACTGACATCTTGGAAAGCCACACCCGCCTCAGGCGCTGTGTGGGATCACAGTCAGATGGAGGGAAAAGGCACACATATGTCAGTCGCACAGCCCAATCAGGCAGTAATGTCAGGCCAGGCCCCTCTTGTGCTCAAATGAGCACAGCTCACACACACAGCCCATGGCTCGCTTGCGACATGCATGGATCTGGTCTGTCCCTTACGCCCTCCACTGGTGGTCCTGTCTCCTCTCCCCAGGAGAAGGCATGGGACTCGGAGCCAGCATGCCGCTGTCTCTGCAGCTCCCTGCACACCACTGCCACGGACATTGTGCTCTAAGAGAAACCAAAGGCTGCCTGAGTCTTACAGAACCCCAAAGCTGACCACGAGCTCCCCTGCTCCTGCTGGGTAACCCCCCAGGCGAGGCTCCCTGGCCTGCTGGCTCCTCTGTGGGCTGGGCCAGCTGGGCCCCATTCAGCCTGCAACCTAGCGGATTTCCCTCCCCTGCCAGCCACAAAATCAAGTACATCATCTCATGTGCAGGGACTGGGCCACCTCGCCCTCGCACGACACAGCCTGCCTCCCCCGGCCTCAGCTCTTGAGAGCAGCCCATGTGACCTGTGTGGCATTAATGGCCACCTCCCTGGGCGGAAGCAGAGACTAATAAACCGCTGCCAACTGGGTGTCCAGAGCCAGGTGTTGGGGGTTCAGCCTCTCCTACTGTGCAGCATACTCCCCTCACCAAGAGCGAACAGGGTGCAGGGTCACGAGGTGGGTGAGACTCTGCACCCCGCTATGTTCTCACCCCGTGTGGTGCTCTCACCTCAGGGTGGGAGCAGAGGCTGGAAGCCACTGCTGGACTGGACTCCCAACTCCCAGTCACTGGGACAGCAGGAAAACAGCTCAGCCACGAGCCACACTTGACCTGAAGCTGAGCTTCCCGGTGACCCCGGGTGGGTCTGTCACGCACACAGAGGTAGCAGCCTGCTCCGCCTGCTGCTCTCTTCCCAAGGCTCTCCAGGAGGAGCATCTGTGGATGGCTGGTGTTTACGCAAGATGGCTCTCCTCCCCAAACTGGAAATTCTGCCTGGATATCTTAAACACCCAGGGAACGTTTGTATTGCTTATCGACTATCAGACAGCAGGGCCCATGTGCTCCGGAACCCATGAGAACCCATGAGAACCCATGAACCATAGTGGGGTGAGCGCCTTCTCGGCGCTTCTCCAAACAGCGCCCTGAGGCCTTACCTTTCAAGGTGGCTTTCCTCAGGACCTTCATGGCGTACAGCTGGCCAGCATCAGATCCAGTGACCTTCCTCACCAGGAACACCTGGTAAGCAGAAAACATTCTGAAACTGACCAGACCTCAAACTCAGCCCTCCCGGCTTGGCAGGGGCTCCACAGAGGAATCCCCACAGCACAAAGACCCCGCAGGAAGTCTGACCCTCCCCACTGCCCGGAGGAGCCCGGCCAGCTGCAGCCCGTGGGGACCACGGTCGTGTTCGTAGAGCCATCTGGTCTTGGTGCCACTAACTTTCTATTTGGAACTAGAAGCATGTTTTCTCTTTTTGAAGAATGTTTAGAAAAACAAAATATTCGAAAGTTTTTAGGGAGATAATTTGTTCTATTTTAATAACCCTCTGTAAACTGCCCCCACCCATGAAAACCACTCAGAGTTCGTCCTGCCCGGACAGCAGCGCTGCCCAGCCTTTGAGATCCACCAGCTTCCCTTATTAGACTCTCCTCACCCAAACTGCACCTGCAGGCAGCTCAGGTCTACTGACAGTTAGTTCTAGCCGGCTCTCAGACACACTCAGCACTTTCTGAGACACTTTTTAAGGTGTATCTGAGGTAAACCAAAAAGAAGAGGGAATTGAGACAGGCTAAGTTTAAACTCCCCTTCATACTTGGAATAAAATTAGTAAAGGAAAAACATTCAGAGGATCCTTTATGAAAAGAAGTCCCCAGGCAAATGAAGAACATGCGGATTTTCCTACAGATGCGAAACTCGATTCCCCAGAGGCTCTGGCTGCGAGGCAGGCAGAAGGGGCTGCCCACGGGGTGTGGTCTGAGGGCAGAGCAGCCTTTCTCCTTCCCAGGGCCTCTCTTTTCAGCCTCAGAAAGCAGAGGACCAGCTCTAAGCAAGTGCCTGGGGAAGTCTGGCTGGACACAAATGCTCAGAGGAACCAGGCTTGGTGGAATGGAGCCACGGTGAGCCGCGTGCACTGCCTGGAAGTGGGGAGGGGAGGAGAGGAGCTTCTCCCCACAGACGGACATGTGACCAGTGCTTGCTCTCTCAGGCCTCCCACTGATGAGGACAGACACTCAGGACTCAGGCAGCACAGGGTCTCGGGCAGACCCTATGAGGGACGGGCAAGAAGACACAGGTCCCAGCACAGGGGTGGATCCACAGAGCCTGACCTCAGTTCCAAGACTGCACCCTGTGTCCCAGAGAGACTCGCCACCTCCAGACCCCAGAGCTGTGTCCCCCGTCCCTCCAGTACCTGTCACTGCTGCAACCACACCAGTGTCCATGGACAATTGCTGGACCCCTCTGCCCAGGGCCGAGAGGCGGGCCGGTTCTGTGCAGTGGTGTGCTGCCTGAGATGCCTGGGTCCTGGGAAACATGGCAGATGGAGATAGGCTCCCTTTTCTGGGGTTTGAGAACTGTGTTTATTTGGGGCGATGGTGGAACACCTACACACATTTGCACCTCTGCAGGGCTGGTGCAGCCTGGAGAGACAACTTGGGGCTTACCCTCATGGGCACTGACTGGCATGCAGGATTTGAGGCACTGAGCCCTTCTGCAGGACCTGGGGACCCCGGTTCTACACACAGCTCTGCCATAACCGTGCAAATTACTACAGATGGACAAACTCTGCTATCTTAGAAATGTCCTGCTAGGCCAACGCCTCTCTTGGTGTAGGGGACAAGATTCCCAACAGGCAGGAAGAAACATGTCAGCAGTGGTCAGAAGAAGGGATTATTTGCAGACAGAGAACCATCAGTGCCCAACTCCTGAGTCTTCCCTGATACTTATAAGACAATCACACACAGCACAGTCTAGTTCCCGCCTGAGGCTGCACTTCCATCTACTGTCTGTGGAGACCAGTGAAGCTATAGGCACTTGGCTATGAGTGTTGTGGAGACTTCTCATCAGCCCCTTGCTGGTGCCCAGGAGGCGGGAGGCGGGACACGCAGCAGGAGTCCAGGTGGTAGGCAAGGCTGAAGGATGAGTCCTGGTCCCAGGGAGGCCGCAGGGTCACCACTGAGTCTCTACCCACACCCAGGAGAGGAAGTCGGGTCTCAAAGGTCTCAAGGGGATGGGGTGAGTGACGGCCGGCTGGTGGAGGGATGGTCTGCTGTTTTCAGTCCAGCAGTTGAAGGGCAGTGACAGTAGTGAGGGGCAGGGTGTGGCCCTCCTCAGTGGAAGTTCTGACTGCATTCAGGGAGCACTGAAAGCTCACCCCCCTGGAGCCTGGACCACCAGAGCTGCCAGTTACAACGCAGTTCACAGGGTGCCAAACCGTGCGGGTGTTCACGTGAGATCTCTCGCTTCTCACAGGAAGGGCGGCTCCGCTCCACTAACGGGATCAAACTCCTGCTAGTGCCAGGACTTCCAAGTCATCGCGTCAGGCGCTCCCACGGCCAGCAGAGGGCTCAGCAGCAGAAGCCTGGCACCTTGAGGCGAGCCACCAAGACCGCAGCAGCTTAGACACAATCGGCAGGGCCTGGCCGCACCCTGCGTGGCCCTCTGTGCCCTGCCAGGCTCGTGCACTGTAGCACTCAACGCCGACGCAGCAAAGGCAGCTTCCGAACAGCTCTGCCGTGTCAGCAGACACAGTCACCTAACCCAGTGGCACACACCACCGCGCTACATTTTTAGGATGGCTCCTGCAGCCATGTGGCCACAAATGCAGCCTGGGACAGATGTGACATCATCCTGAATCGCCCCATTCATTGGGGACCACTGTGGTCCACAGAATCAGCACCTGATGCTCTCAGCACTGGAGTGTGACAGCTGGTCTGCAGTGGGCCACGTGGCAGGAAGGCAGGCGTCTGACCCATTCCTGTGCTGCCACCCACGGGGTCACAGGAAAGTTCTAAAATTTTAAGACTTTGGTTTGCTTCCTTCTCAGAGTGTGAAAATCATGACCTACAGACCACTCCCAGGACTCCACGGAAGGGAGCCCCAGGAGCAGCAGAGAAGCGGGGAGTCACTCTTCCCAAGAGCACGGGGCTCTGTGCCCAGCCTCTGCGCCCGAGAGGCAGGTGGTCCATGCCACCCCTTCAGCACTCGGCTGTGCCTGGCCACACTCCATTGCTTTCCCAGGCCATTTTTTAAAAAAATATTTATTTTATAGTTGGACACAATACTTTTATTTCACTCATTTTTTATGTGGTGCTGAGGAGAGAACCCAGGGTCCTGCCCGTGCTATGTGAGCACTCTACTGCTAAGCCACAACCCCAGCCACTCCCCCACTGGGTTCCTGGGCACAGTGAGCCCTGCAGGCCTGAGCTCGGGGCTAGAGCCATCGCCAGCACGCTGTGCTCCGTGTCGGGGTGCTGCGGCTTCTAGGCCTCAATTGCTGCCGAAAGAAATTCCACAGCCAGAGACGTTTCGTTCCTCCAGTGTGTTCTGTGTGGGGTTGTTGTTGTGGGGTTGTTTGTTTACAGGAATAATCTTCTTGTGGCACAAGCAGAGAGTAGTGACCGAGGATCCTGTAGAGGGCCTGAACGGTTAGGGTCCCTGACAGTCGTCCTGCAGACACTCCTGGGCTCTGGGTGCAGTGCAGGCCTGCATGCCCAGGTCTCCCCGGCCGAGGCTAGATTTTATCCATTTCTCTGTCTCCCGTGTCTTCAGTCATTCAGTGGAGAGGAGGGTGGAGGGGCTCAGAAGCAGGCCAGGCTGTGAGTGGACCCACCTGCAGGCAGGGCCAGACTCATGCTGGTCTCTGGCTGGAGCGAGGGTGGTGGAATCCAGGACTCTTCTCCCTCAGGGGTGGAAAGGAGGCCCGCCCCTGCTTGAGGCCACGGCGTCTCCTCTTGGCAGCCATGGAGAAGTGTGGGCAGCAGAGCCCAGGCTTGTCCTCCCCCTGCGGCTGTTGCCTGGATGGAAAACACAGCCTCCGTGGACGAGCGCAGAGACACTGACCGTGGCTGCTTCCCACGAGGGCTCTGCTTCCTTCCCAGTAACCTGAGTGAAGCTCTGAGGACCAGCCTACTGCACCGGGTCCCACTCAGTGCACAGAGGGGGCTTGAGCCTTGCTCCCCTGTCCTGCAGCCTAGCCTGGCCTGGCCTGGCTGCCACCGCTGGCTCTCAGCGAGCAGGAGCTGAGCCGGCCATCGAGGTCACCTTAGGGCACACCCACCAGAGGGGCTTGTCTCCTGCTTCTCCTCTCTGACCCTCTGAACTGACTCAGTTATTCTTTGTATCATGAGGACACGTGTGGCTATAACAAGAGAATTCACAAGAGGGCCAGGAAGGCCAAGCGTGGCATATCACGGGGGTCAGCGCTCCAGGAGGATTCTGCCAAAGGCCGTCATTCTACTTGTTTTCCAAGGGTTTCTTTTTTTAATTTTAATTTTTTAGTTGTACATAGTCACAATACCTTTGTTTTATTTATTTATTTTTATGTGGTGCTGAGGATGGAACCCAGGGCCTCGCATGTGCTAGGCGAGTGCTCTGCCACTGAGCCACAACCCCAGCCCCCCCAAGGGTTTCTTTTTAAAGCAAAATTAAAATTCAAACTTTGAAGTCTGAACGAAGGAATTGGGAAGCCTTTTCTCTTTTTGTGTTTAATACACTAGTTTTCCAACCAGGGTATTTAAGGGTGGTGGTTCTGCAGTCAGGCACTACTGGACACCTGGAGCACTGGTCTGCTTCCCCGGAGCCCAGGAAGCTTTTCCTGTCTCCCTGTCACCAGGAACTCAGTGCCCCTCTTGGGATGGGGCTGTCGCACCCATGGTGTTTCCAGCAGTAACAGAGCTGGTCACCCACAGCCATGAAACCCGGCAGGCCTCGTCCGTGCTGCACTGGCGCAAAGACAATTCTGGCCCACGCCTGCAAAGGCTGACTCCACTCATGAAATGACACGTGGGCAGCACCTTGGAAAGTCAGCAAAATGAAGAGGACCCCTGTCTGTGTTTTCAAATCACACTTCTCCAAGAAATAATCTTTCCTATTTTTCTGGTTAGTGCAAGACATTGAGCTGTCCCCTGAAACAGGCTCTGTGTTCTGCTTTTCATGATGGCTACTTACAGAGTGAGGCTTCACAAACACTACGGGAACCGTAGTAAATAGCATTCTATAGACCAAAATGGCCCGAATACTGGTGATGTGCAGCAGAATAAACACATTCCTCACCACATTACCCAGCAGAAAAGAAAAAGAGAAAAGTCCTTCTACTTCATCAGCATGACAAAAGATAAATTTCTGCAAACAACTTTATGTGGTCTGTAAGAGATTATTCAGATATCAGCATACTATTAATCCTACCCTTAAGTGGGATTAAGCTGATTGCATTTTAGTAAAAAGTCAGGGGAAGGCTGGAGAGGTCTGGTGGACGTCCACAGGCCACACGAAAGCAGTTGAGGGCCAGGCTGCCTCCCTTCCCTGGAGGAGAGGGCTCCCTGGGCATGGCAGGCCATGCCTGCCATCCACCCTTCACACCAGGGGCAGAGAAGCCAGAGCTTCCCGGGAACAAACCCCAGGCCACCGAGTGAAAGCACCTGTTGGCATCTGCTGTCTCTGGATGTGGCCCAAGTGAAAGGCAGCCTTTCTCATTTCCTGGAAGAAATCAGTTTTTATTGCTGTAATTTGGAAGTAGAAGAAGAAAGGAAGCCAGCAGTTCTGGCTACACACACACACACACACTGCAGCAGCTGCCAATCACATAAGGTGGGGCTCATTACCATCTTGCAGGAGGGGAGACACTCTGAGAGGCAAAGGAGCTTTGCTCAGAGGCTAAGGGAGCCTTCCAGATGTCATGAGGCCAATCCAGAGAGGTGTTTTTCCTCCTTCTCTTATTCTACTGTTTTGAGCTTTAAAAAGCTAGCTGTTAGGATGCACTGCCACAGATGCTCTGGCTCAAGCTCAACTGCCCCGCTCCCCTTGGTGACCAAGGGAACCTTGGGGAGCAGCTGGGGAGGCCAGGCTCCATGGTCTTGAGGGGGAGGAGGTCCCCACTGGACACAACTCCCTGATGGGCAAGGGCCCCGGCACTGATGTGCACAGGCTGCAGGTCACCTGGGCTGTGCCGAGCTAGGACCATCTGTACTTCTCATTCTGTCAGGTGTGGCCCCTGTGTCCTTGATGCTCAGGAGTGAGACCCTCTTGCACCCATCCGGGAGCTGAACTTACCTTCCCATAGGACCCTTGTCCTAAAACCTTCAGCAGCTCAAACTGGGAAGGATCGGCCTTCTCAAACCCTTCTTTGACATGGTGACTGATGTCGATCTCCTTCACGATGCCTTCTTCCTGCGGAGAAGAGCAGTATACTGTGACACAGGGGCAGGGTCCCTGGGAGTTGCCCTTAGCACCTCCCTCCACTGTAGTCACTGTGATTGGCTCTGCCACAGACTTCCGGGATTGGAGGGACGTTTGTGACACCATGCAGCTTTATGGAATCATCTCCAGTTAGTTTGCTGGCATGTGAGCCTCAAATTGTTTCTTTTCTGCAGGGATTTTTGTCATTTGGTCTTACCAGTACCTCTGGGAAATCTAAAGGTAGTCTCAATGAAACCCATTCTACTTAACAATTTGAGCAAAACTTTTGGTTGGGGTGACCAGCAGCCACAGAACAGACAGCCTAGGGGGTCGGTTCAGTGTCTACACGCTGTGCTCAGAAGGGCACGGACAGGTTCCCACGTGTGACGTCACTGGTGAAATGCAGATGGTCTGGTCGCCTCTCCCCCCCCATTCACACTATCCCTGATGTTTTTGACACAGCTGATGTGATGAATGCTTCCTTGCCACCCTATGGATTATATTTCAGAAGCAGTGAGAAAGTTTTCTCCAATCTAGAAGCAAGAATTTCCTGTAGGAAAAAGAACCTACATCTTTAAGATAAAGCCTCGACAGAGATCACTTTCATGCCAAGCTGCCCCAGGCAAAGACACTGGGCGGCACTTGCACAGGTAGGTGGGCCTTCTGCCCAGTGCCACTGTCAGGTGAGGACCTGGAGAGCAGCCGCTTCCCGACCCGGAGCCTTCTCTTCTCCAAGGCATCTCTGCGCCTTCTGAGAGGCTCCTCCTGGCTCCTGGGCGCCGGGGGAAGGCGCTTTTAGTGACACAGCAGAGAGCCGTGAGGAAGTCATGCAGAGCAGGCCCGGGGCCCTGGGCACCTAGGCCCCGCGGTCCTGCGGAGGGCACCCCTGCTCCTCACGCTCCCAGCCCAGGACTCACCATACAGCCACGCGCCTCTTCCCTGTGCTTCAAATGAAACCCCAGCAGCAGCCATCTGCCTTACGACGCTTGAATCACCTCTAAGGTTACTGCTTTCCCTCCAGGAACTGCAAGAGCAGAGGAGGGAAGGGCCTGTGCGCTCTGCTTCCCATCCTGACAGTTACTGGAAGCTTCCTGATTTCCACATGGTTGAGGATTATTCGCCACTTTGGTAAAAACAATGTTCTTTTCTTGGAAACGCAAACACTATGGCCCCAGTTCTCTCTGGCTGGTTGTAAGGTTTACAGAAGCTCACTTACAAGACACAGGATTGTAACGGTGCTTCTTTGTCTTTGCTTCTTGAACAGATAAGTAAAACCCCGGGGTGCACAGTTTTGGGTGGTGGCTTTGAGGACAACCCAGCACTGGAGCTCAGATGTTCTGAACCCCAGGGCCACCAGAGCCACAGGAAGCTCCAGGTTTTGTAGTGAACTCTTCCAACTTGCAATAGGGAAAACAGTCAGCAGGGGCCCTGGGGCTGTGGGTGTGTCACAGCCCTATCCACAAGGAAAGCCCTGCTGGTGGCTGTAGAAGCCCAAAGCCAACCCTACACCCGCTGGGCACAGATATGCTATCTTTTTCTGCCACTGACCTACCATTGGAAGAAGGAACTGGGAAGATTATCTGTCATTTAAATAAGACACTCCTTTTCTGTTACAAAACCCTCTCCCCGGGTCAAGACGTCCTCTGCCCACAGCACAGAGGCAGTGGGGTGATGTGAGTCATCCAGAATCCCAACCTCCCTCCTAAACAGCCCCAGCCCTGCAGCTGTGCAATGCAACACCTAGCTTACCTAAGGTCACAATCCCCTCAGTACATCTCTCTGGGCTCCAGTGGGAATGTGAACGTGAGCAGTCACACTGCTGAACCAGAGTCAGATGTGATGCTGTCCAGAGGCTCAGGGCAGGAGGGAGAATGAAAGTGGCCAGGGACACGGGCCAAAGAGGCTTGGACTCCCACACTGGTCTCTGCCTGAGGCCAGTTTCACAGCACTCGGGTGTGCTTCAGGAGCTCTTTTGGAAGGCTGGAGAATCACAAGTAAAAAATAAGCCCCCCTTCCCCACTGTGGGCCACCATCCCCTCGCTGCCCCGAGGGACAGGCCATCCCGAAGGCTTGCCCAGCCGGAGCTGGCAACACCAAGGCGAGTGCCTGCCCTCGGGGAATCGGCCATGAACTTGGCTCCTCTTGATGCCAGCCACCTCCCCAGCCCCTGGCAGGCCACGCTCTTAAGCCAGCTTCAGAGCTCCTGCAAACACAGACAGCACCGCAGGCCACCCCTGCTTCCTTGATCTCAGCCACGTACCTTCTTGAGTTATGGCCCTAACATCTCAACTCACACATTTAAATGCAAACATCTACCAGCATTTACAAGATGTGTGCACATTCTTGCTGTCAAAGGGTTTAGAGAAAATGGACCCCAAGCACAAATAAAATTTCACCTCCTAGAACAGCATTTGCAACTCCAGATTTCTCTCTTGATACAGCTAACTTACCATTTAAAATCAGTAAGGTCTCTACCAACCACTCAACAGAATCTCAACTAGCAACAGAAAAAAGAACCAACAGGGTCCCATTTGAGAACTCAGAGTTCTGAGTTCATGGTGACGTTTGGGTCTGAACTTGCTTGAGGACACCTAACTATGTCCCAAGAACTAAGACAAAACTGGAGCTCAGGGGACCCAGTGGCGATGCAGGGCAGAGCAGGGCAGTGTCCACAGAAAGCAGCTGGGCAGGAGAAGGAAGGAGGGCCCCGGCAAGGCTGCTCCCCACTGTCTCTGGACACCTAAAGGACCACGAGAACAAAACTATTCCTGCCTCATTGTGAAGTAACATCTGTGATCTCTCCTTGGTGAGGCAGGCCGTTCTATCTAGAACACTACGCGGATGTGCACGCCATCCCCCAGGAAAACAGTCTGCTCCTAAATCCACGCCACACGGGTGCTCTACACTTGGTTCTGAGCACAGTGCCTGGGAAGAGTGTTTTTAAAATAACTTGAGTGATGGAAAGAGAAGCAGGTACCATGACCAGGTGCTGGCCCCACAGGCGAAGATGCCAAAAGGCTGTAATGTGAGAAAGAAGCTAGAGACATGAACAGTTTAAACCACGTCCATCCATGGACACTGTCACGACAATGCTTCCAAAATCCCTGCAGAGCATCATCCGAGAGTCCTGAGGCTGAACTGCCTCACCGGCTTCAGCAGGTGCTCCCAGGGGCTGGAAAGCTAGAAGAACAGCCCCCACAGCAAGTCTCGGGAGCTGGACCCCAGCTGCGCTAATTCTCCGCTCCCTGTCAAAGTCGCCCCCTCAGGGAATTCCTGTTCTGAATCATCTGCTGTTCATGTCATTAAAAGTATAATATTTATGAAAAGAAAATGCAAATTAAAAGTTGTGGGAGAATATTGATAAAAATATAGGAAATAAAAATTAGACAAGTGTTAAGATTTGTTTCCAAAAAAAAGGAGAGGTCATTCTAGAAATCAGAGCTGCATGCAGGATATCAGTTCTCAGAAAATTATAGAATAAGTTTGCAGGGTTTGTTTGTACAAATACAGAAACAAGGACAACACCTCAAGGCTGTACCCACAGTCTGTTGGTGAGCCCTGCTCTGCTTCTGAGGTTAAGACATCAGGGGATGCGGCCACAGCGAGACGCGAGCCTGATTTTGATGAGACTTGTGACGCTCTTTCCTGCAGCTCAGATAGGCCAGAGGCCCACCATGCCATGGAGGTCCAAGGAAGGAGCACCAGGAGCCACTCTTCATGGTACACATACAGGACCTGCTCATCCAAGAACATCTTGTTCAGAGGTCTCAGCACAGCCATGGTGCCACCTGCATCACGACCACCCAGGGGATCTGCTGGATTCGCAGACTCCAGGCCCAGGGGAGGACGACATGGAGGCCAACTTTGTCTTGGGGGACAGCGGAGATACCTAGCAAGCTCGAGGCTGGTTTCATAGCCTCCCAGGGCAGGGGACCTGGTGACAATTCCCACAGCTTGCCCCAAGGGACTTCTGGTCCACCTCTGCAGAAAGTGAGTCCTCTGGGAGCTGCATCCCATTGTAAGAACAAACCAGGACAAAGTCCGCCTCTGTGCCCACCCAAGGTGTCTCCCCACACCCACAGGGGCCCTGACACATGCAAACACACAGGACCAGAGGAACCTCTTATTCTGGACGGGTCGGGTTGATGGTTTGGACAGGATTCCTGCGCTAGGGGAGCGGTGTTCAGAAGTCAACGGCTGCACGCTGAGAGCTGCTGCCTAATCAGTCCATCCTAGTTTGAGAGGACTGAATGGCAGCTTAGGCAGGCAGGGCCTGGCTGGAGGAGGTGGGCCACTGAGGTGTGCCCTGGAAGGGTGCATCTTCCCCCCAGCTCCCGCTGGTTCCTGGCAGCCTCGAGCAAAGCGGCTTCCCTCCCCCACGCCCTTCAGCCATGGTGCGCCACCTCACCTCCGGCCCAGAGCAATGGAGTCGGCTGTCAGTGGACAGAGACCTTTGAAACTGAGATTCCCTCCTTTAAGTCGTTCTTGTTGAGTATTTCACAGGGATGAAACACTGATTAAAATACTGGGTATCTTGTGCAAGGATCCAGGGCAGAGCTGCAGCTAGAATTCAGACTGCGATGCCAGGATCCATGCGTGGTTCCTCTCTGGCCAGGGCCCAGGGAATGTCGGAGAGGTAGTAGCTGCTGAGTCCCAGGATCTTCTCTGCTCTCTAAATTGCCCCTTACAGGTCTCAGCAAAAGTGTCACTTTCGCTGGTGAGAAGGAAGGTGCAGTGAAACCCAAGGGCCAGCCGCATCATCCAATCAATAGAAAACCATCCTACAGAAAGCTTCATGTCTCTGAAGGGCTAAATATAGGCTGAGCCACCAAGTGCAGCAGCATCAAGGGCAGGAATCAGGCCAGCCACGGGGCACGTGCTGGGGAGCGGTAAGGCAGGGCTGGCTTTATTTAAGAATAAGTCTGTCCCAGAACACAAGAGGAGGGAGCAGGAGGGAGAGGGCAGACACCAGCATGGAAAAGGCTGCTGGAATGTCAGGACGGCAGATGCAAGCTCTGAAATTTCAGGAGCATGACACAGTACACCGAGAAGGGGAAAGAAGGCCTCCTCCACTCTCCGGATCTGCTTTCCTGTCCTGGTGAACAGATCCGTCCTGACGATGCTCATGCTCATGTCCCCTGGAGGGACAGACTTGCGAGTGCGTGGCAGAGCTCCCTCTTCTCCCCCACCCTGGGGTCTTTTCTTTTTCTTGCCAGAAAGGTGATTTAGTGCACCAGAGGCTGCAGAAGCAAGAGTGGTCATGGATGTCACCACACACGACAAAAACAAGGACTGGGCCAGGGCCTTCCTTATCTCAGGAAGAGACTGAGATTTAAAAGCAGTGACAACGTCAAATGCTGGTGAAGATGCAGAGAAGCCGGGCCTTCCGTGCATTGCTGGCTGGATGTGAAGGGGACTGGCCAATCTGCAACCGTCTGGCGGCTCCCCTATAAAGCCACACGTGTCTGAGCACACGTCATGGCGACCGGCTCCGGGGCACCAGCCACCTCCCCACCTGGCACACCAGTGTTTACTGCAGCTTCGCCTCCATAAGGCACCCACACGTGTCCCAGTGCGGTGGTCCATGGTGGCACAGCAGGCCAGGGACACGGGTGCAGCAGAAGGATGACCTGCAGCTGGGCACGGCCGGCACACAGACATCCAGAGAACCGCACTGAGGGACCAGCCGGTCCCAAGATGACACGACCTGTGGCTCCACGTTGGCCACATTCCTGACACGCAGAACCATGGGGAATCCAGGTCCATGGCTGAGGGGAGGGGCGGAGTGCAGACCCACACACACCCGTGTAGAACTGGGGGGCCTGAGTCAGGCCTGTCAACGGCACTGGGTGTCTAGCCCTGGTTCACCACGGCCTCCCGCTACACGGGACCTAGGAGGTCTTCTCCATGCTGCTTTTTGCAGATTTCTGTGACCCTATAATTAATAATTTTTGATGCTTAAAAAGTGACTTTGAAGTCTGTTTGGCAATATTGAAATCCTTTGTTATAGGATTTAAAGGAGTAAAATAAATCTTATGTCCATTAGTACTACTATGACATCTAAAATGTTTTGCAGGAAAACACATTAAGACATTAGAAGTAGTAGCAGAGAGTATAAATAATTAATATCTTTTCCTTTGTTTCTCAAACTTCTTTTCCATCAATATAAAACTGATCAAGATGATGCAATATTCCATATAAGAAAACATACACAACTAAAGCCACACTACTAGCTGTCATTGTGGGATCCAAGAGTCACCCACTGCGGTCACCCCAGCTGTACTGACATATCACGAGAGTCAAGGCAAAAGTAGTTGTGATTTTTGAAAGACTAGTAATACCACATAATTTGTGATAGAAAACAATTAGAAAAGGTCCAGATAGTATTTTTGAAGGCAGATGATAAAATTAGTGAAAAATGATGACTAGATATTATTAAAGATTTTAAAATTTTAATGCTCAACTTGCAAAATTCAGCTTTTGCATTAACACAGAACCTCCAGCCAGAACACAGATGGAAAATGGCCCTCTGGGTGATGTGGAAAGAGCCTCCACCCAGGGTAGGTGGCCAGGAGTTAATGGGGGTTTTCCTGGAGGAGAGGTGTGGTGAGTGGGTGGGGGGATCAATTTGCTGGAAACATTAAAGAAAGGGAAACACTTGTTTAAAATGAAATCAGGGACTACGGCCTGCTACAGCTGATGGCCACTGGCAAGGCAGTGGACGGCGCTGGTGTCAGGTGTGGCTACTGGGGGTCTGCAGCAGGTTCCCCAGGAACAGCACTCCTGACGGGAGGCGGATGTGTAAATGAGGTGCTCGAGCAGCGAAGAGAACCATTTCTGTCCAGACTCCACGGTCCAGACACTTTTCAGTTTCTGCTAGAAGCAGATCATCGGTTCAGTCTTCAGAGAGACTGCTGTCGGGCAGCTGCACTGGCCGTGCATGTGGCTAACGGCGCTCAATGGCCCCCAGCCCACCCGAAGTCATGTTGCCCTCTACCCCTGGCCTGCAGGCCTGTCGGAGCTGGGGAACTTGGCCCAGAAGGAGGCTGCAGATGGAGCAAGCTCATGTTGAGACCCACACACATCAGCTTTTGCCAACATGAGCCATAAAGCCCAGACTTCCAAACATCATGAGCACAGAAGAATTTCAAGAGGTGTGAGAAATCTGTCTACACTGCAGTGTCCCCTTGGACCATCTCACAACACTGCTCACTCCTAAGATCAGCATTTCCACCGTTATTCAAAAGCACAGAGAATCTAAAGACCCACTGCAGGGGCCACGAAGAATCTGGCCGATTAAAACTCCACAGCAGATGGTTCCACCTCCCTTCGCTCCTTGCTGCCCAGTCACCTGGCTCTTGGTGAGAAAGAGGCTCCCTGGCCTGGGCCCCCTTGTCGGAGACACAGGGCTTGTGCCAGGACTACATGCAAGGTGGGTCTCCCACTTCCCGACTCCTCCGGATAGGGCACTCTGCCTACTCCACTCCGTCGTGCCCCTTTCTCCCTAACAGAGCACAAGCACACGACATCTTCTCAAAAACACGTGCACAGGCTCAATGAAAACATCCCAGAATGGCTGCAGGGTGGCGCAGGCCCACCAGCCGGTGCTGCGCAGGACGCAGCACTCAAAGCCCTGTCAGCAGAGCCCCCGTGCAGTGCGAGCTTGCTAATGCGATGAGACAATCCCTGCATATGGTGCAGGACGTGGGCATGACAACTTTCCACACCCTTGAAGCCGATCTGCATTAGACATGATTTTTAAGTTCAAAGAAATTATATTCTGAAGGTTTCAAAACCCTACCCTAGCTTGAGGCTTGGCAAACTGCGTCAGCGTGTTGCCCCATGGAGATCGCACACCTTGGCAGGTGAGACTCTGGTGATGAGGGAAGACCCCAAAAGGTTTTGGGTGTTCTGGCTGGTACACTAGAAAAAGCGGTTGGAAACGTGGTTAGGAAACCATCCGCTGAGGGTGCCATTCTGAATGCCAAGTTGAGGTCCTATCATGCTCTAAACACAAAGGAGGCCAGGTCTGGGTTTTGGTGGCACACAAGATGGGCCAACTCCACCCATGAGCCTGACCTGCGGGTGCAGGCTGGGGTCCTGGCAACAGCTGAGGGAGCTCAAGGGCACTGCCAACTCTGCAGTCAAGGCCTGGTGCTGGCTGCATGTGAACTGAATGATTTCACTGTCATTAATTAACACAAGGCCACATGCTAACGCAGAATTGCCTGATTTAACATCCTCATTAGAAATGCACCAGGATATTCCATGCTCTCCCAGACACACACGCACGCACACGTGCAGCTGGCCACTGCTTGGGCAGCCTGCTGGTGAGGGCTGCACCATTAGGCTGCACTCATACCCACAGGTATCCAGTACTGTGTCCTCTCAATTGGGTTTGGGTTAAACCTCCCAATGTAAGACAGTACTTAGAATAAACAGTGCATTTATAAGGAAAGGCCGTCACTGGTACTCCATGAGTAGGCAGCACCGGGCAGAGCAGAAAGGAGCCTCAGCACACACTGGCTCATCTGTTGTTAGAGGACATCGGTGCTGAGCCAAACACAGGGTGCTGTTCAAACAGACTTGACAAATTTCTCTGTCATTTACAATCCGAGTAATTCATTTAAAAAAGAAAACCAGCCCACTATCATCTGCTTTTGAATATTTCCAGTTTGTTCTTCATTCCTGAGTGACAGCTTTGGAACACTGGTGCGAATCCCCACTGCACCGCGTCCTTGGGTCTTACCCAGCACTTGGTCCTGCTGACAAAGACAGTAGGTCAAAGTCTGCTTACAGGAAACTGCACTGAGGTCTCAGGAGGGCCTCACTAGCAGCTGCCCACGCAGGGCTGGGGTGTGCAGGTGTAGGCAAGTGCTTCTGGGAGAGCACGGAGTATTCTAGGGCATCTGAGCAGCCGCCACTGACACAGTTCATAAGTTCAACTTTCAGCCACTTCTTCCCACAGAGCGACATATTTTTCTTATTATACTTTAAATTTTTAAGATAATTTTTACCCAGAAAATTATACCCCTTTTCCATAAGTAAGATTTCTATAAATTTTCACTAGATCATGCAAGTTTTAACTGAAGTTTCAATCCTCATATTCCCAGGTTGTTGGGCCAATTTTATAAACCTGAAGGTGGTATATAAACTCCACCTGCCTCCTTTTATTGTGAAAATCAATGCAAAGAAGAATTAACAATTGAACTAGGAGCTGCTGGCTGGCTGGAAATCCCAGAGGAATTTGTATTCCAGCTGTGTTCCTCTTCCCAACTCCGGATGTGCATCCTGTTTGGGGAGGCAAAGAGAAACACTCTGAGCTACCACCACCACCTAGTCAGGAGGCCTGGTACCACGTGAAGAGAGACCTGTGCATGCCAGCAGGAGGGAGGGCACTCGTTCCAGCACAGGGGGAAGCCTCCGTCCCCTGAGTCCTGAGACGGGTGCAGGAGCGAGCTCAGCCAGCCTGCTGTCTGCACACTGAGAGCTGCCCACCGTTCACCTGGGAAAGCCGACCTGGGCTGGTTCACGCGGAGCCGAGGACGAGCTGCCTTGCACATCGTAGCACTGCACAAATCACAAGTGTGTCCAGCCCGCCTCACGAAGAAGGCCATGAGTTTTACAAAGATGAGTTGCCAACTGAGGAAACCTGATTTGGGAATGACTCAAGGGTCAAGCTCAGGCCTCTTCCCGGAGGAGCAAGAATGCCATTCAAGTAACAGAGGGAAACAAGAGCTCAGTGTATGACTCGGAGAATTGCCCGGTTCTCTAGTGATCTGGTCTCCAATTCTGTAACAGCCTGAACCAGGAGTGAGCGTGAACCTAGGGGACACGTTTGCTTTTTGCACAGGTGACAGCAGTGTCAAGGTGGGACAAGAGGATCCTGCAGGCTTGGTTACTCATGCAACCTCCAGAAGGCCCCACTGCCATCAGCGTTTGAGATTTCTTTTTTTCTTTCTTTCTTTCTTTTTAGTCATACATGACAGCAGAATGCATTTTGACATATAATACAAACATGGAATGTACATACATCAATCATATTGTCAGTTCTATTCTGCTGCCCTTCCTATCCTCCTTACTCCTCCCTTCCTCTCCCATCCTTTCGATCTATCCAATCTAATGTGACACATTTCTTTTTCTTTTTCTCATTACAACATCATATATGTATTCTGTATAATAATGAGGTTCTCATTCCATCTTCTGTGCAACTCCCCTTCTCCCTCTTTTTCCCTCCCACCTCTCTTCAATGGATGGCATTAGAGCAGATTATGCTAAGTGAAGTTAGCCAATCCCTAAAAAACAAATGCAGAATGTCTTCTCTGATATAAGGCGGGTGACTCAGAATGGGATAGGGAGGAAGAGCATGAGAAGAAGACTACCAGTAAATAGGGAAGAGAGGTGGGAGATTTCTTTATTCTAAAAGAGGACACAGCAATCCCATGGGCCAGTGATCCTTGCTTCTCACCCAGCCATGTCCCTTTTCACTGCGGCTGAGGCTGAAGGCACGTCTAGGACCCAGGTCTCTGAGTGCCAGGCAGGCATCAGGAGGCACCTTGTCACAGGAGTCCTCGCCCCAGCACATTCCAGAGGCTGTGTGGCCCGCGGCCTCCACCTGGAGGGCAGGAGGGCCACACCTGAAGCACAGGGCTCCGCTCATCCCAGCTGACCGCGGTGTCCCTGGTATGGCAGCCTCATTCCTGCTGCCGGCGAGCCCCGATGGTTCCCCACACTCGACCTCAGGGCGACGACTATTTGTGAACCCCTGAAAAACACCCACCTGTGTCCCTCTCTACCTCTGAGTCCACTGGTCTTGGCCGCACAGTCACCTGCATCCTAGAAGGAAGCCAGGCCAGCAGGGAGCTGTGGCTGAGGAGACAGCGGGGCCACCACTGGCCCCAGGGAAGGAGGTGGTCAGGCTCCCTGGAATAGACTGGGGTGGGGGCGGGTGCTCGGCCTACAGGTGCAAGGAGAATCCACGGAACAAACTCTGAACGCTCCGCCTGAGGGAACTTCACTACCCCGGACAGTCTGCACTCTTCCTGAGTCCTCTGAACAAAGTCCACCAGCCCGCTGGGTGCTCACATGAAAGGACGTCTGTCCTGCTGGGGCAGGTCCAGGGCCTGCTAGGGCGGCGTGAGGGGCATGAACTTGGTGCGCACCACTTCCCCAGGCTCTCAGGAGGCAAGTGCCAGGACACGCACCAGCCAGTGCTCCTCGCCAAGCCTGCCTCCTTTCCCAGCAGCCCAAAGCCAGCCGCCCGGGCCCACGGCAGGCGCCTGCCCCACACACTGCTGACATGACAACGTCTCTTGGGAAGAGGGCACACTCAGGCCAAAATGCACCGAGGCTTTGTTCATGGGCATGGAGGGAAGGGCTGGGCTGAATTCTCGCAGTCCTCCTCCAGCCGGACTCTAGTGGAGGAACCATCTGGTCTCAGAGTTTCCCTGTCACCCAGGTTGAAAGGAGGGAAATCAGATTAGGTTTCCTTGTGTGTCTGTGTGTCTTTAAAAGGCTTTAATAAAGTATTAGGCCTCTAGTAAAGTACGAGCCTTGTGGCAAAGGCTACAGACGACCCACGGAGACAACAGATACGTCGCAAGGAGGCCAGCTGTTCCAAGCAATATCAAGAGGTCAGAATAAGACCTGGAACGCTCGCCAAAACCGCAGACTCCTTCTTGGCGAGTCCTACCCAGCTCACTGTAGGGACGGACCTGCCATGGAAGTGTCCTACCCCAGCTCACTGTAGGGACAGACCTGCCACGGCAGTGTCCCCAAGCTCACTGTAGGGACGAACCTGCACGGCAGTGTCCTACCCCAGGTCACTGTAGGGACGGACCTGCCACAGCAGTGTCTCCCAGCTCACTGTAGGGACGGACCTGCCACAGCAGTGTCCCCCAGCTCACTGTAGGGACGGACCTGCCACAGCAGTGTCCCCCAGCTCACTGTAGGGACGGACCTGCACAGCAGTGTCCTACCCCAGCTCACTGTGAGGATGGACCTGCCACGGCAGTGTCCTACCCCAGGTCGCTGTAGGGACAGAACACCAGCCTCGGTGGGGGAGGACTGAGTTCCAAGAGCCTGGGCTGGAGCCCTACTTCAGTGGGTTTCAATGAAAACAACAGACTGCTACTTCCAAGAGCAACTGTCCTAGTATTTCTTTCAAGGTCTTAACAAGTACCTTACAATACGATAAATCACAGCCAAACACAAGGAAGGCAGAGGAGCAGAGGATCACTCCAGGGAGGGGCTGAGTCCACACCGGACTTGAAACAGGTTGTCAGAGTTCAGGAGGCACTGGTCTTGACCAGAACATGCTCACAGGGCAGCTCGGGAAACTCGTTCAGTTGCAGAGCAAAAGGTGCTCTGAGCTGACACTGAGAGGCCACGCTAAGCCCTGCAACATGCACTGTGCATCCCAGGCAGGAAGGAGCTTCCTAAGTACCTGTGGGGATACTTCTGTACCTGCCTCATGGAGGCATGCCCAGACTGGCAGCTGGTGTTGACAAGCAGGCCTGACCTGTCACTTACATTACCGCTAGTATTACCTGTGCGTACATCTACATCCTCACCCACATGTCCTCATATGCATGTAGGTACAGCATGCACAACCAAGGAACCCAACAAGTCTCTCTCTCTGTTGAAAGAAAGACAAGAAGTTTCAATTCCTGACCTGAAGGTGTCAGGCTCTGGGGAGGCAAACAGGCACACAAATACTCAGCTAAAATGGCAACTGCCAATAGACACACCTTGAGTCACTCGGGAGCCTGGCTCCAGATGGGGCACTAAAAGACAAGGCCTCTCTGCCTCCAGGCCCAGCCTAGTGGAGACAGACCATCACCTATGGCATCAGAGCCTCTCAGGAGAGAGCCTCGGGAAGGGCTTGTTCAGGTGCTAGAAGTCTCGACAGGACGGCCTTGTGGAACCCACCCTCCCGCTAGCAGGGTCGGGGACAACTGTGTGAGGAGACCTCTGAGTTGAGCCCAGTAAGTCACAAGAGACTTCAGAAGCTGAAATGGGCTGGGTGACACCTGGGATGTGCCCAGCAGAACTGCAATGCCAAGGCCTGGCATGGGGAGTGGACTTAGCAGCGGGGAGCCTGGTGGACCTGGAAGGCTCTGGGGGTGGCATGGTAAGGCCAAGGGACAGAAAGGCAGCATGGAAGTGCCTGGCGGAGTCCTGAGGCCGAGCTCAGCAGACACACTCCATTCTAGCGTTTTGGCTCTGGTGTCTCCCCGGAGGAGCAAGAACGACAGCAGGTCCAGGAACCTGGTGTGGGATCGCCAGAGGGGTGCAGTCCACTCTGCAGGCGAGAGGAGGCTGAGACACCATCACACCTGTGTGTCATGGAGAAGGGACATCTGATGGGCAGCCTGGTGACTCCGGATAGGGGCGGGGCTGGAGCACCAGCCTCTCTGTCCCTGCTTCCCCTTAGAGTCCCTTTTCCTGCTTTTCTTCTCAAGCCCCCGGGGTCCTCTCTTCTGTGGGATGCCTTCTCCCGCAATGATGCCTGCCCTGGACTCCCAGCCCTGGGGCGCTTGGCCCTAGCTCCTGCCCCAGGCCAGTGGCTTCCTGGTCCGTAAAATTTGCTCCCAGCCTGGCCCTCCCCACACACGGGTCCTGACCCTCTGGGAGAGGTACTAAGACCCCCACCCAGGCTAGGCCTCTTGGGCCGAGTTTCTGAGGAAGGGATGGTGCCATTTAAACCATCCAGCAACGTGATGGGCAGACCCCACGTTGGCGGGCTGGACGTTTATCATTTCTTGTGTGAGATGATCTTGTTGTTTGTTCTTGCAGGGCTAGGAATGGGACCCAGGGTCTCACAAGCTGGGCTAGGGCTCCATTACTAAGCCACACCCCCATCCCTATTCTTTTCATATTTATAATACCTCTTATAATATGGTTCCCATGGAAGAAAAGGGTTTTCTGTATTGACACCCAGTGTACAAACGAACTTGACCGACCTGTGAATCACAAGGTTTGAACACGCAGGTGGAGGTGGGGAGAGAGGAAAGACCACCACCCCTTTTGCTTTCCAGAAGGAAAGACAACAAACTTCCTGATGAATTTTCAGGGCCTTGTTCCGGTCTCTCCCTGGCACCAGCAATTCTGATCTGGCCTGCTCTGAGTACTCCTTGCTGGGGGCATCCTCATTCCCAGAAGGTAAGCCAGCCATCTTCTGACATGCTGAGGACAAAGCCTAGAGGGAAGGAGACAGCCCTTGTATGTCCCCCTGAGATCTTCCTCCAGGAAGACCCCTGGCCGGGCCTCCCCAGGCCGGGGCAGCCTCTGTGGGTTGTTATGGGGCAACACATCTGGGTCCACAGACCCTGCCTTGGGGAGGGTGGAGGGCTTGAGGGCACAGTTCCCCTTTGCAGAACTGAGCAGTCCTACGGGGCCCCAAGACTCTGCTCGGAGACACCACCTTGACCACCCTCGAGGAGGCCACGGGCCCTGCCAGGAAGTGGGAGAGGCAGTTCAAAGCCATCCCGCCCTTGCCTACTGAATCTGCCCAGAGTCCTCGAGTGCCAGCAGAGCCCCCAGAACCTCCGTCCTTCCCCATCTGGATGGGGTACGGCCATTACATTCAATGAGGTCAGTTCTGGTTCCTCTTAAAGCCTCCTTAAGCAAACCTCTAATGTTAAAAAAGAAAAGAAAATGAGTCTTGTACAAAACTCTTACTAACAGCACCTTTGTGTCCTCAGGTACAGAACAGTCGTAAACAATGGAGGCGTGCTCGAGAGACACCAGCTTTAGTCTGAAGCTAAAATCAACCTAAGCCATGAATCTGTGTTAACAGTTAGCATGCACCTCATAAAAGGTGAAGGACCCCAAGACGGGTCCTGCAGCCCGGTGTGAAGAGAGCAGGTTTAGAAGACATGGGCTGCCACCTGCTAGGGACTCACTGGCTCCCAGCACCTGGCATCCCCCTTGCCCTCCCAAATAATTTAGTTCACAGACAAGTCCAAATCAGCAAGCCCACCTGGAGAGGCTCGCTGTTCGGCTGAGAGACCGGGGAGTGGCAACGACAAGAACTGGCTTCCAGGCTGTGCATCTGTCTCTTTCCCAGTGTCCCTCAGGAGGCCCAAGACATGGTTCCCGTCAGTCCCAGGATCCACAGGCCTGTGCTGTAAGCAGAAGGCCCCTCTCCCTGCTCCTGTCTGCAAGGCTCCCATGTATGAGCACAGGCTTGCCACCCCTGGACGCTGAGCTCCCCATGCCAAAGAATGACTGCCCCACACCCCAGTCCTCCTGCCACGAATGCTCACTTGCAGCCACATGGAAACCCCCACTCTGCCAGGGGCCTCCCTGCAGACGCAGCCAGTCCAGCAATGCCACAGGCCAACACCAGTGCTCAGCACAATTCAGGACGGGGGCAGGCAGGCCATAGATAGCCAGGCCGAAGGACCTCTCAGCAAAGAACCTGGAGGCCCATGTGCTCTGGCTGGATGAATGTTGCCCTCAGAACCCCACAAGAAGCCGGAGGTCCCCACAGACTACTTCAGGACACATAAGGCCTGAGGCCACAGAGAGCAACTGCAGGCAGGGGCATCAGCAGGATGGACATTTCCAACACCACAAAGTGCTCTGTCTTCATGTAAGACCGCCAGGAGACCCGGCGACTTTCTCAGGAGACACTGGCACTTGGGACACAGTGGTGAGAATGGATGGGAGGGTGGACTATCACTCTAGACCGGCACTGTGGGGCTGACCCTCAGGCTGACTCTGAGGTCAGCATCCCAGGCCTTGTCACCAACCAATTCATGTTGTTGAGGTAATTTCCCTTTTACGACTGGACTACACTGGGGAAGCCTGTAATGGTGTCACGTCCAGACATCCTTGGGAAAGTGCTCCGGGTCACTTGCTGGCATCCCCATAGGGACCAGTCACAATGTGGGCACTGTTGGGCACAGTCACAGGGCTTACCCCCTTCTGGGCCCTGTGTCCACACTGCTAGCCAAAGACCAAAGGGAGCCGTCCCTTGTCACCTGGGCAGCTCCACTGTTGGCGCCACAGGCTCTGTTCCCAGATACAGCCATGGTTCTGTCTAAATGACCCCAAAGCCCAGCCCCAGGGCTGCTGCGGGTGGCAGGGCAGGAGAGTGCCTTCCCCTGAGCTCAGTGCCACTTCCTGCCCTCACTCATGCCCAGCCTGTCGGGCTCTGACACCTCCTGGAGATCACCTGGAATCTCACCAAGCCTTTTAGGGGACAGAGCCTGTCCATCCTCAGCCCTGAGGCCTCTCAGCAAGAGCTGCAGCCTCCGTGGAGGGGGTGCAGGATCCCACCAGCTGGCTCCTGCACCCCTGCAGCCAGGCCCAGGTCCCAGGACAGGCTCAGGGCCACGGCCCAGCAGCACTGCAGGTGGTAAGACCACACGCCTCACCCTCCACCCTGCCACCGTATGACAACAGATTCGGCAGAGGGGACTGCTTTAGGGGGCAGAGGCAGATGTTCACTGAGGGAGCCTGTCAGCCCTAGGGGACAAGAACACACTGAAAAGGGCTTCCAGGGAAGGTCACAGGGACCAGAGAATGAGAGTCCAGGCCGAGCTGGCGGGGGAGTTACGTGGACAGGGTGAAGTAGCCAACAGCGGGCCTCTCTGTCCACAAATGCTGGGCTCCACGGTGCAGGAGCTGAGCAGATGAGGGCCATGTCCCTGGGGCAAAGGGAACCTCCAAGGATGACTGGTGGCCACCACGCTCCAGCGTGTCCCTGTCACTGCCTGCAGCGCTGCCCGGCTCCTTCCCAAGCCCCATCCTGACACCATCCAAGCACTCACCCTCCAGACCCGTCCCCAGGCATGACAGACTGACAGGGAGGCTGAGGCCCGAGGATTCAGGCCTGTGGCTAAAGAGCCAAAGGAAAGCAGCCACGTAAGAGTGACCGCGAGGGCAGAGCAAGACCCGTGGGGGACCAGGAAAAAAGGTGATGGTCTTGTTCGGCTTCCCAGGGTCAGATTTAGCCTGAGGACAGAGACACGGACAGATCAACCACAGCTTCCCAGGCTCAGAGTTTATCTGAAGACAGAGATGTGGACAGATCAGTGGTGGCAGATGCCAGTGTGTCACAACACTAGGTTTCTAGGAAGTTACTGACCAGACAGTAGCTGAAGGCAGAGGACGTGCAGCCAGTGGATCTGCTCAGCGGATCTGCCTCATGCACAGTTCACTGCATCAAGGAACTGAGCCTGATCAGGAACAAACCACACACTCACCCCCAGTCTGAGCCGGGAAGCCTGCCCAGAGGAATCCTGGCGTCTAGGAGCGCACGGTTTCTCAGGCCAGCAGCAGGTGGGAGGCGGCATCTCTTCCCAGCAATCTGTGATCCTCTGAACTTCTCACGGGTCTGTTAGAAATAATGGCTCAGACCTGTTTCCTTCCTAATCTAAAACCTGCTCACTTATGGAAACGCACACCAGCAGAGCAGAAGGACCTCACGTGTCCGTGTCCACCATTAGGCACGCCTCCTGGGAAGTGGGTCAGCACATCTCAGGGCAGGACGCAGGCAGATCACACCTGCCCAGCCCTTCCTACTCTCTAAAACCAAAAGAAGGCAAGGCCTGGATGCTTGTGACAGATATCCTTGAGTATATGACAAAATCACAAACCCAAACGTCCCCCGAGACTGTCACAGAATGTCAGGAATCCTGCGCCCAGCCCCAGGAGCCCCAGGACACCCAGGGAGTGCCTCTTCCAAAGGGAGTGGAACATCAGTACACAGAGGACAGGACACCTTGGGGCTGACTCTATCCCAGGGCTTCTGAAACGTCCAAGACTTCAGAGGCCACTGGGCACACACCCAGCACCACGCTGGACCAGCTCTGACGAGGTTCCGGGTTACTGGCAACCCTGGCCTAGACTTGAAGCCTCCTCCAACCTTGGCTCCGAAGGTCCTTGACACAATACCATGTGGGAAAGAAGCTAATGGCACGTGCATTTTGTGCAGAGTATGTGATATTTTAAAACAGAAAACCTGAGTTTCAGTCTGGACCCAGGGCCTTCCTTCTGAGGTTGTGTACAAGTAAGTTTGCTTATTCACCAAGCAATGCACGGGAGAGGTGTGCTGAAAACGCTCACCTCAACAAGACATATAAAGCTTTACATTCTGGACTTACTAACAGTGAAACTGACTGAGAAAAGGCCTATAAATAAGCAAGTGTGGGCTTACTCCAGAGGACAGACACAGACACGAGCACACAGCTCAGCCTTTGCCGCACCTCCAAGGCCTGGCCTGGGCGCCAGCCCGCGAGCTGAGAAGCCAAGGGCTATGGTTGGGGCTGGCTGGTGCCCTCTGCTCCTCTCCCCAGCCTCTGGTTTCACTGTTTCCTCTGGGAGGAACCCAGGGCTGGGACTCCGCAAGACCAGGGGCTGAGCTGCATGGCCGTCCCCCGGGGTGGGTGGTCTTCTCACATCACCCAGCTCCCTCTGTGCATGTGGATCATTTGTAACAGTGGGTCTCCTTCTTTCTTTTTTTGGTGGGGTGGGGATTTACCAGGGGTTAAACTCAGGGGCACTTGACCCCTGAGCCACATCCCCAGTCCTATTTTGTATTTTATTTAGAGACAGGGTCTCACTGAGTTGCTTAGTGCCCCACTTTTGCTGAAGCTGGCTTTGAACTCAGGATCCTCCTGCCTCAGCCTCCCGATAGTGGGTCTCTTTCTATAGAACCTTCCGGAGAGTTAGGAAAAGACAGGTCCTATTGCCAGGGGCACTTGCCCTCAGTGGCCTCCCTGTGCCTGCCTCCCTGGGGTCTGCTGCTTTGAGCCCAGCACCTCCTCCATCCCACGCTGGACGCCTTCTCTGTGAGGACTTCTCTGTCACTCAGCAGCTCTGCCAACAGAAGTCACACCCTGCACAGCTACATCAACCACCTGCCTCCCACGTCTCTGGGACAGCTCTGGGGACTCGTGTCTATTCTGCACTGTGATCTGGGACAGGAAGGACGGCGACACTTCTACAGAGAAACAGAGATGAAAGGCCTCCCTGCTCTGGCTCTGTGCTGTTCCCCTGAAAGCATCACCCCGCATCTCCCACACCCCACATGGCGCCTGGCAAGGATGGAAACGGAGTCCCATGCGCTGGCCCAGGGGCCAGTCCTGTTCTGCACTTTCAACTGCACTCACACCCGGGTGACAGGGGTCACAGTTGCTTCTGTTTTGTCTTGTTGTTGCTTTGTAAGTCTTAAGTCCTGAGTGAAGGCATTGATGAGACAGTTATCGCTTGAGGGACATCACACGCAGGAAGTGGGGGACGGGGTGACGGCATCGGGTGATCTGGAAGTGCACACACGACTGCCCCAGGCCACAGAGCTCTACTCCCTGTAGGGTGCCCAGCACCCTCACCCACCCCACCCGCTCCCCCCCAAGGCTCCGAGTGTGTCAGAACAGGTGGCTCCATCTCACCAGGAGGCACAGAGGGGTCATTCCACAGGGCTTCTCAAACGGGATGGGACAACTTCTGACAGCTATCACAGGTCCATGTCAGAAGTCAGCGCCCTCAACACACCTTGATTCTTACTTTGTGCATTTCTTCGGCAAAAACAAAAGCAAACTCCAACCCCTGAACTACAGGACTTCCAAAGACACAGAAAATAACTACTGCTGCTTACCACTCCCAGAAACCCCAGGAAAGGAAGCAAGTGCAGAAATAGAAATAGGAACTACAAACACAGCTCAGGCAGCGTGTGCGTAGAGTCCACGTTCTAAGCACATAAGCCAAGTAAAACATCAGACCTAAAATCGAGGGTGCCAAATAACAGGCACAGGTCAATTCCAGTTTATAAATCAAAATCAGCAAGACAGTGAAGTCCACGGGAAACCAGATGACACTCAAAGGAGCAGATATTAAACACGTACCCCTAAATATTCAATACTTAATGTTAAAATGTTAAAATTGACTACTAAAAGGAATATTGAGAAGCAAAGTAAAACCTGAGACACTGAGGTAGACCTGACCTGCAGAAAGATGCGCTGGGGAGACCGCGTGGATTCTGTCCAAAGTCGGACGACTAACCCGGGTTCAACCTAGGTCAAGGGCCTTCCCCAGGGACTAAACATGACAACAGTCTCCAAACTTCATGAGGAAATAATAAGAATGGCCCTGAAAATTCTGGAACATGGAAAGCACTGCCAGGGAAGCTGCAGGCCGAATGCTAAGCTCCAGTGCAGACCTGGGGGCTCGGCGCTCAAGCCCAGCTGCCGGAAGGAGAGCTGGAGGGGGCACCGGCGGGCACACCCACTTTAACCAGGCAGGTGCCCCTCGGCATCCACCTCCAGGTGACAGGACGCACCCCAGCACCCCCAGCTGGTTTGATGGAAATGCTCACCTGCACCCAGCACAGAAACAGAGCGAACGTGCCAGAGCTTTCAGAATAGGACAGGACCCCGTGCAAAGGCAGAAAGACGGCTCTGACTACACAGGAGCTCTTCAACAAAATGAAGAGTCAATGACAAACAAGGCGCACCCCTGGAGCCACAGCAAGTGTGTGCAGGGAGGCTCACTGCAGGTGCATGTGTGCCCACTCCCAGGGAGCAGTGGTCAGTGGGAGAATGCACAGCGCACACAGAGGGAAATTAGATATCCAAGAAATGTGGTTTGTCTTTTGTTTTGGTACCAAGAATTGAACCCAAGGGCGTTTAACCACTGAGCCACATGCCCATCCGAAACCCTTTTCATTTTTTTATTTTGAGACAGAGTCTCACTAAGGCTGGCTTTGAACTTGTGATCCTCCTGCCTCAGCCTCCTAAGTCGATGGGATTATAGGCATGAACCACCACGCCTGGCCTAAGAGATATATTTTTAAAAGTAGTTTCACCAGTAAGCAAATAAATGAGATTAAAGCAATGAGAGACTCCGCTTGGCCATTCCTACCAATGGAACCAAGATGCTAAAAATGAAAATATCCAATGTTTGCCAAACTGAAGTTAGGGATTATTTGCTGGAAATGCCAGTGTAAGCACAGATTGAATAATCATTTTGGCAAGTAATGTGTCCCCTTTGTGTTAAAAAGCTCAACCTTAAGACTAAGCATGATGGACAATGCTGTACTCCAGCTACTTATAAGCCTGAGGCAGAAGGATCAAAAGCTCAGGCCAGATTTGACAACCTAGTGAGACCCTGTCTCAAAATTTAAAAAAAGAAAAAAGAAAAATGGTGGGGGGTGCTGGGGATGTAACTCGGCAGCGGAGCACTTGCCTGGTAGGTGTAGGTAGTGGGTTCAATCCTCTGTAATGGGGGAAAAAAGTCTTTGAACAACTGATTTTCCTTTCTGGGTTTCTGGAAAAATCAGAGCTAGGAACAAGGAACAAATATTTACATGTAAGAATGCCATCTCAGAATTATTGATAGTGAGAGACATTAAGGGAAAAAAAACCTCTCAAATATCTACATTATTTAAATAAATAAAAGCACATGACAGGCATTATATAAAAAAAATTCACTTATGGTAATATTTGATGATGTGGGAACATACTCAATTTCTTTTTGAGGAACACAAAATTCTATATTCAGAATTTATTCATTTTTATAACAAAATTTCCATGTAACCACACATTTAGGAAAGAACAAAAGGATCCCAAGATATCAAATATCTGTGTGAGATATTGTCTTAAATATCTACATTAAAGATACTTAATATCTTAAAGACATCACATGTCTATTAAATATCTACTTCTGAATGGTGGGATTTATGAGGGGTCCAGATGTCTTTACAGCTCTCTGACTCAGACACCTGACATGGTATTTCCCACGTTTTAGTTATAAATAACACTGATAAGAAGAATAAAACCACTTCAAACTTCCAACATGGGCACATGCTGTAATTGAACACTATAAAATAAAATTGTTACAAACCAAGAGTTAAAACAACCTTGACTTAGCTCCACAGGAGATGGCCTCGTCCACTCACTGAAAGAGACATTTACGTTTGTCACACTTCACAGACACAACACACAGGGTGGTGATGGCATGTGGGGCTGGTGACCTGCTTGCTCTTGGGGACGGAAGCACATCTTCAGGGGCCTGAGGATGCTTACCTGCCATTCTTGGTGCTCAGTGCAGGTGGCCTCCTGAAACCAGTCCTGTGGCAGAAACTTGCCAAGGGCTTATGGCCCTTCTGCCTTCCACCTGATGGCTTGTCTTGGGGACAGAGTTTCCCATGTCCTCTGCACCCTGAGAATCTGCATGTTTGGGTCTCTCAATGGCCCCACTAAGGGAGGACAGAGGGCATTGTGGTTTAGACGTGAGGTGTCTCCTAAAAGCTCAAGGGAGTGACAGTACAAGAAGATCTACAGGTCAAGTGGCTGGGTTATGACAGCCTTAACCTAATGCATTAACCCTCTGCTGGGGATGAACTGGGTGGTGACTTAGGCAGGCAGGCTGTGTCTGGAGGAGGTGCGTCACTGGGGCATGCCTTTGGGGTACATTTTGTACTTGGTGAGAGGGCATGGTGCCTCCTGCCTGGTACCAGGTTCTAATCCATTTCCCTCCACCACACTCCTCTGCCATGATGTGAGATTCCAACCTAGACACAACAAGCTGGGAGCGAAAGGGTCTGGGATTCTGCCATGTTTAGAAAAGAACTAAAGTTAAGTTGTTCCTGATTAATGTGGACTTCAAGGAGGAGGAGATCACATCCTTCATCCTTCATCTGACCCTGCACAGATGCCACTCAGTATGGCCATCAGAAAGGTTTTCCATCCTATAAGCTCAAAATGAAGCCATCTCTATGCAGTCCCATTGGGGTGCCCGGGCAGTGCCACGGGCTGTGTCCTCACCACCTAGATGCTGCACCCTCGTTCTTCCCAGGCTACTGCTCACAGGAGGACCTGAAACAGGCCCCTGCACAAAGGGAAAGGTGAAATGCAAGCAGCAACCATAAGCAGGAAGACAGAAAGCCATGCTAACCTGCCAGGCAGCTTGAAAAGCAGGACTTTGTGAAGCACCAAGTATCCGAGTAGCTGTTATAGCAACAGAACTTGTCTTGCCTTCAATGCAACAGTCTTGATAAGAGACCAGGAAGGGGGCTGGGGTTGTGGCTCAGCGGTACAGTGCTTGCCCCGCACATGCGAGACCCTGGGTTCGATCCTCAACACCACATAAAAATAAATAAGTGAAATAAAGGTATTGTGTCCAACTATAACTAAAAAATAAATATTAAAAAAAAAAGAGAGAGAGACCAGGAAGAGGCAGTGGGCAGGAGTCCCACTTTTGCCAACAGATAAGAGGGATCCTACTTCATGCCCCAGTGGCATGGATATTGCCACCCTCCAAAGCATAAATGAGAACAGCAGGCTCTTTAAACCCGGCTTCTGTCAATCAAAGCTGTTACACAACTTAGGGCCAAAAGGAAGATTTTATGAATGAAACCATGAGGTCAAATATGAGTGACTACTATGATGCATATGATTTCTTTTCTTTTTGTCTTTGCCTTAAAAAGCCAGAAGCACACCAGCAGGTGAATGGTCTGCCCAGGGAGCAGAGGCTTTTGGAACTCTGCAGAGAAGACCATTTTCAGCAATGGCTTCCGCTTGGATTCCAGACTTGCCAAATCCAGCAAGAGCAGGCCCCCTCGCTCCTGAGTGCAATGCACTTTGAAATGGAAGGGTGCCCACGTCCTGCTTATTTTGTATACTGTGAGAAATGAGGCTTTCCAGAGGAAAGAGGAGCTGCCTTCCACCTTAAATGATAAGTAAACGAGTTTAGTGGTGTTTTTTGCTTATTCTTTCTACATCTGAAAATATTTCAACATTTTATCACACAAAGCAGACTGTGTTCCTTTCTTCTGGACGCGCCTTCCTTATTACACAGCTCATCTGGGCTCAGAGCAATGTCCACCCCAACAGATCTGACGGATCCAGATTCATTGCCTCTTTAGGCCTAAGAGTCACATAAAGAGAATCCCCCATCTACTGGCTTGGAAGAATGAGATTTCCAAGTGTAAGAGAGCCATCAAGACATCCAGCAATTCCTTTCAGAGGAGGAAACCGAATTCCAAAGATAGCAGAATGACTGAAGGTCCCGAGCAGGACAAGGCCTTCCCGGCCCCAGTGCTGGCCTAGCTCCTGAGCACACCCCTGGAGCCCTGCATCTCTACACCAAGCCTGGGCCATCTGTCCTGCTGCCACAAATGCCTGCACTGCTGTCAGATGCTGAATTCACAACAGATCAGCCCTGGGAGGCTGGGGGGTGCTGGTGAGCAGTGCAGCCTCAGAGCAGGGAGACACAGCTGGATCCTGGGGGTGGACAGGCGGGAATCTGACCTAGCTCCGGTTTTTAGGGGCTGTGTAGCCTTGGCAAGCATTCTGTACCTTGGTTCTCGTTTACCTAAAGAAGGGATGAGTGCTTTTGCCCTAGGATTGTTAAGTTTAAAAGGGTTAATCTATGTATAGGAAAGCAAGCACTTAGAGAATCTTGGCTACTGTTGCAATACAGTTCTCTCCTTAAAACAGGGTACAACTTTCTGGGATGCTTCCAAGTAGCTGTCAGGGGATCCCAGCACCTGAGCAGCAAGGGGCTGGCCCTCCCATCAGGGCGCTGGGCCTGGGCTAAGCCAGCACCCCTGAGCTCAGCTATGTGGTCCATCACACGCCTGTGCCACGAGTATGCAGGGGGCAGTGTGGACTGATCCAGGGTTCTTTCAGGATCTGTGCAGAGAGGTCAGGGAGCTAGAATGGAGGTACAGCCTCGAACTGCATTCATGAGACCCTGCGTGTGAACTCCAGCCCGGGCTCCACGGCACTCAGGGAGCATCTGCATCACACTCAGTCCTTAGTGGGCAAGCCCAGGTCAGAAGACAAGAGCTGTCAGACGGGAGCAGTGCAGCGCAGCAGCAGGGGTGGTCTGTGGTTGCCTTCTATTTCTGCATTCAGCCTGAGTAATGTCGTAAAACTTAAAGTTATCACAAAATCCAGGTGGCAATGGACCCGAGAAAGGGTGACTGCTTTTGGAACCAACTCCAGCCACTCTCGTAATGGTCCTCAGGCCCTTCCCACTGCAGGCCACCCTGTGTCGGCCTCCAAAGGGAGAGAGCAAACTGGGGGAGAGCAGCCCTCCTCCAGGGTCCTGCAGGCGGCAACTCTGCTATGGCAATGAAGAACACACCGTCACTGCAGGCCGATTCTATTTAAAGAAAATTTATAAATAAAAATGTTGCCAAGTACCAAATTGTTTTTGGAGTAGATGAACAGTCTGGCCTATGTCGTGTGAAATTGGCATATTTAAGACAGAGCCACTGGGAAATGCATGAGTCAGGAGGAGACTGCACAGGCCCTTGACATGTGAGGTCGGTTCACCTGGCCAGCTCCGGGGTGTGTGATGTTGCCAAATGTTACAATTTAATGTTCCCTAACTTTTCCTTTTTCTCAGACCTGAAGATCACACTATTAGAACCTCATTTCTAGATTAAGAATGGGCCTCTCACATAGTGATTTTAAGATTACACAAATAACTCAAATAGCAAATAGTTTGAGAATACTTTCTCTGCAATCTCAGCCAGAAAGAAGGGATATGTGGCTGGGATGCGTCCCCACTTGTGGCTCTGGATCTGGGCACGATACCAGCCGAGGGCACTCAGAGTGCTTCCGAGCTTCTCTCCACAACTCACTCCAGTGTCCAGCTCAGCTGCCCTGTCTCAGAGGGCCCCAAGCCCCATGGGGTCCAGCCCCTCCACTCTGGTGACCAACTGCATCTTCTCCAGGCACCCTCCAAGTGGCGGAGGCCAGATGACTCGGGGCTGGCCACAAAGTAGGCACGTGGGGGTCCTGCTGCTTTGGGCTTGGGCGGCACAGCATCCCCCGTGGGAGCCCATGGCAGAGGAGGCTGCTCACTTCCTGGTGGCCTGGAAGCGAAGGCAGACAGGAAATGCTGGGGGTCCTAACAGCCCCTACAAGGGCACACCTGGGCCCAACTTCCTCCCACTAAGTCCCCTCCTCAAAGTTACACCAGCTCCCCAGAGTGACACAGCCTGGCAACCAAGCCTTGGGGGACATTCTAAGTCTGAACCACAGCCAGGGTCTGTGTAAGGACTGCTGTCGTGAGTCCAATTTCTAGAGCAAGAAAAAACAATCCCCAGAAACTCAAGGCTGGACACTCTCCCTGATTTGTGGATGCTGACCCAAAATGAGGGGGTAGGGAGGGGAATGATTGGAGACCAAGGGAAGGGGCGGGGAGTAGGAAGGACAGTAGCATTAACCGGACCTGACTTTCCTGCCTGTGTTGGAATACCGACCGGGTACCTCCACAGGGTGCCCAACCACACAGTGGGTCCTAATAGACTAAGTTATACTCTGTGTGTGCACAATTTGCCAAAAGACACTCTAATGTCATGTGACTAAAAAGAACAAATGAAGAAAAAACAAAGAATAGAAAACCTTTTGAATATAAGAGCTGCAAAATACTCCAGTGTACTGAGTCGGTTTTAAAGCTTAAATATTTTTGCATTTAATATGAATAATTTGAAGACTTAAGAAAAATCATTCATTATTTTTTTATCCCCCATCCTTTTCCCAACTTTAAAATTCATTCATTCACCTTGTCTTACTTTGGTTGTTGATTACTTTTATTCATAATAAATTCATTTGGAGAAACAGAATTATAAATACAAATTGAACCTAGAAAAACAAAATAATTGTTCCAACATCAATTCTAATTAAGATACTGCAATTTAGCAAGTTTTATTCTACATGTTTTTCAAAGTATCATATTACACATAATAAGTTGCAAGCAACTATGGAATTGCTATCTGTGGGCCTGTAGTGTGAATGGGCGCTTGCCCAGAGGGCACACCCTGTCCTCATCTCTGGGCACAACAGCCACCCCAGGGGCCGTGCATGTGGCACCCAGCGGGTTTGTGCTGGAGGAAGCTCCATCACCAGTGTGCATCAAGGCATCGTCACTCCTGACCAGAGAAAAGGACACACTGCACTCCGCCCACGGACCTTACTGACTAAGCATCTCACCAAGCTCCTGCACTACTTAAGGAGCACAGGCTGGAGAGCCACGGGGAGGAAGGGGTCCTCCAGGGCTGAGTGTGCCGCCGTGGCTTCCTGGCTGTGGGTGGGTATGGCAGGGCCTGTGCCGGTCAGGTGGACACTAGCTCCTTACTGCCCAGTGGTTAGGAAGGTGCATCCGCCAAGGAGCCCAGCCTCCCAAGACTCTGCAGCCTCCTTCTCTGGGGGCAGTGGGTGTTGCTGAGGAGGCTGGCGGGGGCGGGGTGTTGTGCAGTCAGGACTATGTTGTGCCAAGAGCCAGTCTGTGCACGAGGAAGGTGCAACAGCACTTGGTCCCCACATCTTTCTACAGCACTTGCCTCCACAGGTCTGCCTCATGGTAATAAAGCACAGCGCGAACCACTGGGCTGCGTTTTTGCGTTTTCAGTGATGCCATCATCCACCGGTGACAGCAGCACTCTCCTTAAGATGCAGGTGCACATCCAGAGCCCCACCAGGCAGGCAATGGAGCAAGGTCACACACGAGCCTTGGCACTTTCTGGTGCTGCTTAGTCTGCTCCAGGTGACAAAACACCCACCTGGGCGGTCAGCGGATGCCCACTGCTCATGGCTCTGCAGGCTGGAGGTCCCACTGAAGCCAGCGAGGACTGGCTTCTGGCTTGCAGGTGGCTGCCTTCTGTGGCGTCCTCCCACAGAGAGAGGCAGCCCTAGCTTCCTCTTCTCACAAGGACATTAATCCCCGTTGAGTGAGGGTCCCGCCCTGGTGAACTCACTTACCTTTAATTCTTTCCCCCAAAGCCCGTCTAAATACTGTCACACAGGTTAGGCCGTCAACAGTGACCTCTCGAGTCGGGGAGGCACAGCTGAGACCACAGCCCCGGACCTCCTATTTGTAGCAACCCATTACTCAGTGGAGAGAGGGACAGTGTAAGAGCCAATGAAAAGGCATATTTTAAACACATCTTAGGCTGCATTAGACCCCTGGGCTATGAGGTCACCTTGGTGGATGAAAAAGGGCTGGGGCCGCTATGGACACTAAGTGGCTCCAAGGTCTGAAAGGGGTCGGGCGGCCACCCGCTCACTCACTGCCAACTAGGGCTGTGCACCTGACTGTGATCCCTCCACCTGACACCACGCCTATGCTGCAGTACACGGATTCAGTACCTGGATTGTTTGAAGAGCCACGTGCACAGAAATGATCCACTAGGTTTGACTCTCACTGCGGGATCGTGAACGGTCTGTCTGAGATGCGATATTGGTCTGAGACTCAGACCCTGAGGTGAACCCCAGGCTTTCAACAACGCAGGAAGTTCAGCTGGGAGCAATTTTAGGGTCCTGGCTGGAGGTGGCACACCAGAGCGTCACACCAGGACATCCTGGGGACACAGGGCAGGCTTTCTACTATGGCAACTGGTGGACACCGGCACACTTACCAGGCTTTGGGCCTCTGGGTGGGGGTGCCAAGGGCTACTAAGATGGGGGCTCAGAGCGTGGGTTCCAAAAGAACATAACGATCAACATCTTCTTCTTCCACCCAGAATGTTCTAAAATAGATTTTAAAAGATAGAGCTCTGGATCCTTGAAACAAGAGGCAGGAGCCGTGTGGGACTGGGAACTCGAGACGCCCCCGCAAGGACAGCTTCTCATTCTCACAGATTCAGGGACTTCGGTGTCATAGATAGGAATTCTCATCTCTTGGAGAATGAGGATGAGGCTGTGCACATGTAGTTACCTGAGTACTGGGCCTAACGTTGAAGTTTACTTATAACTATGCGCAATTACCAAGGATGATTTAAAAACAACAACAACAATAACTGGTGCAATCTATCGCACCCAGAGCCGTGCATCTGTGCGTGCACTCAGCTTCCTTCCCGGGGCTCCCTGCTCCTCCCTCCCCCAGCCTCTTTCTACCCCACTAGGGTCTCTACCCCTTAGGGTCACCACCGCCTTCCTTCTCTTTTCCAGTTGCTGCCTGTGAGAGGACCTCGACTCTTGACTTTCTGATTCTGGCTGACTTCACTTAACAGGATGGACTCTGGTTCCATTTTCTTGAAACATCATAATTTCACTTTCTTTATGGCTGAATGAAACTCCACAGTGGACGCACACCATGATTTCTTTGCCCATTCATCCACTGATGGGCACCTGAGCTTATTCCACAGTCTGGCTGTTGTGAGATGTGCTGCATGAACATGGGTTTGCTGGGTCCACACTCTCTTGACTTCAGTACTTTAGGGTAAATACTAAGGAGTGGTACAGCTGGGTCACATGTTGGCTCCATTTCTCTTCTTTTGAGAAACCTCCACGTGCTCTCCATAGTGGTTGAATTAATTTACAATCCCACCAACAGTGTATTAGAGTTCCTTTTTCTCCATAACCTGCCAGCATTTATTATTATTTGTATTCTTAACAAATGCTCTTCTAATTGGAGTGAGATGAAATCTGTGTAGTTTTAATCAGCTTTTCCCTAATTGTTAAAGATGTTGAACATTTTTTTCATGTATTTGTTGGCCATTGTATTTCTTCTTTAGAGGAGTGTCTGTTTAGCTCTTTTGCCCATTTATTGAAGGAGGTCTTGGGTTTTTTTTGTTTTCTTTTTGGTGTTATGCTTTTTTGATTTCTTACATATTCCAAATATTAATCATCTGTCTAAAGTCTAGCGGGCAAAGATTTCCTCCCCTTCTGTAAGTTCTCTCTTCACACTCTCTTCATCGCTCCCTTTACTATGCAGAGGCTTTTTAATTAACTAACTTTTAATTAGCCTTGGTTTTATTTCTTGAACTTTGGGGATCCTGTTGGGAAAGCTGTTGGAGTGTTGACCCTACGCTTTCTTCTGGCAGTTGCTGAGTTTCTTGATAAATTCCCAGGTCTCCGATCCATTTTGAGTTGATTTTTACAGGCTGAGAGCAGTCTCATTCTTCTGCACGTGGAAGCCCGTGTCCCAGGCTGTCTCTTCCCCACCGGCCCCCGTGGCTTCTCTGTCAAGGCCTTCTGATTCCGCCCTCCACTGCTCTTCTTGCTCAGGACTGCTTTAGCTACTCCTGGCCTTTTATTCTTCCACATGAATTTGAGGACTTTTTTTTTCCTGGTTCTGTGAAGAACGTCACTGGTGTCTTGGTGGGATTGCGCTGAACCTGTATGTCACTTTTGGTAGTGTGGCCATTTTAACAATGTTATTTCTGCCCAGGCTGATTTTTTAGTTTTAAAGGGAAAACCTGAAATGTGACATTAAAATATTTTTAAAGGCCTGTGGACTACCTCATATTAAAAATAATATAAGAACAATCTACATTTATTCTGCAGTGGTGACAGATTAAACATAAATTGGACACAAGCAGAGTCCAATCCCTTCCTCACTACCACTGGGCAGCAAGAGCTAGGCCTGCCAGAGGCTGCCCTCACTGGCCACAGGGGCAGCACTGCAAGGTGCCTCCCAGCAGGGACTACATTGCCCAGCCCTCCTTGCAGTGCGGCGTGCTCACAGGACTGGTTCTGGCCAAGGGAATGCAAGTGCATGGGGCACCACTGAGAGGTGCTCCCTTCACAGCCTGCTAGGTCCTGAGGGCTGGAGCTACAGGATGAGGAGCCTGGATCCCCCAAAATGCCATGTAGGAGAAAACTGGCCACTGACCAGGAACACTGACTTGGGACCGACTTATGAGAAAGAGATCATTTTTCCTTTTACTAACTCACTGAAATACCATGCGTGCCGTTTCCCCAAAACACCAACAGCACACAGTGTGTGGCCTCTGGGGGGCTGTGTGGGTCCCACAGTGCTTGGCTAGCTTGACTGGCCTTCCATGTCCACAGCACTAGTCAGGACAGGGCACAGCAGGGAGGATTAAATAAACAAGGCAACCCAGAGTTCTCTGTCAGCTTCTGATAATGCAGGAGAAATGGACCCTCACAGCTAATCTGACCCCCACTTCCCCGCACGCAGCAGGCAAGCGCCTTGCTCGGCTTCCTTCAGTGCCCACCTCTGGGGAGGGAGGGGTCCCACCTCTGTCAGTCACTGGGAGACACAGATCACATAAAACCCTCGGAACAGTCCCTGGCTCATATTCTAATTCTTCCTGAATATCTCATGCTGTGATACAACCTCTTCCTTGAAAGTCTGTTTTTGAAGCAAAAAAATCAAGGAAGCAAATCATCTTAAATAAACATACAAAATATAAACTACCAAGCACACTTAAATTTAAGATGAAAAGTCTGAGGCTCTGAAAAAATGCAGCCTGAGGTGACAAGTAGAGGGCTGGACTTCCCAGAAGTGGGGCAGGGCCAGCTCCTCTCAGTGCCCCACCTGGGGTTGACGCAGACCCTGCGCCGAGACCTCCGCCCCCCACGGGCTGCCCTTGGGACTGGGCCCACTGGACGGCCTCCCTGGAGGTTCCAGCCATGACTGAGGAGCTATTTTATTTGTTTGGTTTCTTATTATATCCTAATGGAAAAATTCCTGGCATAAAATAAATGAAAATTGAGACCCTGGTGATGGTAAGAGAAGTGCAGTGCCATGAACTAAATTTGAACTTCTTCAAAGAAACAGGAGGGTCCTTCTCTTTATTCCCAATTGAAACCCCGAGTGAAGATCTGAAGTAAACCTGGCTCTTGGCCCCACCCTGCCCTGGCCCTCCACGACTCTGAGCAGCTCTGAAAAGTGGGATGAAGACCTCGCAAAAGCCTGCCTCCCACACAGGAGGGGAAGCCAAGTGAGACCTTCTCAGAGAAACAGGATGCACTGGTGCACATGTGTGCACCTATAGGTATGCACTCATGTGTGCACCTCTACGTGTGCGTGTGTGCGCGGGGTGTGCTCCTGTGTGCACTTGTATGTGTGCATGTTCGTGCGGGGTTCGCTCGTATGTGAACCTGTATGTGTGCATGTGCATGCATGTGTGTGCTTGTGTATGCACCTGTACCTGTGCGTGTGCATGTGGAGTGCGCTCATGCATGCACCTGTACCTGTGCGTGTGCATGCAAGGTGTGCATGTGTGTGCATCTGTATGTGCGCGTATGTGTGCGGGGTGCGCTCGTATATGCATCTGTATGTGTGCATGTGCGTGCGGGGTGTGCACATGTGTGCATCTGTATGTGTGCATGCATGCGGGGTGTGCACATGTGTGCACCTGTATGTGTGCGTGTGTGTGCGGGGTGCACTCGTGTGTGCATCTGTACGTGTGCATGTGCGTGCGGGGTGTGCTTGTGTATGCACCCGTATGTGTGCATGTGTGTGCAAGGTGTGCACATGTGTGCACCTGTATGTGTACATGTGCGTGCGGAGGGTGCTGGTGTGTGTACCTGTACGTGTGGGTGGAGGGTGTGCACTGGTGATGTGGTGCTTGTCACCTACATGAGTCTGACCCTGGGGAGAGACAGGGAGAACTGGGTCCTGAGACCTTAATGACCCTGCAGGGTCACTTGGGAATGCCCTGTAACCTATGGTCTCCACTGCCACCCTGATGATGGCCATAGGGGTTACCAGAAGCTTCAGGCCCTAAAAAAATCAGGGGAGGCACCACATAGTAATGAGCAGGCAGCCACGGATGTACCCTCCCTCATTCACAGCCACACGAAGCAAAGACCAGGGACAGGACAGGAATCAGCCGCTTCCTGGGGCTGATTTCCACCTAGAAGAGGAAGGGAGGGTGGTGCAGCGGCAGGCAGGGAAGGATGGAAGAGCTCTAAGCCCTGAGGAGTCCCAGCCAAAATTAGTAACCTCCAGCAGTGGCTACTCACTCCAGTGCAAGCACTTTAAGAAACAGCCCCAGGCTTTCTGGAGACAGATGGCCACAGTGAAATAGAATGTGGCCACTGGGCCAACACCCTCCACCAGCAGCAGAAGCCCAAGTCAGGCAATGCTGAACAGGCAGTGTGGAGAAACGGCGGCTCCAGAGCTCGGCTGGAGCCCACAGGGCCGGGCCTCCTTGCAGACCGTGGCTGGCTTCCACAAGCAGAAAGAGAAAGGGCAGAGGACAGCCCGTGGGACTGAGCACGCAGCTTCGTGAACATGGGTCCCAAATCACTGCCATCACATGTTCCCACTGGGAGTGAAGAACAAGCCAGCTCACGGCCCAGCCCAGCACTCCAGCCTCTGTGGGCAGAAGAGCCTCCATGCTGGAGCGGGTGGCGCCCCTGCTCGGGAAGTAGGTGAAGTTGGTCACGCTGCAGGGATGAGCACCAGCCGTCTTCCAACACTCGGGTCTTTTATTTTGTCCTCATGTTTTTCAAGTCATGGAAAAGCAAGTGCTGACAGGAATACTAGGAACTGGATTTCGGCCTGTAACCCACAGTCTCTCAGTCTATTGCATCCCTCTTATAAAGACCTTCACAGAAGGCTGAGACCCACATAAATCACATTTGTTAGAAACTTCTCCAAATCTCCAACTGTGCTTCATGTAATGTGAGTGTTCATGACATGAGTGAGAAAAACTCGTGTCCACGTGGGAGAGGGGTCTCATACACCAAGGACCTCCGCGGTCACCATGGGCAGTGCCGGGTGCATAGGTTATAGGAGTGGCGGGGGCCAGAGGGAGGAGCCTGCTGGGCCCTGCCTCAGGGGAGCAGGGCATGGGGACTGCGCACTGCCAGAAAGGCAGGCCAGGTGGGATGGAGACTCAGGGGCTGTGTTGGCTGCTTTCCCTGGATAATGAAGACTAAGTCTGTCTGGTTAGAGGAGGCTTCCTGTTACTGTTTTTAGTTTTTGCTTAAAACTTGAAAATAGTGGGCCATAAAGTCAGAAGAGTAAGTTTCAAGCTTCCACATCATTGGGCTTGGTGAGCAAGGACCAGTCAAGAGCTGGGAAGTCTGTAGTCTCAGCTACTCAGGAGGCTGAGTCAGGAGGATCACTTGAGCCCATGAGTGTGAAACCAGCTACAAAGCAAGTATTTTTAAAAAATATATACATAAAGATCTTAAAAAGCTGTAAGAATGAACCAATGAGTCACTGGGGCCTGGCAGATAAAATGTCAACCTATGAGGGAAAGAAGAGCCTATCTCAAGGCTCCGAGTACCCAGAGATGAAGAACTGTGCCACCAACCTGCCCGAGGAACCCAGGTGCAGCAGCAGGATTCAAGGTCCTCCCTGGGGATCATACCATGGTGGCGTCCACGCTGCTGCACAGACCACACAAACTCAACAAAATGGTGGCTATGAAATGCTGGATGTGTAGGTTGGCCTACTACAACCTGACGTGAGGCACACCGTTGCGCTGTACAGCCTCTCGGTAAAGTAGAAATGAAAACAAAATCCGCCTCACGGCCTAGGAGAGTGCGATGGACACTGAAGACAGAGCATAGTGAGGACCGTGCCCCTCACCCAGGGACGCCCAAGGTGGGGACGCTGGGAGAGGTCAGCCTCCGAGGGGCGCCAGCAGGCGCACAGCTGTGACAAGGGCGGCCTGGCCTGAGCAAAGCTCCGAGAACGCGGATCAGTCCTGCGGCCCTGTTGGATCCACCACAACACCAAATGAGCCTCAGAGCAGCCTGGAGGTGCCCGCCACCAAGCCAAACACATGCCAGGCAGGCAGCAGGGAGCAGAACACCGTGGCTCGTCCGCACAGGAGGCGCCAGGGGTAAGGAGGAACAGTGATCACCAAGCATTAGGCACCAAGAGGCTGCACGGGAATTTCTCAGGTCACCACATCACCATGACAGACAGTGATGGAAACGTCCACATGCACAATGTGTGTGCATCTGAATGTCACATGATGTCCCATTCCTATGTACAGTCTTTGTGTTTTTCTGCATTTGTTAAAAATATATCTAATTAAAAATACAACCAGTCAAGATGCAGAGCAGACGGGAAATTTTCAGAAATCCTGAAGCGTGGAAAAGAGAAGGGTTGGCTTGTCGGAAAGTGATATTGTAAAACACCCTCAGAAAGATAGCTCACTACTTCCCAAGAGAAGTGGAAGTTACAAGCAGGAGGTGTGGTCACTGGGCGTCAGCAGCATAAGGAGCTGGCAAGTGTGCTTGGGGCAGCTGGCCCGCGGACAGCACCCATGGGTGCTGCCTCTGACTCCATGGGAGAGCAGGCCCGGCAGGGTGTGTATACTGCAGCACCCGTGGCCCACAGGACACCCTGCCAGGCGCTGTCCTCAGCGACCCTGCACTGACCACTCCCACCACAGCACCGGCATGACCATGCACCTCGCTCTGCAGAAGGGAACCTAGAGGCAACCAGGAGACATGACCAGTGAGGAGCTGGACCTGGAACCCCGAAGCCAGAGCCGGCCTCTCTGACGGCACTTCCACGATGCCAGCCTGCAAGGGAAGGCACGTCGGGGCCCAAGTCAACAGCCCACTCCACGTCAGACTCTAAGTGACAGGGAGATGGCACCGCACGTCTCCCGGGAGGAGGAGAGGGGATGGGGAGCAGCCATCTAGGAGGGAGCCATGGCAAGGCAGTGCCTCCCCTCCAAGGGCAGCACCCTCACTGCGCCTGCGCCCACTCATACTGCAGGACGAGCGCCCTCGGATGTGCCCACTGATACAGAAGGCGAGGCCTACTGGGCGCACACCGTACAGTCCCCGTCCCCATCACAGGTACTCAGGTGTGAATAGCATCAATTGCGAAGGACGGGTGGACTTGTAAGAACAAAAACATCTGCATGAAATTTTTAGGGAAAGTATGTTTAAAGCTCAACATTGAGCTGAAAGAGGAAAATCAGACCTTTTTGGGCATTCAAACCTCAACACTTGCCACTCTTACAGCTTCTATAAAAACGCTCAAGCAAAAGGGCAGCGGGGAGGGCGATGGCAAACACCCCCAAGAGCAGCTTTTGAACCCAACGTGAGAACCAGAGAAAGCAGCTGAGGAGTCAGAAGAGCTCAGCAGGCTGAATGGTTCCTTCTCCAGGATAATTGATGGGTGGGTTTTAATTCTAGCCAAATCCCATGTATACTTTTAGATTCTAAGCATTTGGAAGAAAAGTTCTTCCAAAGTAATACCACTGCTGAAGAAAAGGAGGCATGAATGAAAGTGGAGCAGAAAATAAACCTAAGACTGTTAAAAAAGAACACATGACGGAAGCAGCCCTTAAAGTTGTGGGAAAGAGAACTACTTCAGAAAACACATGGCCTTCCAGCAACGGCCCAAGGGAAACAGTTGTTGTTTGTGCTTTTATTTTATCTCCTCATTATTTTATAATAAATGCATCTATTTCAGCAATTAGGATATATATCTTTTTAAAATGAAGTATAAATGTAAAAGAAAGGCCATTTCAAACACACGGACTTTGCAAAGATCTGTTTCAATCTCTCTTTCATAGAGCTTTTCTTTATATGAACACCGGAGTTATTTGCTGAATATGTATTAAAATGCAAAGAAGCAAAAGAAGATAAAAGAGGAAAATATCACCACAGACCGAAGTCGAGTCATGGGGCTTGGGGTTCTTGCTCTGATTTTAAAATCAACCAGTTCAGTGAGCTTCCCACAGTTCTCCACCTTGGTGTCTCCCAGGGAGCCTCCGAGGCAGAGGTGGAGAGTCTCCAGTGAGGCTCTGCCCTGTCTAGTTCTACCACGCTGCACCCTGATTGCAGACACCTGGTTTCAACAACAGGACATTGCCCCGGGAAGCAGTCTGTGTCCTGGCCCTAACTGACAAGCCTGTTGGGTGGGATTTCAACCCCCAGATAAACTTCATTGCGAGCCACTTTTCCTCTCTGAACTACAGAAAGGTGTGTGGCCACGGCTAGCAGGTTCTGCCTGGCTCCTGCCCGTATATTCATGCACAGCTAACTTTACAGATCTCAACCTCACTGCAGCCTGCCGGTTTCAGGACCCTGAGAGCCACATGATGACAGGAATGCAGCCCTTGGAGGCTCCCCGGGGAGACACCAAGTGGAGGACTGCAGTGAAGCTCGCTGAACTGGTTGATTTTAAAATCAGAGCAAGAGCCCCAAGCCCCATGACCAGCACGGAGGAACCTGGGGCCGTGCTGCGCCCAGAGGAGCCACTACCAGGGAGGACAGCAGGGGGCCAGAGGGACGAGCTAGTGGGAGCAGGCTCCCTGTGCCTCATCACCATCACTGAAGGAAAGGATCCCTTCCTGGTGGCCACACGAGGCTTCAACTCCTTGCGGATCACACATCAAGACCTCTGGAAGCCAAGCCTCTCAGACTTACTGCCATAGCATCTGACCAATTTTGAAAAGCTGAGTGTGGAAATTCAGGATCTGGACACAGAATCCTCAAAGACTCCCTGGCGTCTGACCTTATAGGGAGGGAAGGCCCTGGCGGACTTAAACTCTGCGCCCTCACGGCTGCCAGGTCAGTGGCAGGAGAGGAGGCTCAGCCCGAGGGAGGCCGGCAGCTTGCCTTCGTGGGGGCCTGGTGACATGCCCTGCCGTTCACCACTCAGGTGGAAGGTGACCAAAGCGTCTCTCGGGAGGCAGATGAGAAGGTGAAGAGAAGACACTGCAGGGCCACTGAGGGCAGGAAGGGCCAGGTTTGTTGGCTGCTCTGGTTCCTTCAGGGCTCTTCCTCCCCTCTGTCCTGGGGAGCCTCGGTGGCAGGGGTCCCCACAGAAGGCATGTGTGTGGTCCCTCACAGGCACCTGAGTTCTTGCAACTCACCTCAACAACTCCAAGAGGCTTAGGGATGGGCACAGGGGCTGCAAAACAAAGACAGGACTCCACAACGTGGACAGAGGACAGTCACAGACACACAGTCCAGCTATATTTGGAGCTAACAAAATTTCCAGTGAGTTCTGGGTGGAGACGGTGGAATCTTGAGCTGCAAGACATCTGGTGCAGCCTGAGCCTGTCAGTGGTGAAATGCATCCTGGGTGGCCAGGTGTAGCAGCTGTAAACCCAACACTGTAAGCAACTCTGTTGATGCGGCACTCTCTGCTGCTGCGTCAGGAAGAGGAAGCCTGCTTTCTTTGGGAGGAGGGAGGCAGGAAGAGAAATCACATCCCAACTCTGCCAGACGTGGTGACAGCCCAGGAAATGGCAAGGATTCTCTCTGTATGAAGATCAGAACTCTCTCCCTTCTGTCTCCCCATCTTTGAGTTTGTCCATCTCTGACCAGGACTCACCGTGCACACCAGACTCACCGTCTACCTGCTCGCTGGCAGCCTGAAGCACTGTCCAGACCCTCATCGACTCAGGTCAGCGAGGGTGGCGGCCAGCAGGGGTGGGGAAGGCCCACGTGGCCACAGAGCAGGGCCATGTGGTTGCTTATCCAGGTGTGCAAGCTTGTCACAGCCTGGTGACCACATTCTCTGATGAGTCACCTCAGGAACTCAGGACAGCCACCAAGCCAGAAGCCACCAGGTCTACACAGAACATGAAGGCCACTCAGACAGCCTTAGGGAAGCACAGGTCAAAGGGTGGGGCCAAGGCTGAAACAGGCCAAGTTTTTAGACAGGTGGATTCTGCTGACTGCAGGCCTGAGGACACCTCACAGATGCCCCCGAGGGACAGCCACCAGGAGGAGCCTTTTTCTCGTGAGAGGAGGTCAGCAGATGGCGGGAGTAGGAAACTCACACTCTCGAGGAAGACCTCTACAAGCCGCCCATCCGATGTGTGGGCAAAATGAAGAAAGGAGGCCTCAACCTGGGGCCAGAGGCCCAGGCCCGTCCAGAAGGGGCTCCTCCCTCCAGTCTCTGAGCTCCCTGGGGATGCAGACGCCTCGGGAGTGGAGGGGCAGCTCTTCTGCAGGATGACAGGATACACATCTCTAAAAATACTAACAAACCAGAGAGCTGAATTTAACCACAAAAATAACAAAGAATAACAGAAATAAACACAGGGTCTTCCTCTTGTCAAACAAGAACCTCTTGTTTTCCATGGAAAGGAAAAGACAAGTGGAACTGCAAACTCGTCAAAGCCCAGACCATTTTAGTGATCATTCTTGTTGAAATCTACCTGGCTTTGGCCTAGTAGACAGGGAGTCCTTCAGTAAAATATTCTGCATGTCAAAAGAAAAAAATCTCAAAAAGATGGTGATAAATGAAGAGATGGAATAAAGGAAGAAGTCAGAAGTATCTACAAAACACACAACCCAGCTGCCCCCGTCTACCCTGAAGCCTGCCCGCGGATCCCGTCAGGCAGTGTGCGCTGAGCACCCCGGGCTGCGTGACGCAGGGCAGGCAGGACTAACCCAGCAGTTACGGCCTCGTGACGCCGACATCTACAGCTTCCACCTGCGTGGCACTCGCCTGGCTGCCAAGCCCTTCCACTCAGAACCCCCCAGTTAGCTGAAGTGAGTTTGTCGAGGCAGGCGGGAGCTCTGTGCCAGGAGGGCCTCTGGACGCTGCGGGTGGAGGACCAGGCCGGGTGCGGCAGCGCTGAGCAAAGCACCGCAAGGTCGGAGAGGTCTCCGCAGTCGGTACTGAGAATGATTCTGAAGGGACAGGAAGTGGGAGGTCATGGCGTGGGCCCAGGTTAGACACAGGGAAGAGAATAACGGTCAGTCTACACCCAGTCCTTACGGGAGTCGAGCAGTGCCACAGAGGGGCAGGCCGCTGCAGAAAGGATGGACGATTCATTTAAGTGGATGGAGAACAAGGCTAACTTATCTAAAGAACAGAACACAGAGCCGAGTGAGTTCCACGCTCACAGTGCGAGCAGTTCAGAACCAAGTGTTCAAAATAAGACTTTAAAGCTTGAAGAGAATAACAAACCCCATGACTTCAGAGTAAGGAGAGATTTCCTCACTCAGACACAAAGCACACACCATAAAAGCAAAACAAATTTAGCTACATAAAATCAAAAACTTCTGTATAAAATGTTAAAACAAGGCTGCAAACTAGATGTCATTTATAATACATGTAACCAACGCCCAGGATACAAAAAGTTCTTGTAAATCTACTACAAGAGACAAAGGAATGGAGAATGTCAAATCCCATAAGTGGGCAATGCAAAGAGGAGTGAGTGGCCACCGACATGACAGGTGCTCCCGTCAGCGGGCGGTAGCAGCAAGGGCCAGGTTGGAGTCTCCTCCTGTACACAGGAGGCCCTGGTGTGCACACGCATCCCACTGGCATCCTACTCACAGCAAGGAAAGGGGAGGGCCACTTGCCCACTGCTGGAGGGATGTCCACCACAAACCCACCTGGAGGGAGTCTGGCCATATGGTGAGGTTGGAGATTGCGCTTCTCAGCCCAGGACCTTCATTCCCAGGCATGTCACTAGAGAAATGCCCGCCTCGCCCTGTGGTGTGCACAGAAGGTGTTCAACAGCATCCCGAGCTGCATGGCTCAGAACCATGGAAGGACACAATAGCCGTCCACCCTCAGGGTCTGATGGGTGAACACTGGTGCAGCTAGGTAACAAAGTACCCTTGGAGGCAAACAGGAGGAGCTCCTCTGCTTCCATGGACAGGGACGCTCTTACATACAACACGGGCGAGCCGCGAGCTTGCTCTGAGGGTGGGCATCTGAGTCGAGGAGGCAAACTGGTACCCCACACTGACCCCTGCACGGCTAAGCAATTCTCTCACTAACCCAGATACAGCCCCTGCCCATCCTCACCCTGCCGGGGCTCCCCCGACCCAGCCTCCGGGGGGGCCCCCTCCATCAGGCTTCACCAACTCAGAACGCCTCCCTTGGAATATCCTTCTGTTCCTGCTTCTCCTGCAACCAGCCCTGAAAACCACCACCTGCCAGCCAGTCACCAGCAGGTGACCCTGCCTCCTGGGGCCCTGGGCACAGTCAGTGGCATTTGTTTATTTTATCAAAGCCATTTTCTCTAAAGCCCTGCTGTGCTTGATCCTTGCCACACAGACATTAACTCCTACAGCGCTCACAAGCACTTCAAGACTGCTGCTGATTTCTCCATAGATGGCAAGCTCCCTGGAGACAGCCCCTGGGGCACCATCACTTGGCCTAAAGCATTAAATTGGAGGACCTCAGAGTTCCGGCCTAAAACTTTAATTTGTTTGTTATGATTAATTTAATTGGAATACGGGGACTTACACCTGAAAGTCTCATAGACATTCTTAAGTTTTAAAATACCAGGCTTTTTCTCTAGGTACTTCAAGTACATCACATCAGAGCAAAATTCTAACTTGTAGACAAAGATTCTGGCAGCAGAGGAGCTGCGTGTGGCACAGCTTGGACAGAAGCACACGTACACACTCCTAATGCTCCGGTGAAGCACTCCCATGCTTCAGATCCAGTGCAGACGTGTCAAGGTCAACATCAACATAGAAAGGACAGTCAAGTCCTATTGCGAAGAGAAAGCCAAAAGACTGTTTTCCGTGCTAGTGAGATCAGAAATGACATCATGAGCTCGAGAAACACAGGAGTTTTCCTCCTAAGACATGAACCAGTGTGGACCTTTCCCTCTGTGGGTGGGGTGAACTGGCTGAGGGCACTCCTGCACCTGCCATCAGAGCTCTGGTTTGGCTTCTCCTCCATTCCCCACTGTGGGTCAGCACCCTGCATCTTGGGAGCGTCTCCAAGAAGGCAAGGCCAGGCAAAGCCACTATGGGCGGAAGCAAGGGTTACCATGCTCAACTTTTTATCAGGGCTGCCACCTAAGACTGCAGTACCAACTGCAGTACTTGCCCTTGAGAAAATAAAATGATACACATACGTGACTATTTAAATAGCCCAGGCTTCATTCATCGGCACCCTATTTCTTTTGAGACCTATAGAACTGAGCAGTAGCTAGAGACACAAAAAGGTTTCCTTTGCAACACACCTACTTCTACTGCTGGAGTTCAAGCCAAAGAGACCCCTCACCTTCCTGACATATCACAAGAGGAAGAAGTAAGTGGCACTGTGGATTTAATTCTGCACAAATATATCTGAATACTCCTCCCTCCTGGAAATCTGGGTACCCAAGCCGGGCTTATTTGCAAGTGACAGTGTCATGAAACAGTTAACACGACAGCCATGGCATTTGAGCTGCAAAGATACCAGGAAGAAAGTAAAAAGACACCCACACCCACCTGATCATGGGCTTGAACCTGGAACACACAACCAACTCTGAAAACTCAACAATAGGAAAATCAATCATCCAATCTTCAGGGAAAAAAAGACCTGAATGGACATTTCTCTAAGGAAGTCATACAAATGGCCAAGAAAAACATGAAAAGGTGCTCAACACTGACTGTCACTAGCGGAATGTAAATCAAAACCAGAAGGAAACATTTTCCACACCCACCAAGAGGGAGGCTCTCAAAAATGTGAAGAACCACCACCACTGATAGAAATCCGGAGCTGTGGGTCATTGCTGGTGAGGCCAGAAGAGCTGAGGTCACTCTGGAAACGGAGAGGGTTCCATAAAAGCTTGAACAGAGCTGCTCAGGACAGCAAGGCCACTCCTAGGTATCTGCCCAGACAAAATGAAAATGTGTGCACACGAGAGCAGGCACAGCAGCACCGACCACAGCCGCACAGCAGAAAGCCAGCGTCCATCAATGCCCTACAGGCCAGGGCAGTGTCCATCCACACAGTGGCACATCCATGCAACAAAGAAGTGCCTGCGCTCAAGAACCTTGGACACGCGCTGTGGGTGACAGCCACCAGTCACAAATGCTGCCCTGTCATGACGCTGTGACATGAAGCATCCACAATGGCAACTCTCTGGGGACAGACCTGGGTGGTGGGTGCAGGGTGGCTGGAGGGCTGCACAGGGATGAATGGGGAACATCAGAGGCAGGTACAGGGTTTGGTTCTGAGGGGTTGAAGAAGTCCTGGACTATGGGGACAATCAGGAGATACTGGAAAGCCTGGGTGTGTCCCCTCTTCATGGGACAAATGGTGTGAACCAGACCTCAAAAAGCTGTGTCATGGCATTCATGACCCTGACAAATCCAGGTGGCTACTAAGAAGGGACCTCCCGGTGCCTTCAGGTGGGCCATCTAAGGGCGTGAAGCGCTTTCTGCTCGGGCGACTAGCTGCAGTTCTGAGAGGATACTCAGGAAAGACGAGGACTTGCACAAGTCTTGGGGAGTGCGGGCTTAGGGACAACGGGCAATCTGCTCAGGATGTTTGTCAGCTGACAATGCAACAGAATTCAGGACCCAAACAACCAGATGGTTTCATGGAGTCACAGAGTGCAAACAACACTTAGCTGTTACGTAAAACAACTACTCCCGGCTTAGAAGTTGGACAACTTTATTTGTATGGCAGGAACAAGTACCTCTATAGTCACATAAATTTAATTTGATGCACGAAAATGAGAAATGGTTGATAAAAAATTCTCACATCTAACATAATGCAGCAATCCATCAGCACATGCAAGAAAAAAATTCCTATCTAAGATCAGCCAGTGAACAGAGTCGGGGTACTTCTCAAGAGGGAGGCAAAATCAGAGCGACTCCAGGATCTCACGGAGACAGCATTTTGACCACTATTCAAGATTATTGAAATGCACGTCCTTGGGCACCCCTCTAGGTATGGGTAAAGGTCTCAGGGCCTTCTCATGGGCTCACAGGATCCCCCGAGCCTCCAGTGACTGCTCACAGAGATGTTCTCTGGCTGTTGGTGGATGGGCAGCTCTCCTCTTGTGCTGATTCTGTCCCTTCTACAGTTGATGCATCGTTAGGCACAAAGTCATGTTTATTCCCAAATCCAAACATCCAGGAAGCTAAGAATATTTTTTTAAAAATAGAACTTTTATGAAGGAAAAACATGAATACCTAAACAATTTAAGGTTGGGGATTTACTCTGAAGGGCAGCTCCTGGAATATCTAACAAGCTGGCCCCAGGCGAACCCCATCTCTGGGGCCACATGAGCACAGGCAGGCGGAGGAGAGAGCAGGGGACTGGTCCTCCCACTGCAGGACACGCAGGAAGAGACGACAAGGAGACCCACATAGGAGACTGAATTAGAAGCCCCCAAATGTTGGCAAAAGAGAGTTTCCTGGTTTTCAAATGGGGGTTTTCTGGGGCTGAGTTCAAGGTTAATGAAACCAAGCAGGGACTCCACTCAACCAAGGGCCCTTCCTCAAGTCTGCTCCAGACCAGTTCTGCACAGGTGTCTCGGACGGGGTTTCCTACAGGAGCCGAATGGCAAGGTTCTGACTTAGATCGACACTCAGGGTGACCTGGGGGAGGGCCTCTGGACACTGGACACTGGGCAGGTACTTCCCATGACACTCATCACTGGGTTATGATGTGATGCTATCACAGTAGTGGTGTATTGTGATGTCCCACACTCATGCCAATGACCCAGGAGTAGGAAACATCATAAAGTATATTGTGAACCATCAAAAGCCTGTTTAAAAAAGTTATAGTGCTGAGTACCTTTCATCAATGGGGAATTTACAAACTGGAACGTTCAAGTAATCAGAAACTACCATTCCATACTTATTTCAAAACAAAGAGAATTTATCAGCTTTAACCACTCATCCTTGTTCTGTGTATTTTTCTAATCGTTCCTTGGTTTGTTTGTTTTTCCTTGTTTGGATCTTTCCTCTAACCCCAGCTCCTCGTCATAGCTCCTGCTAGTTATTTCAACAAGACATCTTTCATCACCAGATGGCTTGTTGGTAAGCAGAAGTGGAAGCCATGCTCTGTAATGGCTACCCAAGCACACAGGCAGTGATCACGACATGTGGCATGCCACTCAATAAATGTGCATACAGAAAGCCACAAATCACCTTTCCCCCACCAGCAGCCTGGTGATGTCATGGGAGGTAACTGCAAATGGCTCCTCACTTCTTGCAGTGAACTGGAAGACAATCCCACCAATACAGAAGTGGGAGCAGGGAGAAGGCAGGGATGAGTGGGAACTGACTGAGTTTTGACGGAGTCAGTTGCCCATGAACTACAAGCGAGGATGCGATCGGAAGAACTCAAGATGGCAAAACAGATAAATCCTATGCAAATGGGTTGCACATTTCATGCTGCCGAACATTTGAATATGCATTTAGCAGAAAATGTGTTCTCAGAGGCCGTGGACACCTCTGAGTCAGAAAAGACTTCTGCATCCATATTCATCCCCAGTCTTTATCTTGTAAGCCATGCTCCTATTTAAAACAACAAAGTCATCCTAGTTATTATCAAAATATGACCATGCTGTTAACAGGTTGTCCTGGCAGACATCAAACCCCCAAAGCACATGGAAATTAACAGAAAAGAAAGCAATGTTACAATGCATCCCTGAGATTAGTCCAGTAATGAATATGCACGCATATTTACTATACACTGCTATTGAGAATCGGTGAGTTAAACATGAAATACTATTTCTAAAATCAACACTCATTTCCACTTTCCTTTTTTTTTTAAAGAGAGAGAGAGAAAGAGAGAGAATTTAATATTACTTTTTAGTTTTCGGTGGACACAACATCTTTATTTTATTTTTATATTGTGCTGAGGATCGAACCCAGCGCCCTGTGCATGTCAGGCAAGCCCACTATCACTTGAGCCACATCCCCAGCCCCTCCACCTTCCTTTTATGGGTTCTTACTTAAATTATTATCTGCATAATCTGGATTTTAGGCTGAGAGATCATAACAAGATAGAAAGTAGACAGAAAAAAAACAAACGTATCCTAAGACCCACTAAGTCCACGGAAAGAATAAAAGAGTGCAAACAAATAACACATTTGGTTTTTTCCAATGAATGAAAGAAATTTATTTAATCTTAATTTTCCCAGTTACCATCTCAGTTAGACTAGTTAATCTGAAAAGCATTTCTACTGTAGTTTGAAACATGAATTTGAGAGTCACTGTGTTATCCAAGCACACAACCTATAAAGACATGCCTGGATTTCTCACATGTAGCTATGGCACAGAATTCCTTTTACACGTCCCAACTGTTGGTCATACCATGTCTTCCCCTTTATTCTAATGAACCATCGGCACAAACGCATTACCAGATTCAACTCCCTTCCTTGCATGTTGCTGTGGTGACAGACCGGAATGACATGGATCTGTTCACTCCTGACACCCCAGCCTCCCAACACGACCTGTCCTGCTCCTTTCCGGGGCCTCTGTCCTTGTTACACAAAACACAGCAAAAAAGGGGAAGGTGGGGGAGTGCCAACACGGTCAACAGAAGCACTGAGGTTTAACACAATGGCCAGATTTCTGGGGTCTGGAACTCAGAACTCAGACTTGAGGGGCCAGGCAGCAAGAGGGCTGTCACTGGCTGTCGAAGGTCCCCTGGGACACACTCCTTCCTCAAACACACATTCACTGAGCAGCTGCTACCCACCAGGCACGGGCTGAAGGGTGCAGAGGCAGCACGGCACCATCCAGCACCTCTTTCCCTACTCAGAAAGCACCCTTAGGGCTGCCCCTTCAGAACAAGGCAACAAGGAGGCACCTGAATATCAATATGTCGCCACGCTGAACATGCGCTTAACTACTGTGAACATGTACTTCCTAGTGGGTAAAGGTGCAGAATTTGGTTCCAAGTCTCCCATTTACTAGCAGTGTGACAGGGTCAGGCTATTTGACCTTTGGAGTTCCGTTTCCTCCTCTATAAATGGAACCCAGCACTGACTTTCTTGCATTCTTGTGAAGTGTTGAGAGATAAAGTGTATGTCAGGATGACTTTGTCTGCACAGGGAAAACCCAGACCAAACCAGCTTGAACAATAAAAGCAAGCACTTGGCTCAGGAACTAAAATGTCCCAAAGTAACACTGACTTGTAGCTGGGATGACCAGGGCTCCCACCCCATGTGCTGCAATTCTTGGCTCTGCCTCCTCTGCACGTTGGTTCTGTCCCGAGGCTGCATCACGGTCATAGGTGGCTGCAGAACCAAGTCTGTCCTCAGGCTTGCTCAATGCACAGCCACTGACATAGGGTCCAAGGCCCAGTGGCCTACCTGAGGCCACATGCTCAACTCAACTATCAGGCCATGAGGAAAGTGCACACACAGTACACGCACACATGCACACACACCCAAGCACACTCGAACGCCATCTTAATCCCCAGACTGTCAAAGAGAACTTCACACCCATCTTTGTTGAAAAAGAAAGCCGGTGTTACTTAATTTTCAAACAGTCAGTCCCCTTCCCCTTCAGAACTAGCCAGTTCACCAAACACCTGCTGGCTGGAGACGCTGCTGTGTCGACTATGATCCTGTCTCCCATTTCCCCAGGGGCAGGGGGAGGGTTTTCTGGGGTTGGCTCCACCCACATGCTTTGGTGACAACTGAACATCTGGAAACACAGAACATGCATGAGCAGCAATGACGGACAGCCACGTCTTTCCAAGTGTCTGACCTGGGACTGTGAGAGGGCGGAGTCTAGGGAACACTTTTGTTTGGAGGAATGTGGAAGAGTAAAACAAAACCTCGCAGGCTGTGGCTCCCGAATCCACAAGGGAAACGTGGACAGAGCTCTGGAAATGGTAGTCCTGCTCCCCACAAACACCCCCACTGCTCTATGGGTGCAAGTCTGCTTACACTTCCAGAAGGCTTTACAGTCATCATCTGACCTCACCAGTGGGCATGCAGATCAGGGCACACCCAGGTGACCTGAGGGGCAGGCCCTGGGATGGGCATCTCCCAGGCTAAGCACAAAACATCTAAATAGAGGGGCCTCGGACTTCTCCACCTGCCTTACCCCTGACTCCACACAAGAAACCCTGAATTAACGGGGCACCCTGCTTTCTCCAGCACCCCTTTCCAAGGCCTGTGTGTTCTTCCTTCTGTTTTTCATTAGTCTTTTAACACCTGGGAGCAAGGGCTCTGCCCACCAGTCTCAGCGTGAGGACCAGCCGGCAGGAGGGAAGGTGTCAGGGGAACCCTGGGGGCCTGCAGGGACTCCCGGGAGGCTCAGCCTCACCACTTCCTCCTCCAGGTGCGGTGGGCGTGGCGTGGGCAGTATGGTAGGAGGGGAGACATTCCTGGCACCCCCGGCAGCCTGCGGACACTCACCCCCCTTGCCACTGGTGCACTGGGGAAGTTCTGAACCTGCCACTCTTGCTTAGGAGAAAGGAGTAACCCACGGTGGGTCAGCTGGGCAAGTCATCTCACCCTGTGGCTCCTGGGGCCCCGGACAGGAAGCATTCACAGCAGACTCGCAAAAGGGCTCCTCCTCTCGCCTCACCCCGCCCTGGGAAGGGAGGCAGCAATGACACCTCCGTCCCTCTGTCCTGGCTTTCTGGAGGAAACCTAATTCACAGAGGCCACAGGCGACACTCCACCTGTCACTCTGCTACCCAGGCTCAAGGAGCAAAGCACACTGGGTCAGGCTAGGGCCACTTGATGAACGGAGGCTCGTCTGCTTCCCCTTCAGGTATTCCTCCTCCCCCTGGGCCTCCCCAGGTGCTTGCCCATGGGTCCCCTCCTTCTGCTTTGCCTCTTTCTTTGACCTGCCCCCTGCCTTCTCCTTCCTTGTCTTTGACCTCCCATCTCTCCTCCCTCTCTGCTCCCATTCCTTACTTATTGCTTACAACACACGTGCTTGAACACAGCTGCCCAGACCTGAGAGAGCGTGGGGTCAGAGGAAGGAAGCCGTCCATTTGCATGCCATTCCCAGGTCCCCTCCCTCTCTTTCAGGTCTTTGGTGGACAGCACTGTCTGGAGTGTGACCAGTGATGAGGAAGCAGCCCAGCTTGGACACACTGCCTCTACCTGGCCTCCTGCAGAGTGGCACCTGCAGTCCTCCAGCAACGCTTCTGGTGTCACATTTGATAAACCTGTTGACGTGTGGCCAGTTGCACTGCTGCCCATGCCATCCAGAGGCAGGCACACAGGAGCTGGGCAGTGCTGCTGAGCGTCATTAAGACTTCAGTGTGCTCATCTAACTGGTCACATCTGTGTACCCTGACCCCCTGGGTGGCACTGGCTTGCAAGCCATGTTGGTAAAGTGTGTTTAATAAAAGCAATTCTTGGTGTCCTGATTGCTGGAATTGGAAGTCAGGACAGTTGAATGGGCAGATCCTCCTAGGTCATGATTTTCCCTTTTCTGGGGTCCTGTCTGTCTTCAGAGTTTCTCTCTGAATGCCTGGGAGATGATCTGGGACCATGGCAGATTTATGCTGGATTTGTACTATGAAGTACCCCTCAGTGGAGGAACAGTGACCTGGAAATGGAAATCACCACGTTCCTAAGGGCTAATTCTAGCAGTACAAGGGCGAACTGAAATACACCTCCACTGACAAGGCTAGAAGAAGACCGACTGGACACAGCTAGGAAGGACGGTATCATATGAAGTGTCTTGCCTTAATGGACCGCACAGCAAACGTGGGGTATCCTGAGGAAACGGCACTGCCAAAGAGAGTGGAGAGCCTGGGGCCTCATCATGGCCATGGCAGTCCGAGGCCCATTCTGGCAAGCCCTTGAATAAAAAACTTACCTTATTTAGGAGAACTGCTTTTTGGAGTAGGTGTTTGTGACCTCACTCCTGCATAAAGAAGGGAAATTGTATGTCGGTAGCTTGACTCCAGGCTGGGAATGCAAGCAGGGCACTTCATGCCACCTGTGTGGTCATGAGATAGCACCTTGTTTGTATTGGGTCTTCAAACTTGGTTTTTGGCTTTAGTGATAAACATCTCTATAAAGACTTGGTGGTCTTTTACAGATATCTCCATATACATGTTAATGGGTTTTTTCACATTGAATATGGTAAACTGAATATGTACTAATCTGATCTCTGAATATGTACTAATCTGCAACATTAAAGACTTCAACACATGCCTACTGTCTGTTAGATTAGAGTGTATGGAGCGAATCTCAGAGCCAGAGATGAATTGTGAGGAGACAAGGCTCCAAGGAGGTCCTTCCAAGGAGGCAGTGTAACCTTGATTTGGCCCTTCTTGACTTTTATCACCGAAAAGAATTTCAGGGCATGTCTGAATCAAGTCACAAAGATTTATTGTAAGACAGAAAAGCAAAGCATGCATGTCACAACTGCAGTGTCAGATGCCCTTCACCTCTTGGAGAAGACAAATGATGCAGCCAGGCCTGAGCTTTATACTGATAAATACATTTTTTCTGGGCAGGAAAGTGCAGATTACCAGATATGCCACTGTGAAAATCAGATGCTATGTCAATCTTTGTATTTGGGATCCATGTTCTTCCTGGTTAAGCAGAATACTATAAATTAGTTGTGGGCACATTGTGCAGTCATTGAATATAAGGACATTAGATTCATCACTTTTTCGTTCTAGTAGATCTAGTACAAGCATTAGCTGGAGGTCTGTCCATCTAACTAAAGAGAGAAGCACCTGGCCAGACTCAGAGATCTGTCTCCATTACTACAGTTCCTCTCTGCCGTCTTGGTGGGAGCTCACCTATCTCAATTTCACACTGGTAATTTTTATGTGTTTTAGAAAAACCTACATAAATAAAGCTTTAAAAAAAAAAAAGACTTTGGTGTGGTAGATGCACTGTGGAGCTCACAGGAAAGGTAAAGCTGTTCAAAAACAGTCTGTCTCCCATGGACACTGGCTGGGACTCTGAAACTCTAGGAGGACAGGTGCTGGATGTGGGGTCCAATGGGCAGCCCTACAATCACAGGAAGCCCTGCAGCCCAGCCCCACAGCCTACCTCATTTCCTGACGTGGAGATTCCAGCAGGAAACACGGACATTGTTCATTAGCGCCTTGTGTCAGAACATCAGTTCTGACCCATCTTAGCAGATCAATCCGACCAGGTGACAAGCATACATATATATGCCCCTGGGGTTGAACCTTGTGACCCTTCCACAAATACGGTGAAAACCGTAACTCTTCCCCTCACCACTTGCCTTCCAGGCCACTGCTGAGTAATGAGCACTACCTGTGGCCAGGGGCTGCCAAGTGAAAAGGAAACCAGGAGAAAGTGGATTTGGCAAGGGGAGGAGAAGGAACGTACTAGAAGGTTCTGAAGATGTCAGATACACCACCACACCACCTCTTTTGAGTTCAGAGAAGCACTGGATGGAGGTCAGGAGAAGCATCCAGAGCCTGTTGGCACGAACAGCTGACCGCCTGGCACTGTACCAAGCATGCCTTTCCTGCCTACAGCGTGAGTCATGTACACCAGGTCTCCTCTGCTCAGCCAGGCAAGTGACAGTAACAGGCACTGGATGTGAAGGCTCCAGACCTGCACAGCAAATGCCTCCCGTCTCCCTCGCTTGCTGTCTGCTTTCCTGGACAGTCTCTGAGACCCACCACGGTGCCCACAGGGAAGCTGTGGGTTCCAGAGGGGGAGACACATAGCCACACACAGGTGCAATGCTGGTCATGGGGACGTGGTTGCCTTCAGCTGGCCTCTGGTCCACAGCACCAGATTCTTGTCCACTCTCTGATGGACAAACAGGCTCCACTGCCTCTGGGAGACACCGCTGTGCACACACACGCACACACCCAGGTTCCCCAGGTGTCATTCTCACCAATGTAGTGCAGCTTCAACGAACACTCTTATAAATGGCTGAGCCAAATAAGACTGGATGCCGTGCCAGGCCCTTCTGTCCCGCACACGGGGCCAGGAGACAGCGACAGAGTTTGATCACAGCAACCTAGCCTGCCACACTGGCCCTTGCTGGGTGCCTGCCAGCCCGTCGGCTTTACGGCTGCCCCAACTCCATAAGGCAGGCCTTACATCTTTTGGCAGAGGAGGGAACTGAGCCTTGGCAACTGGTGGGGCAAGGACTCAAAGCGCGGGGTCTGTCTCCAAAGCCACCCCCACCCCACTGCATGCATCGTGGACACAGAGAGCCTGGCCAGCTGCCACAGGGGCACGAGACAGAATGGGGAGATGGTTAGACCCCACTGGCCAAGCCTGCCTGACTAACCACCCCTCCCCTGCCAGGCCCTCCCGGTCAGATCACTGCTTCCCAGCAATGTGTCTTCAGACATCTGACAGTGCAGCTCGGGACAACTCCCGGCAGGTGCATGGACCACGTTGTACGGGCTGGGTGCCACCAGGTGCCTGAGATGTGAGGATGAATGTAATTCCCTGACTTCAGGGCACTTCATGGCATGAGTGACAGGCAACCCTGGGGGTTACTGGGTGGTAAGGTGGGGCAGACGAAGGGCAGCAGTTGGACTAGGGCTGAGAGGAGGACGAGGCTGGTAGGTCAGTGTCACTGGTGGGGAGAAGCCCTGTGTGGCCTCCCCCTGGCTGGTCCTGTTGGGACACAGGCACTGTTCCGTAATTCCCAGGGCGATCAGGCAGATGTCCACCATAGGTGGACATAGGTGTGAGCTCTATCAGACAAGAGAGGGTCTCAGATTACACCTCCTCTCCCCCTCATGCACACACAGAGCAGCCACGGCGGTTCACTTTAACAAATCACCCTGACTGGCCTACTTCAATTCCTGGGGTTCTACTGTCATGAACTTCCTCACCCCAGAGTGTCAAAGGACAAAGCAAGTTATGCTGATGAACACTTGAAGACAGGTCTAGGCATGTCCACCACTGAAGGGAGGGCACCCTGGACACGTCAGGCAGCTCTTGCACACAAGCTCCAACACATTCAACCAGTTCCAACTTGTTCACTTCTCTGTTGGGCTGGAGTCCACAAGGACTCGATGGAGTCACATGTCAAAGCTCACGTGTTCTCTTTTATGCTAAGATCCACAATCTTTTTGTGCCATTTCTGGGGCTCTCCAGGAGGAAGGCAGCTGGCTCTAACTGCTACATCAACTCCAGCAGCCCATCTGTCCTGTCCTCTGAGGTGATGACAAACCAAGAATCAAGAAGAACAAGGTGGCCTAAAAATCAATGCTCTCCTCTGTTTTGTCCATTTTCTTTCTTTTATGTCATCTTCAAAGTCAACCAGCCAACCAGAGTCCCTTTAGCAAGTTACAAGAAAGTCCCTTATGCACCTTGGCAAGCATGTGGGCTGCGGGGACATAGTCACCCATGCAGCTCAGTTTCTCCCTTTCACAGGGAGCTCCTGGCTGCAGGTGCTCTCGTGAGCTGGCAGCCAGGTGACAGGAGTCTGATAGCTACAGCGGCCTGCAGAGCCCCTCCGATGGTGGCACTGCCCACACCCATCCCATCTTCTCTCACAAGGCCTCTGAGCAGCCTCTCCACCTGTGCCTTATACACCATCAGACAGGAAGCATTCTTGCTTTTCATGCTTAGGGCATTGTGTGCAGATACCAGGGATATAAAAACACATATGTAAGGTAGTGGTCAACCGGCCTTGGTTCCTGAAAGAATGCACTTCCACTGGGCTGTGAGCTGCTCTCTCTACCAGAACCATTACCAAATAAGGCCTTCAAAGGAAAGGCCCCCTCCCTTTCTCTTGTAAACTCTGCTGCCAGGTCTAACAAGGAAGATCTGCAGGCCCAGGGGCCACAGGCAGGATGTGTGGCTGGGACATCTTGTAGCTAAGAACCTAAAGGCTGCTGGACCACTCTCCACAGCAGGTCCCAGACTTGCACTTGGGCTACTGTTGGCACAGAATGCAGAGTGTGGACCCGGGCGTGGGTCAGCAGTACGCTACCAGCCCCACTAGGGCCCCTGCCTTGGCCACCAGAGGAAGCACACCACCCTCCACTCCCTTTCTGAATCCTATTGATTTCAAAGAGCAGAAACATAGCCACAAGGACAGCCGATCCTGCTCTCCAGGCTGGATCAGTTCCACCAGTGTTGCGGCTTCCATCCCTCCAGCTTGGTCATTCCATGCTAGCCCAGAGCACACAGGGCTGGCACCAGAATCCGCGTGAACTCACTTCTGATTTACAAGAGCTGCTGTTTCCAAGGATTATGTTCAAAAAAGACAGCAGAATAATCAAACCTGACTTCATTCTAAGTAACCTTAGCAGAACTGTATTCTAGGAAAGCTGGCTCTGTGGTGTCAGTACTAATATGAAAAAGATATGCACCCAAAATGGGTGAGGGAGAGGAGGCTAGCAAGAGAGGAGAAACTTCAGTGTTGCAGAACCTTCTACAGAGGACCAGCCAGTTATGTTGGTGTCACCCAGGCGCTTGGTGCAGCTCACCCATGAGAGGCGTACTTGCTTTCCAAATGTCTGGGAGCTCAAGGAACACCATTACTATAGGGAGCAGGGGGCGGCAGGTGCTCAAAAGGATGCCATGATCTGCAGATGGCAAGGAGCTGAGGGAGGTGTGAGGTAGCTAGGGAGGAGGAAGCCAGGAGCCTGGGCATACCATGGCAGGGTGGGACTCGGTGTAGGACAGGGAGGAGGGACAGGACCTGGCCTCATGGGTGCAGGGCCCTTCCTCCAGTGTTGAAAGACCAGCCCACTGAGTTGCTGCAAACCAAAACTCACAGACAGACTGGTGGCTGCTGGAATCCCACAGTGCTCTCTGATCAGTGAGGTTCTTAGGACTTCCTTTAATGGACCTTGAGAAATTATACAAACGCCCTCACAAGCATAGGCACACGTCCTGGCTGGTCTGAAACCATGCTTCTTGCCTGCTTGGTAACATGTCTTAGGTGTTAGGTGACATGTTAATCGGCCGTACCCTGGAGAGCGGCTTTCGTGCGTAATCATGGCTACACTGCCATCCCTCCTATTACTTCAGCTAAGTGCTGCAGAAATGGCTTCTTACATGGTGTGAATCAGACATGATTGACAGTATTTATACACAATGTATGTGTGCTGGCCCATGTGTCTGATTAAATCTCACTGCAGCTGCCAGGCTGTCTGTTGATAACATCTATGTCTTTGAATTCAGCTTTTACAAGTGAAAACACATCAGCAAGCACAGAATCCTAGGGAAAAACACAAGGAAATATGACCCCACGCACCCAGGAAGGAAGCCGACTAGAGGTGGAGGACACCTCTAGTCTTAGACCAGCTCTGCCTTTTGAACAGGAGTCTTGGAACAGAGGTCGAAGAGCATGTCTGCCTTAACTCCTGGCTGCCAACTTCACATCACACGAAAGAACCCCTCATCTTCCATACCTCACAGCAAAGAGCCCTCTCCACAGCAGCTCAGAGTGGTGCACACTGCTTGACGTGTGCTCCTGCCTTCAGCTTCTCTGCCCACCTGCCTCCCTGCAGCCAGAGGCCCCAGAGGCAGCTGCAGAGTTTGCTCCTCTCCTACCCACGCACAATCTCTCCATCTGAGAAAGTATGCACCCTGCACTCAAGAAACAGCGACCCCTTTGGGCAACTGTGAGGTCGGATAGATGGGCAAAGCAGAGCAGGTCATCCTTCCCAAGCTCTGCCAACAAGCCAGCACAGGGGGCCCTATGGAAAGGATGGGTAAAGGAGACCAAGAAAGAAAAAGGGCAAAATTTTAATCATTTCAGATATTTTCTCACATCTTTCTGAATAAACAATACTACTTTGAGAAGTTTCTTAAAGTATATAATAAAATTATAAAGATAAAGTATATCACAGACACAGTGACCACAAATAAGAAATTAATTCCAGTGTCTTTAAAGTAGAATAAAGGATAAATGAGGGGGGAAAGAGCAAATTTTCACTAATAAGGACAATTATTTGTGGTCTTCTCTGATTTTTTTCTCTTCCTTCTTTTTTCCCTTGGTTGTCAGAAAATCCAATAGAACCAGAATTAACAGAATTTCTTTGGGAGCATTTTTTGAGAGTACCTGAAAATGACTTAATTAGAAACAGTCTTCCTGGAAACCACCCAGGCCCTACCGACCAAGCTGAGCTGGCAAACTCTCCAGGAGCTGCTTTCTGCCCTGGCTGGAGCCAGCACTGCTCCAATGTGTGCCTCGAGTCCCTTGTCATGCACATCACGAGAATATCATGCCTTCCCTAAAAAGGGAATGAGCAGTGAGGACACATTCATGTGAACATGAAGACTTTTGAAGACCCTGACCACTGGAAACAGAAGAAACTTGCAACTGACCCAATGACACCATCTCAACCCAACGAGGCTGCAAAGCTCACAGCACTTACCAAGAGCAGTTTCCTACTGAGTCGTTGCCCTCCGTTGCTAAGTGTTAAGTTCACTAAAAGTACGGATCATATTTTTTATCCCAATTGGTTAGCACAGTGCACATGGGATAAGCTACAAAAAATTTTTGAGTGTATGAATGATTGAGCAAACAAGTAAATGAGAGAAAGTTGTCTTCACCCCAACAGCTGGCCACTACAATATCCCAGATAGGGGCCTACATTCTGTGCTCTTCATTCACCCCCAACTGTCCTCTGGTAGAAATGTCAAGAACTAGTAAAATAGTCCAGGTAACGGGTCATCAAAGTCAGCCCTCATGGGCTGGGGCTGTAGCTCAGTGGTAAAGTGCTTGCCTCGCATGTGTGAGGAACTGGGTTCCATCCTCAGCATCACATAATAATAAATAAAGATATTGTGTGTCCATCTACAACTAAAAAAATAGATAAAAAAGAGAAAGCCCTCTGGTCTTGGCAACCCCAAACTAAATAACTCCTCCCTAAATACACTGGCCTTGTGTATCGTTCTTTTAGCAAATTAGTTGATATCTTACCTTTAGCAAATAGTACCATTTTAATCCTCTTGAGGGAATATAAACTAGGTTTTGAAGTTTGCACACCCCACTTTCTGAGGCTTCCCTGGCGTTTGAGGAAGTTGAGGTCAGGGGATTCACTCCTACCCAGTGGTCCCAAAGCTCTCCGAGCTGGGACACAGGCCTTAGAGCATTTTCTTCCTCAATAAGCCACCCTAGGTCAGGATGAGTGACCTGCACCAGTAATGCACCCCTGAAAAACTGTAGCTGACTCATGAGACAGACCTGTATGATAAGAAAAGAGGAGTAGTTATGCCAGCAGGGGACAGGATGTAACTCCATCTGAGCAAACCAGGCTGATCCTGTCCCATGAACAGCTTGCAGAGCATTCTGAGAGAACTAACCTTCCCCTGAGCCTGAAGGAAGATACAGAACCATCACTCAGGGCTGGGGATGTGGCTCAAGCGGTAGCGCGCTTGCCTGGCATGCGTGTGGCCCGGGTTCGATCCTCAGCACCACATACAAATAAAGATGTTGTGTCCGCTGAGAACTAAAAAATAAATATTAAAAAAAATTCTCTCTCTCTCTCTTAAAAAAAAAAAAAAGAACCATCACTCACCCAGCAGGGTGGTCACTAATGAGTTGATACCATCACAAGCTTGGGTTTACACAGAATTAGCACACATTGAACAATATAAAAAACATCAATAAGCACAGGAAAGATTTTTTTCAATGTCAGTAGCTAACAACTGTTGACTGAGTGATTTTATCATCCAGATTCTGAGTTAAGTCTTTATATATGGTCACTCAATAATCCCCAAAGAGGTAGGAACTATTACCAATTCTACTGCACAGTGGACAAAGAGATTTATTTTGCTAACTGCCCAGTTGGCAAAAGGGAGAGTGAGGATTTAATTAGTACAGCTGATCAAATTCACCTAGAACTTTCTAACTTGCAGAAAAGATTTTCCAGAAAAACTTTAGTTATAGACACATTCCAAAATAGCCCATGGAGTAGCTTCAATTTTAAAGGACAGTAACTTCCTTTTTAAGGATAGCCCCTCCACACCTCATTAGCACACAGCAAACTCCAGTACCCATACAGCCCTAGTGGCTAAATGCAACAATAGCACCAGCTCCTACATGAAGAGCACCCTTTAAAACATGTCAGGGGCAGAGACGATTCATTCTGCCTCTCTGGGCCTCAGCTCCTCGTCTACACAATGGACTCTGAGTTAGGCCATGGGTACAGCTGAGTGCTGTTATTCTTTGGCAATGCCACCCATGCCCTGGGATCAGAGCTTCTAGGAGTCTCACTAGCACTGAGAGCCGATATTCTCATAGGACATGCCCACGGAAGTCCATGCCAAGTACCCAACTTCCTTTAGAAATCTCTAGAACTATGAATTGTCTGGCCATCCCACTGGGTTCAATGCTGATGCGTGACAAAACGTTTAAGTGAATTTCATTTTAAGCTGTAATCCATAAACAGTTTCCAAATATGACTAAGTAACCTGACTTACACATCATGGGGTTTAACAAATGTTGTGTTCTAGAAGTAAAATTAAGTTTAAAAGATAGTGTAAAATCATCAGCACTGGCTCCCTCCTGAAAGCTTTTTAACAAAGATGATGTGGCTCCCAACTTCCAGTAACTACTGTTAATTTACTGTTTATATCACTAGGCTCTGAATTGCGAAAACAAATTTTAAAAAATTTCAAAATCTCTATGTATACTTAAAAATACAGTTCTACTGAAACAATTTAAAGGGTGTTTTTTTTTTCATTATAATGAGTTATTCTTTTCATTCATCCCAACAGAGGAAATAAGTATTGTCTTTATGTCCTATTTCTCAACTTCAAACTATTGACACTTCCCCTACTAAGTTTGACATTTTTCAATAAGTGCTTCTTGGCCTATAACCAGATGCCAATACACAAACAGATGGGCAGTTTCCCTGGAAAAGCATGGGAAGGTATGGGGGAGGGGTGGGTATGGAGACTTGCAGACACTTAGGAGATTCCACAATAGGTAGAAATGCCCTGAGGCCAGGACTTCTATGTCAGGTATTGTTGGATCTGCAGTCCCCAGAAATAGCCCTGACCCATAGCAGGTTCTCAATAAACATTTGCAGAATGAATGTTTTAGCAAGTTTCTAACGCAACTCTCAACTTCTCAGGGTCTTCTCCATTTAGCCATAGAACAAGGACAGCAGAAAATGATACCTGTGTCCAGTGATCAAACTGGTGAATGCATTTGTGAAAAACAACACTGAATCAGTATCAACCATCTTCATTAGTCCTTCTCTTGAGAATCCAGCATAGAGCCTGGTGTGGAGGAGTGCTCTGGTGATGTGCTGATAGAAACGCATTCCTTGACAGTCTCTTCCACCTGATGCATACCTGACCATTTGTGTATGTTTTCCAGAAATTTTATTTTCACATGAAAGAAACCTCTTTCCACCCCCAAACTTGCCTCCCACTGTACCTTTGGAGGCCCTTTCACAAACAGTTCTCCCAGTGAACCCTAACACCCAGGGACACCACACACAGGTTTGCTGAGCCTCCAAGGGTTGTGGGAGTCCCCTGCATGACACCTGGAGTTTGCTCGCACAGCTGTCTCCCCTGTCAGGGCCAGTAAGTGGAAGGAGACAAGAAGCAGCATGATAAAGTTGGAATTGGGATGAAATAGGAAATAATAACATACTTGGTATACAGGGAAATACTGCTCTGAGTTTCTCTTCTTGTCAACTAGATTTGTAGAGTGCCCAAGTCCCAGAAAAATGAACTTTTGCTTAATTTGTCTCAAGGTTAGATTTAAAGCAACTCTTTCTCCATTACTAGATTAATTACTAGTTTTATTTGTCCAAGTTCAACATTTCACCCTCAGATTCCATCTAGCACTTCCAATTGTGATCTAGAGATACTGCAACAGAAACTTTTTCCAACAATTCCCTGCTGGTTTCATGACAATTCCCGAGGTTTGCTTAAAGATCTCTTAATTGCTGCAGAATTCTTGTCTGTGTCTTATGTCACGGCAGCAGGGACAAAGAAACCCAAGATGAAATGTGTGACACTGTTCCAAATGAAACTAAAATACCTCCCAAACCCCACCTGGGCCAGCCCTGAGGCAAAGGGGAGGGTAACCCCAAATAAAATCTCCAATTGGTACTGTCACTGTCAGCCCCCATCACGACGCCTCTTTCTTAAACATACTTCACCATTCTTTCATCAGTGGGTTCAACAATACGATTTGGACAATGAGATGAAGAGAACACAATTTGGTATAAAAACCACCATAAAAGAACCATCCATAGACGATTTTTGGAACACAAAGATGCCAAGATGGGACAGGCAAGAGGGCATATTTCAGTCCTCTACGTTTTCAGGACGAATTGGTAGGAAAGCCGATGCTGCAGGGTTATTGCATCAGGCACTTCACAACTGAGCACCGTCTTGCGCTGGCTGGAGTGGATGGTACCGCTGCCTTTCCCCGCTTTTTCTCAGTTCCACACTGATTGGAATACTCCCAGCATCTGTTAGGAGGGTGCACTTGCCTGCCTCTGGGCCGGGCTAACAAACCAGATTAACAAAGCAGCCGGCCCTGGGCCGGGCAGAGGAGGCTGTCCTCCCAGGACTTTCCAGGTATTCCCTCTGAGCGCCCCCACACCTTGCGGCAGCCCAGCTGCCCGGACCCTCCCCTCCTCCCCCAGAGCAGCCCTGTAGCAGTGATCCTCAAATCCTACGCAGAGGCACGGGGCAGAAATTCACTGAGGTACAGCTTGTCCCTGCAAGAGGACTCATAGTGGGTACGATTGTTATGAAGTCCCAACAATAACATTTGGGGTCGTTCTTATTCGTTTTTAGGAAAGCTGGACCAGCGTTCCAATAACTTTAACTCCCGAGTACGGTCTAGGGTGACATCCACGGGACAATGCGAAGGGCTTCCGGGTGGCCGCACGCCGGGCAGCATCCTCCACACGCCCACTCCAGGGCGCGGCGGGGAACCCGGCGACCTGCGCGCACCCGGGCGACGGCACTTACCTCGAGCCGACTCAGGCTGGAGCTCTTGGAGCGCGACTTCTTGCGCAGGTACACCGAGAAGAACCTGCGCACCGTGAACTTCTTCATGCTCAGGTCCATCGCCCGGCG
>NW_025999983.1:2322610-2386466 GCF_001458135.2 Marmota marmota marmota | reverse complement strand
GCCACGCCCACCGCCACGCCCGCCAACCGGCGCCCGCCGCCCGCCGCCCAGGGGCTCACTCTTCCTCCTCCTTTCCGCCTAGTACCAGCTCCCGACTACCCCACCCCGCCCCGCCTACCGCCACCACCACCAATCAGCGCCCGCTGCCGCCGCCCAGGCGCTCCCCACTCGGCCTCCCCCTGCTCCTTCCCTCCGAGTACTCGGTGCGGCCCCGCCTCCACAACGCCCCGCCCACCGACCAATCAGTGCGCGCGATCGTCACATGCCTAATGACCCGACTCGCTTGCTCTCGGCTAGTAGGGCTGGTGCTGATGCTCAGGAGCTGCTCTTTCGCCTGTCCTGCTCATGGCCCTGCTGGGACTTTTCTGTCCTGGGGTGTCATGATTATGATTTTTTCCCTTAAAACATCCATGACATTTTGACATCATGCCTTTCTCAGCCCAGCAAAACTTAATGGTCAATGAACAGCCCTCTAGAAAACGCCACCACTAGCTCTGAACTCTCCACCTCTCCTCGCTGCCCACGGGTCCACGACAGCCAAGCAGCCCCGGACTGGGAACCGTGCTCCTAGCAGAGGAATTGGAATCAGAGCCCTTGAAATCAGCTGCCTTTCTCCTGCTGGTGATGAAAACGGGTGCTTCATGTGGTGGGGGGACATAGCCGCCGGCTGGAGAAGCCTCCCCTGCCAGCGCTGGAGAACAAAGACTCGCATCCGCTCAGGGTTACCTCCTGTCTATATATAGAAAATTATTCAAACGAATGACTTATCAAACCCTGCACAGGGAATATCCTGAGACACGGTGACCTGGGTCTCAGGGCAAAGGCTCTCAGAGGCCGGCTACTGGCTGCAAGACTGCATGAGTTTGCTTTAAAGGAAAACAAGTTCCCTGCGCCCCAACATATTCAAAAAGGCTGCAGGCAGTCCCAGATAGATCTTGTGCTCATAACTCTGGGCAGCCTGCTGTTTTCCTCTTGTGCAATACCCAAGCATTGAGTTCATGTTTAAAAATAGGTGGAAACAAAATGCATTGACATACTACCATCACCTGCAATAAATAAATATATATATATGTGTATATATATATATATATATGTGTGTGTGTGTGTGTGTGTGTGTGTGTGTGTGTTGGCAAGTATCCCCTCTTTGCAATGCAAATTGGAAAAAAATCCACATGGCCTTTTATTCCCTCAGCTGAATGAAATGTTGCATTAACACCTGAAATAGGCTAAAGAGATTGGAATGTCTCCAAATAAGAACTTGTAAGTTCATGCTGTGTCTGGATGGAGGCGAGGTCAGATACACTCTCTAGGTTTACTGAGAATCAATTTTAATGACTGCTGCCAGGCTCTGTAGCGGAGAGCAGAGGAGTCACGTCAGGATTGACTCCCTTGCCCAATGAGCTTGGGCAGTTTTGTGCTGTGTTCCCACTGCTCATCCTAAGATGAAAAGATAAATAAAATCCCACTATACCTCCCTTTCCTGGGTTACTGTGAGGCTTATGCAAGATAATGGATAAAGTGCTTTTTTGCAGATTAAAATGTGAAATTGAGTTTTTAATATTAAAATGTCTATAATGCATATTTTTCTCTAAAAACAACAGAACTGTTGATCCCCACAGAGAAATCCTTAAAGGTCTCTTTCTGGTTCTGAAGTCAGTGTGCCAGTGAAATGTCCATGAAAGTCGGTTTCTGGCTTCTTCCCTTAGATTCCTGTGGAAGGGCAATTATCTACATTTTCAGAACCAGCTTCTTACCCCAGTACCCTGCTGGGACCACTCAGGTGTCCTGACTCTAAGAAAGTACATACACAGTCTAGGCCATCCCACATTGCTGCTCTGGCACAGGAAGTAGCAGATGGACCTTAGGCTTGTCACAGTGGGAAAGCTGGCAAAAATTCTCCAACAAGAGAACAGTATGCCAACCAGCCTAATTCTAAGCACCCTGCTCAGTACTGCAGAAGCTCTTGGGCCATCAGAAAGCAATACCACACTCTTGTAAGGAAATATCTTATGGGACATTCACGATTACCCCAAATTTAAGTCCTACAAAACTGTCCTATCAAATTCAGAAATATCAGAGGAAAACAAAATCAAACCCTGCACAGGGTTTGATTTCCACTTGTGGAAATCATTGCTAAAACAAGTCTGCTTGCTTTTGTCAGTTCCCTGGTAAAACATGGGCATACCAAAATCTCTAGCTATCATTTAACAGTACTTCATATGCTGATATAATAAAATCCTCCAGACCACCAAGTCTGGGTACATATCAGAGCCCACTCTAAACTGAATCCAAACGATCCTTCTCAAATACCAGAACAGAAAGGCAAAGTTAACAAAGGATGGAACCCAGATGATGGAATGGGAGAGGACTGGGGAAACCTCCGTGTGCCCCTAATTTTTCTCTGACTTAAGCACAGTAAGTCAGGAACTGAATTCCAGGCTATTGCTACTTTTAGGAGAGAGCCTGATGGGCTAGCATGCATTCAATGCAACTCAGCCTCTGGTTATTGACCACCTACCACACCTGGCACAGCAGTCAGCATTAGGGATACAAGATGATCACAACATGCCCCCAAACTTGCAAAGTCATGGAGGAGAAGGTAAGCAGACACATTTGGTGCAGTTTTTATGTAATATGAAAGAAATGTGTAAGAAAAGTCTTCTGAACAGAGATGAAGAGCAGTCAGTTCTAATTGGGAAAATCATGAAGGAGGTTGCCTTTAGTCTGGATTCTGGGAGATAAGGAAGCATTTTCATGGGCAGATAAGAAGAGGCCCTTCTTCCCACTCTAGACAGGTGCAGTTTGTGGACAAGGTCGGCACGCTCCCTACATTTTTCTGTTCTCAGGGAACCTGACAAGAGTGTGGTATTACTTTCTGATGGCCCAAGAGCTTCTGATGAGTTCAGTTCCACCAAATGCCCAAACAGTCATGTGTACTACTGAGATGTCCAAACTTCTAAAACCCATTTATTTTCATAATACATTTCTAATGAGACACTGAATTACACTTCAGGTCACCATTTACATGTATTAAAATTAAATAAAAAATTCTGTGTTCATTAGGATCAAGTTTTGCATGTTGCTGGGCCCACAGCAGCTAAATTCACCAGGGTTGTCGGGTAGGAATCACGCTTTTACAGAGAGCTCTGTGATGACAAAGTCTTTCTACCAGATGCTCCAGAGACTATACAGAGTCAGACAAAGGAGCCAGCCACCTCATCAGGGTGCATGCCAAAGACTTCTTGTGTCTGTCACAGGTTTAGCCAAAGATTCCTTTTGTGCATCCCTAAGCATATGGAGCACAGGTCCTTGTCCTTGGGAGCAGGACTACAGGGGAGCAGTCTAGGATTAGGCCCATTTAACCAGGCCCTCTTCTAAGCTGGGTCCCTGTGCATATAAAATGTCATGACTTGGGCACTTCCTAAAGGCCAGCTCTTATCCTTGCTCAGGACACACAGAGATGATAATTCTGGTGACTTTCTCAAAGCAGCTGTGTGTCTCTAGATGCAAGATCCTAACGGACTATCAGCTTGGGGCATATTAACAGCCGTGATGTCTTAGCAAGGGGCTTGGAGGTCTCAGGAAAGGGACTTCTGGTAGGTGTCTGTCTCGGTTTCTGAGCTTATTCTGACCCTTCACCCACGGGATGCTGCTTTCTGGTCTTGTTTCCATAGCCAGGAAACAACAGAGCCCTGCCAAAATGACTAAGGCCACCGAGTTCAACAGTGGAACATCTCTGAGCATACTCATAATGGAATAAGAAAGTCTTGATGACCCGAAAGTCTTCAAAACATTGCAAATAAACTACAGTGGCACCATGCCAGGCAATGCAATTTACGTTTCTGACCTGAGGGCCTCAGTTTCCAGGTGGAGGCTGGAGGGAGAGCGAAATCTGCAGGGCCAGGTATTCTTGACCATAGTTACTGGATTTACACCAGACTTACGAAGGAGATCTGTTCTGGGTTCCAAGCTGTGAAGCCTTCAGGGTTTGGGCTCCATCCACCTGCCTGGCCCACCAGATCAACTCTGATTTCTATCGATTTTTAATATCCTATCTCTGTATACCAGATCATTTAAACACTGAATTTGGAGGCTAAAATCCATTTAAAAAGCAAGGGACATATAGGGATGCCAATTATGGTGTCTTCTTTGAAAACACAGATACTTTCAATGCCTCTATCAGTGGGGCATACCCAGGCTCCAGAACCTTCCTTGGTGTCTAGCAGACACAGCTAGAGTCATACCTCCCAAAAGGCGAGAAGAGAGGGAACTGTTGTACTCCAGTGAAAACTTTTTCCTTTCAGACAGAGGAAAATCTCAGAGATAATGGGAACAGGCAGTGGGATAAAAGGTAGAGACTGCAGAGAGAGATAGAGAGAGAGGCAGATCGGCAAACCCATCGGTACACCCCCAGGTGACCTGTGTCCTTGGCAGGTGTGAAGCCCTGGAGGCAAAGCCAACGCTGAACTCGGAGAGAGGCACAGATTGGAATGGGGAGGTGGGGACGGAGCGAGAGCAGGTGAGAACACAGGGCCATGGGCCAGGACAGGGCATGGTGTTGCTCACCACAGGCGTCGTGCTGCGAGTCAGGCCTCTGGGACTTGCTCATTCAGAGTTTGCATCCCGGGACCAGCCTCTTCCCCTCACCCAACCCCAGCCTCCCACAGCCACCACCCTGCTTCTCTAAGTTGACTTTCAGATTCTGTGTGCAGCCTGTGTCTCTGCATCTGGCTCACGTCACTGAGCCCGGAACCTCCAGGCTCGTCCGTGCTGTCAAGTGACGGCCATGTTAGCTGGCTTGACTGATGGCCGTGAATTGTTGCATAGGCGTACTTACATCAAAACGCCACCTGGGATCCGTCAAGTGCATCTCAACAAAGGGGAGAAATACAGAGAATGAATGAGGAAGGACAAACAGAATAGACAGTGACAGTGCTGAGAATAAGAGGCACAGAGCAAGACACCCAGAAGGAGATCCAGAGGAAAGGAATAAGGTGACTAGGTAGCTTAATGAGTATAGGGAAGGCGGAAATGGATGGTGTGACTCAAGGGACAGAGTTGGACAGACTCAGACATATCCTGAAATATTGTACAAAAGCCAAAACCAAACAATGATGAAACCAACATGAATATGAAATACATCTGAGGAAAAATTGTCACATTCACTGAGCGAGGGAATGAAAGTGAGGCAGAATAGGGGAGTGGGTGATGTCTAGAGCTAGTGCAGCTATGTTGGCACCACGAGGGATCCAGCTGTCATGAAAAACATGACATAGCTAAAAATTGGAAAAATTCTGGATCCTTAAAACCCTTTTGAGTTGCTGTATGAACCAATTCTGAAGTCAAACTTCTTTGAGGGTTATTTCCTTGGAAAATAAGAAGTCTCTTTATGGAGCTAGGTTTTCTGTTTTTGTAGCTGAAAGAATCATAATTGATATATTGAGCAAGGCCCTTGTCAGTAGGTTTATCTAAAAATTAAATGTAGTTATTAAATCTAAATTGCATGTAAATGTTTAAAGATTGTCTCAGTAAATTATATTTGTAAATTCCTGCAGTAGAAAATGCCGCGAAACTGTAAGTGCAATTGTAATGACAGCCCAGAATTACTCGTGTGAATTCCTCCACAAACTGGGCATGTGATGATCTCTGTCTGCGCCCAGCCCTGCATCCTCCTCAGGAAGACCGCAAGCCGGTGATGAATGACCAGAGACATACATATGCTGACTCGGTGGAAACACCAACTTTTAAGAAGGCAGGCACACAGCCGCCATCTGTGGGCTGGAGGAGCAGAGGGACTGGGAATGGCGGCTTTTCAGACCCGCAAAGTGGAGAAGGCGAGGAGAAGAGCACCTGGCACAGAGGCCTGGAGGGAAGAGCCGGGAGCCAGGCTCACTGCCTGCCCAGGGCGTGGCCCCAGGGTTGGGGTGGAAGAGAGAGTGATGTCTGACATACACACACCGGGGACGTGGAGAGGGGTGCGAGGGGTGACCAGGAGGGACCACCAGGGCTGCGCTTGCTCTTCAGGGTACTTTCCTGACCTCCCAGCACAGGGTAGAGAACCCAGGAAGATGGAGACAGTTTCAGGGATGGGCTCTTGCCAGTCCTGTGGGACATGACCATGTCCCCATGAAGAGCGAAGCTCACTGGCCACCACAATGGGGAGGAAGAGCCACCCAGGGCCACTCGGAGAACTCACTGACTGAGGAAGTCCCTGCAGACTGCAGGACGGGCCCTCAGCGGCTCCACGCCCTCCGTTCTTCCCCTCTCTCCAGAACTAGGACAGAACCTCTGCTGCTTTACCCGGTGACTTCAGATGGCTTCCTATAAACCCATGACCTCCGTACTATCCTTGACCACAGTGTGGAAAACACAGACACAGCTGCATGAAGTGCCATGAGAACGTGACACCTAACTCCAAATACAGGAATGTTGCTCTGTTGAAGTTCTGCATCGTTGGGCATATTTTCACACCACAAATATCTCAAGACTTAAAAAATACATAAATAATCTCTGATTATCAAGGGCTCAGCAAGACAATTAAAAAGAACAAGAAAAATGAAATTGCAATTTCAATAAGACCCATGGTCAACATAAACCAATTTCAGTGCCATTAGACCCACTGACTGATGCAAAAATTCTGTTGTGTTAAGAATTCAGCTTTGTGACTCACTAATTATTAATCAGTTCTCTCCTGCATAAATTTGGGCATTAATTAGGGAGGAACTACACAGGAGCCACATGTCACCCATCACATCAACATCATTGTCCTGCGCTTGCTGCTGTGGCCTGCTGCACCTGGGAGCTCAGCAGGAAGGTGGCCCTGGGGACCTTGCCCCAGAAGATGCCACAGTCACGGGGCAGGACTGGGTGGGAAGGGCTGGGCGGGAGCCTACTGGCCCCTGGGAAGGGCTCTGCCCAGCTGCAAGGCAGGAAGTGACAAACATCCTACAGGAGAGGATGAGCTGCCACCTGCAAGGAGACATGCTCCCTCTCAGGAGGACATGTTGACATGCCCCAGAGTGTGATCGAGTTCTCTGCGTCTGGAGTGTGTTGGGGTTGGGGACAGGGTGGAGGGCACGGGACAAGATAAAGAGCCCTGGTGAGGTTTGAACCTGGGGATGGTGAGGAGCCCTGGGTGCATCTGGCTGGGGTGTCTGGAGAGGCGGGGAGCGCTGGGTGGCGGCATCCCAGGGCTGGTCTTGCACAGACATGGCTTCTGGGGAAGCAGTCTGGGGCAGGTGCCCAGACTTGGCAGAGCTAGCAGGCAGAGCCCAAGAGAAGGGAGGGACAGTGAGGAGGCACAGGACCTGATGACTCAGTAGTTACAGTGAAGGTTTCTTCCCTCCTAATGCACATGGGTGCAAAGTCTCACAATTCCAAGGACAGGCAGCGGTGTGCCATGGAAAGGCAATGTGGAGTCGGGTCCACGGCCTGCCCAGCGTCTGTGAGGACAACACCGGCCCTGCAGAGGGAGGCACAGAGGCTGTTGCCAGGAAGGGGACTGGGCAGCATCAGTCCTGAGCCTGCTCCCTCTACCCACCGGGCCACAGAGGACACTGTCTCCCTGACTCAAACCCCAGCAATGGACTTCCCTGGGGCCTCTGGGAGTTTTGAGACGCTGGGGACCTGACTCAGATCATGAGAGTGGGCCCAGGGTGGCTGCTGCTGGAGGCTGGACCCTGAGCCATCTGTGCTCTCAGAAGATGCACGAATTCTGCCTCAGACCAGTCATGGCCGTGGGGCAGGACCAGACCCAGAGACCCTGCCTGGAGGGAAGCCAGCTGGTCCACAGAGGGACAGGGTCAGGCTGGGCCCAGGAGGGAGGTCTCCAGGGCTGGGGCCAGCTCAATTCTTATTTTTGCCTCCATCTCTGCTCAGCTCCCGGCTCCAACTCTGAGAGGAACAACAAAGCTACTTGTCTGGGGACAGCGGCAGGCAGGGCTCACGAGGTGGAGAGTGTCACAGCCTCTGGACTTCTCCAGTCTGCAGGAAGGTGACTCCGCAAGTGAGGGCAGGGCATCTGAGTGGGGTCCATTGAGAACAGGACTTGCTCATCCTGCCTGTGGTCCAAGAGTGAAAGAAAATGGTATGGAATGTTCCACAGAGCACGCGATGAGGACGTGTGCTCTGAGCTGCCCCCTGGCCAGTTCCATCCAACCTTCCCGAAGTTCTCTTGAGTCTAAGGACAATAATTCTCAGCAGGCTCCCCCAGGGACAGTGGGTGACATCTGGAGTCCTGGCTGGTTTGTCACCTCTGGTAGGCTGAGACCAAGGGCACTGCAGAACATCCTGTGGTGCATGGGACAGGCCCCCAAAACAAAGAGCTATCCCATCAGGAACCTTCACAGTCTCTTCCCTTCTGCTCAGTTTTTCTGTGAATCTAAAACCAGTCTACTTTTTTAAAAAGTTGAAAGGCTGATAAACTCGGCTCTATGTGCTGAAGAGGGGACAGGAGACACCCATGCACTTCCTCACAGTGTCACCTACAAAAATGTCGACTCCACCAGGTAAGCAGCACACAGAATCACTTCACAGAGAACGTGCTCAGCACAGTCGTTTGTAGAACTCCTCGGGCCTCACACCGAGACCAGTGAGACTCCTGGGAAGGAAGCAGACTCGCAGGTTCTAGAACCTCCATCTGAAGCCACCGCAGCCTCCCTCCTGGAACCAGGGGGAATCATCCTGCATGTCCCTCGCTTCTTTGTTCCCTGTATCTGACCTGTCGTGTCCACAGTGAGTTGGGTTTTTAAGAGTATTCACATCTCCCTTTCTAACCACCCCTGCTGTTGGACATGGTCTTGCCTGGATACGGTGATCACTGGCTAAATTTCCCCACCCACCTGGGATTCTGCCACCAAAGCCATCTTCCTAGCAGCACTTCTGGGCCAGTCACCTGGTGTCCCCAGAGCTCCCCAAGCCTTCCTGTCAAGATGCACAGGTGTCCTAAGTGCAGACAAGCTGTCACCTGTCCACCATGAGCAGGCCTGGCCTCCACTTGGGACATCCTTCCCGCCTTCCCCATCTCGGTCTCTGGCCTGTGTCAGGTTTGCTTTCAGGAGGCTGGGCAGACCCCTCGGACCCACGGCCTATTTAGAAGGATTTTGCTATGATGGCTTTCAGGCCATGCTGGCTGTGAAGGGCCTGCATTGTCATTCCATCTCCACGTCACATTGGCCTATTAAAGAGACGCAAGCAACCCCCTGTGCACTGAAGAGACTGAGTCCAGGGCGTCAGCTGGTGAAGTCAGAGGGGATTTTTCTCATCAACCCAAGTTTGTGCATAAATTATAGAGGAAGCTGGAGAGGAAGGGAGTTAGCCGGAAAGAGGAAACAGGCTAAAACTATAGCAGGAAGGATTTCTGTAACTTAAAAAAGAAAAAAAAAAATCATAACCGAGAAGTGTCTCAAACCGGGAATGGGTTCAAAGGAAAATGTAAAATCCTTGCTAGATTTTTTTTTAGGAACTTTTCATCACTTGAAAACATCTCACAGACATCTGTGGCACTCTGGGCAGCGAGGTGTACGTCAGAGATGGGAATGGGGCAAACACAGAAGAAGCACTCGGGAAACCTGAGCACAGGGCAGAAGCTTGGAGATGGGCAGCCCCTGAGGGCACCCCCTCAAGGACCAAGGAGGACGTGGGCTCTTGGGGTGGGGCATCCGGGCCACACCTGGATGGCACTCGCAGTCAGCCTTCCTGGGACTTAGGAATGGGCAGTACAACGGGAGCATCCCTCCTGCTGACCCACAAGTGAGCGGGGGAACCGCTTCACCCCCAGAGCAAGGCCAGGAGGACAAGACCAGGGTAGGCCACACGGCCCAGGGGCTTTCACAGGCCACCCTCCTGCTAGGACCTGGAGAAGAAGCCCGGGGCCCACGTGGGGTGGGAGGTCAGGTCGGGCTCCCCTGGGCAGAGGGAACTGACCCAGCAGACTTCAGCCTTGCCCATTCTGAAGAGAGCCTGGAAAGGACCAGGGAACAGGTTCTCCTCTCAGACTTCTGTGCACAGACATGGGCCAGTCTGGAGCCAAGATCCAAGTTACCAGTGTGGCTGAAAACGGTGTGGCCACAACAGGCCCTGGTCACACTAGGCCAAGCCACTTCCCAGGGCCCTGCCTGCAGCCAGCAGCCTTGGTGGAGGACGGACTGGTTCCCTCCCAGCCGAGGGCAGGCTTCATCAGCACTTACTAGAACCACGAGGGACCCAAACTCAGCGCTCCTGAGTGGAGGTGCAGTGGCCCGGTGGGTGCAGCGTCCTCTGGGCCCCTGGGCGCTGCCCTCTCAGGAGCTGCAGAGTGGAGGAGGGCAGTGCAGATAGGGCTTGTGCCATGGCCTACCCTGGACTGGACAGTCCCTTGCTGTGGAGGTTCATGTCTTCTTCCAGTGTCCTTGAAACAGCACCAGACTGATTATTTGTCTATAAGTAAGGAAAAATCAAATTCTATACCTTACATCATCTAAAAGTAGAAATATGTAAAACTCAGCCCCAAACCGTCAGTGTCCACGGGCTCTTCTCGCCCTCTCTTCGCAGGCTCTGTCCATGTGGACCTGCTCTCACCCTTCAGATACGCCAAGCTCTTCTCTCCTTCAGGCTGAGGTGCATCCCACCACCCCCATTCTGGCCACGTGGTGCCCCTCTCTTGCTCACTGAGATTCATACTGAATCCTTGTCCAGCTCTGACCTCCAATGTCAGTCCTTCAGGGATAGCTGAAGCAGTCAGGCCCCCTGGTAGATGCTCCAAGGTGATCAGAGTTACTGAGACGGGAATATTTACATTCTCAGACATACATGTGAGTGATCATCTGATGACAGCGTTTAGACTTTGAGGGCAGAAAGCAGACTTTACACATAGCACCTGTTATTGATGTCTGACTCTCTCAAAACAAATATCCCCGACACAGACAAAGGGTGAAAGCAGTCTGCAGCCTGGCAGCCAGAGAGCAGCTGCTGCTTCCTGACCCCATGGTGCAGCATGGAAGTACAGAAAGAGGGTACCCCACCATGACCTCCCTCCGTCTCCTCTGCCCGCTTCTCTCTTAAGCCATTAACCAGCACATCACTTGCGTGACTGAGGCCAGGCCAGTTTGCTAAGGACATACAACCTGTGCTTTACACAATACTAGGAATTCTCTAGTAGGGAACGGGTGCTACGTCACAATGGTCCATTTTGGTGTTTGACATTGTGTAAAACCCAGGTTGGTGAGCCCATGTGAGCCCGTTGACACTGCCTGCTGCCCTCAGCCTGTGACATCACTTCTTCCAATTATTTTTGTGACCATGTTTTCTTCCAGAACATCTGGCAGGATTAGGTGACTTTCCAGGAAGTGTGACACGCTAATCCCATCACCATCTGCTGTGGGTCCCTGCACTGGCCACCTCCCCACCAGCCCGGTCTTCTCAGGAAAGCATTGGACCTATGGGCTAGTCCTGACCTCTGGTGTGAGTGAATTTGACCTTATTTGGAAATAGGGTCTTCAAAATGAAAACCAGTTAAAACAAAGCCATACGTGGAGGATTAGGGTGGGGCCAGAATGCAATGTGACTGGTGACCTTATAGGGAGAGATTCACAAATACACACACACACACACACACACACACACACACACACACGGAAGAGGAAGTAGAGACTGAAGCCATGCGTTCCCCAGGCCCAGAATGAAAGTGTTGCCAGGGACATGCATGTCATCAGAGCCTTCAAGGAGCTGAGGCCCTGCCCACAACTGGACTTCAGACTCTGGCCTCCAGATCCATAGGAGAAGGGATCCTGTTGTTGTAAGCTGCCCAGTTTGTGGTCACTGCAGCCCCAGGAAAGGGGCCCAACTATTATGCACCCTTTAAAGCTAACTGTTGAACTTTGTCTTCGACAGAAATTTGAAACGTAGCAGGCCTCCATAGCACCAGAGAGAATCCACTTCCAGTTGAGCAGTGACAGCAACAACCCATGACAGGTTGCCAGTGAGATAAACAAACTGTGGGCCCAGAATCAGAGCAGCAGCCCTGGTGCTGAATGGCCAACCTTGGAAACTCACTGGAGCAAACCGGTGCTGAAGGGGGGTTGGAACTGGGGCTTGTGTCCCCTGCAGCCACTCTGCATATTGTTCCCCCATGCCTCCTGCCCCCTCTGCTGCCCATGGTACTAGGAATTGAACCCAGAGGCTCTCTACCACGAGCTTCCGCCCCCGGCTCTGTTTATTCTTCTTTTGAGACGAGGTCTCAGTGAGTTTCCCAGGCCGGTCTTGAACTTCCATCTTCCTGCTTCAGCCTCCTGCGTGGCTGGGATTACAGGTGTGCGCCACCCGCCTGGCTGTGCCCACAGCCTTTGGTGCAAGGTTCTCTGGTGCCACAAATATTTGTTCCAAAAGAGGCTGCATGCGGTGTAAACCCCATCTCCACCCTTGCACCCCACTTGCTCCTCTCCTGTCACTCCAAGGCTCAGTTAAGGACACTAGTGTCCTGGTGACCTCTCTCACTCACCTCCCAATCAGTCTCTGCTCCCTGTGCTTTCCTCACGGAGCCACCATGTGCCCTCCCTCCACTGGTGGCCACGGGGCCACCCTCCTCTCTCCTTTACCTGGTTGGTGGAGTCTTCTGCCTGGGGACACCAGGCCCCTGGTCACTTCCTCCCACCTGTCCACACTGCCATCCCTGTGTGTTTGAAATTTAAGTCTGGTCAAGCCTCTCTCCCGGTGCAGGATTTGGTTGGTTTCCTCCACTTTGAGGGTAATGCTCAAGTCCCTCAGAGGATGCACCAGGCCCCCATGAGCTCTCCAACCTCTTCCCCATGGCTCCCTGGCAGGAACACTTGGCTACAGTTGTGCCTATTTTAAATTTTCCAATTGAAGTATACTCTTAAATTACCACCTCATTGAGCTAATTTCTTCTTATCCTTCCAGACTTCCTTGAAGAGCAAGTTTCTTCAAGAAATCTTCCTATATACACTTATGCATGCACACACCACACGTGTGCACACACGAACACACATGAACATGAATGTACACACACATGCACAATTCTCTGCCCTGGTTTTCTCTCTGAGCTGCTGCAGCCCAAAGTGCACATTTCTATGGTGTAATTCACAACTGCTGCCACACTGAGCCTGTTCTGGTATCCAGGAGGCACCTGGGAGAAGCCGTGTCTCTTTGACAAGGAGGCAGCCAGCACGGGACAGGCGTGTAAAAACATCTCTTGACTGAGAAATGAATGAGCTTGGTTCCTGGGCCAGTGAGTGTCACGGAGAGGCCTACTGTTTTAGTCTCTGCAGCCGTTACATTTCATGGCTGATTTCTAGTCCTGTTTTTGGCTCCAGCATCTTGCCAGCAGAGTCTCCGTCAAGTTGGTTCCAGACGCCGTCGCTCTGGTCTGCTCAACATCCTTCACCCCAGTGCCTGTGCCTTGCCGGCCTCCTCAGCTTTGGGAAGCCTCCCCGAGCCGCTAGGCATCAGACTCCAACCATGGACGCCCTCTTCACAGCCCCTCAGGTGGCCCACCCACTGCCCTGGCCCCTGGAATCCACTGAAACCAGGGACCAGCTCCCCCACCACCCCGTCCGCCCTGGTCCTTCTTCTATCCAGCCTGGGAACATCCCCTGCGGACCAGTCCCTCTGCACCGCTGTGTCCTTCAATCTCTAGCACCACCAACACCAACTCAGTTACCTCCAAGCTGCCATCCAAATGCCCCACCATCAGTCCCCTTGGAGTGAGCTCCGGGCTCACTCCAAGGTCGCAGTTCTATGCCAGCCTCCTCCTGTCCCCGTCAGTGCCTGTAGACCCTCTATACAGCTTCCAGGTCCAAATTCACACGACATTTATTCATGCACTTCCTGATTTCCCAACAGGTTAAAACCTTGGTGAAATCCTTAGCACTTGGTGACTATTAGGTTGACAACAATATTTCAACATCTATTCTAGTTTTTTGTGTTCTCGTGTTCAATCGGTGCCATGCATAGACAGGGAGTACCCCTTTGTCATCCACACAGGACAGTGTCTCCACATCCAGGATGAGGTCTGTGTGCTCAGGAAGGGAATGGGCACTGGGCTGCAGGCCCTGTGGTGGCTGGTGAGGGGGAGGCCGAGGGGCTCCTGGGCCCACACCAGGCGAGTGAGTTGGCGCTACAACGCCGAGCCTGTGGCTGCCTGTGAGGGCCACGGGCAAGCCTTCATGGGGCGCTGCAGGGCTGTTTCAGAGCCTTGTCTTCCTGCAGCTCCCTAGATAAGAGGGCTCGAGACACAGACTTCAGATCTGCCTTCAAACATCAGCTCCCCGTAGGAGGTGATGGTGGGGATGGAGGGATTATTCTCATTGGTCCATAAATGATTCTCAGTACTCTTTAAGTTTGTCTTATTACAACAAACCTTTGTTACCTTAGCAAGAACATTGGCCTCTGGGGTGGAACACTGGATGGAGTAACCCGTGAGCCTGCTCCTGGCTACGGACCTAGGAATGTACCTTCAGGAGGATTCTCTCAGCGGGATGCTCATTCCTTTTGTGGGGAATTGCAGAAGAGGCACATGTAGCTCCCAGCCAGAGCTGCTGAGAAAGAGCCCTCTCTGCCACTGCGGGGTGAGAGGAGCTTCCAGGGTTTCCATCTCGGGGTTTCCCGCAGGACCTCCTTCACCACCACGCTCTTGCTCACAGATGCTGAACCAGCATCAGCATCCAATTTGCCCCAGGGATTCAGGGTTAGAAAGAGGGCTGTTCTCTGGCTCCAGAGGCATGGAGGCCAGGCAGGAAGAGGGCCCCATGCTGCTGTCCTCTGTCCTACCTTCACTGTGGGCCAAGGAGTGATGCTTCTTTTCAGGCCGTGACCTGCACTGCAGCAGCCTGCCTCCGACGTCACGGCTGTGCACTGATGTTCCTGTGAACTTGAGCCAGCTGAGGAGCAGGCACATGAGTGGCCTTTGGGGGATCCGAAAGCTGGATGATTGACTCCAGACTCACCCGCTTCTCTCCCTCGGTCCCCAGGTCCCTGCTGAGATCCCGGGAGGCCTGTGGGAAAGGCCTCTGAGCACCATGCTGCAGACCACAGGACGCCACTGAGCACCTGACTTGCTGGTGGCATCAAGGTGGCACAGAGCCATGCCGTCCAGGGGTTGGGTTTAACACCTGAACAGGCCGGGTTTTTGTTTCTGTTTTGTTTTCAGCCATGGAAAGCCACACGACCGACCTGTTACCACACTGGCCTGCTCCTGCTGAGTGGTCAGCCAGAGGATGCCCGCCTGCTCTGGTCACGGCACAGCACCCACAGTTTAGATCAGAACCCTCATCTCGAGGCTTCCACATGAAACTTTTCCCATTTTATCTCATAGTTACATCTTAATATGTATTTTTTTTTTTTTTGGCTAAAAGCAGAACAAATCTCTACTTCTAGATGACCATCTGCAACGATTTGTACAATTCAGCAAGTACAGAAAAGTGTCAGATCATGTGGGCAGCAAACTTTTTTTATCAGAGTATGCACTTATTTCAATGCACGGCATTATGTAAATGTACCTGAAAAACAGGTTATCATGGGAATAAAATCAGAGATGGGCAGTTGATCTGCTTTCTATGTGTTTCTGAACTTTGCAGTGGATGTGTAAGGCCCACTGGGCTATTTTCTTACTTAGCTTTACACTTCATCAGACAGACAATTCTTCACATGGGTGCTTTCATCCGAACCTCCCTGAGGCTCTTTAGCTGTCACCTTGAAAGCCTGGCAGTGTCATTGACAGTGATCAATGGTGGTACATGGGGCAAGCTTGCTTGGGGCCTATGAGGACGTGAGGTTCTCAGATCCTCTGTCTGACTGGCTGGTCGACTCTGGCTGTGGCATCTGTGCCGTGACCTGTGGTCCAGGAGATGTGTGTGCAGCCTGCTGTCACCCACTTCAGCTGGGTCCCCTGTAAGTGCTCTTTCTCAAAGTCCATTTGGAAGGTGGAATTGCAGCCGAGGACTCTGGGCTGCTCATTACTGTAGGTGCCATCTGTCGGAGGCCAGCCTGTCCCTGCCTGGTGCCAGCTGTGGAGTCAGAGCCCGGCCGAGCCACGGCCTCTGCAGGTGTGCTCTGACGGCGGCCACACTGGCACCAGACCTGCATGAATTCCTGCCATGAGGCATTCACCATCACCAAGAGCCAAAAGAGTTTCAGGTTCTTAAAGTATCAACTCTGAGAACGTTATTCTTTGAACGTCTTCAGTATATGAAAAGAAGAAGCCCAGTGGCCGAGCTGCAGATTGTTCTGTAAGAAGAGACGCATTCAGAAGCTGTGGTGGAGGCCGCGTGGCAGCTTGGCCTCTGGTCTCTCTTTGCCACCATCTGGTTTGAAGACATCTCACTGCCGACTTGCTTCCATCTTATATGGTGGCTTCCCTGCCCACCCCAAAGCTTTATTGAGCATCTTGTCACACTGTCCTTGGGAAGCTTCACCAACTAGCTTTATCCTAAGAATGGGTGGAGATGCAAGATCTTCAGTGCAGGAAGAATCAAGTTTTCCTCCAAATGCTTCCCACGTGGCATTTGTCACCTGAGCCCTATTCTGAGGACTTCAGCCCTGATGGAGTGTACCCAGAGCTGGACGCCATCTCTCCACTCTGCTTAGCCCTTCTCACGTCGGCTCATCACAGTCTCCTCCGTGTTGCTGATATACAAAGTGTACCTTCACCCGAGGGTGAGACGATCCATCGACTCTGTGTGGGCGTCTTACTGCTAAGTCCTCCACAGACCCCCTGCTGCCGACAAGCTGGTGCTGGGGCAGCCACACCCCTCCTGAACCCCCATGTGGTACACAGGCCTGGGAAGAGACGCTGGTAGTTGTGAATTGTACTGGGATTTCCAAGCTCAGTTTTGATTTCTGCAGAATAATGGAACCTTTCCTTAATTAAACAAGCAAGCACTATAACTGAGCTGTATGTCATTGATACTCCACCAGAGAAGTGCTTAGCTCACCTTGCTAAGCCATCTGGGCCACTGGCTTGACTCAGTGACAGATGTGTGGGCCAAGACACCTGGGCACCCTGAACCTCAGCACCCACCACACTGTGCTGTCTACCAAGACACTTTTTTCTCCTAATGTCATTTGGGGGGAGGTAAGTAATTCTTGAGGACTTAGCTAGTTCTGGGTACTTAGGTCTAATCAAGCTGGGCCGCCATGGTTCTTGAAACAAATTGGATACAGGAAGACAGAATCTCCATGATTAATACTGAGAAGGCTGCTTCGACCCCCTCCTGCCCTCCTAGCAAGTACAGACAGCTCCTTGGAGTCTTATTCATAACCAGAAGTGTGGGAAGGAAAGCAGTCCACAGCCTGCACACTCTGCTCCTTGATGACACAGCCAACAGCAATTCACCTGTGACCATTGCGAACTGAATGAAGGGAAAGGAGAGGGACAGTGGAAGACGTCGAGTGTGAGGGGTGTGTGAGTCCTAATTAGGTGCTGCCGGGTTAAGGCAAGAACAGAAGTCAGCAGCCCAGCACACACAATGGAAATGCTGGGAAAAGTAACTCAACAGGCGTGCAAGTAAAGCATGGTCATTCATATTCATGTTTCATTTAAAACAAGTTTATGCTCAGATTCTTGCTGTTGTGAATTTTGTGATGCTTTGCAAAAATCAGAATATTCTGAGTCTGCTAACAGACCTCTCTCCATTGTGATGAGCAGATCCCTGTCTCACTCCAGGACAGGAAAACACAGAACAGAGAAAAGGAAGGCGACCTCTAAGCACGTGGCGTTACCTGAATGGGACTGCTGTCCAGGCATACAGGCCAAGGTTTCAAAACACCTGCCCCACCTAGGTGAGGCATTCTCCGTACCCTCTACCACACTCGCTTCCGAGCTACTGAAGAGAGAAAAGGCTGAAGTCAACAATAGGTAACTGCACTTTGCTCTTCTGAAACTCAGGTCCTCCTCCGCAGATGCAGTACAGAGGACGCAGGCCATCTCGAGGCTCTACGTTCAGTGGGAACACAAAACAAGCTCAGGGTGCTTACTGGTTACACCCACAGGGAGGGCTATGAGCATCAATGATTTCGCTGATTATCACAAGCAGGACTTGGCCCAGCAGCTGGTGGGCAGAGGAGGGGGCAGCGAGGAGACTGGAAGGAGGAGGGACAGAGGCTGCGCCTGCCTTGAGTGGTCTTATGCCCTGAGACAGGAAATGAAATCACTCTTAGCCTTTCATCCCTGGGATGTGAGAATGCTTGACTGGCTGATCTCAAACTTAATTTCCAACACATTCTGATTAAAGAACTGTGTTTTCCTAATTACGCCAGAACATGTGACCCAGAGTCCCCTGGACGGCCCCCTGAGAAGCTCTTCTTCTGTGTGGCATGTCACCTCCATGTGTTACCTAGAGCAAGAGCCCAGGTAGGGATGGGTCAGCCACTGAGGGCTGCAGGGAGAGCTGGCCAGTGCTCAGGGCCTTGGACTGCAGAGGCCGTGGATGCTCCAAGCTCCTTCTGTCTCAACCTGCCACCACAGGATTCTGAAGGGCTGCCATGGATGCCCCAGACCAAGGGACATGATGGCCACTCCCACCACAGCCACTGCTGCGTGGGGTGGGTGAGGCCTGGGAGACCAGACCCAAGAACTCCCAGAGCCTGTGGGGTCCTTGGAGGTTACTTTCTTTTCCCCAAAGGGAGTCTTATTAGATTGATCCAATGCCCTCTTGTCCTTCAAGCTCTGTCGACCTGCCACTGCACTTTATTGTGAAGGACTTAAAGCCCCAGCGTGGTTCTGTCTGTCCTTCTACAGGTGCCGTCTGACGTCCTGCTCATTTGCGGTCTTTGCCTCTCCCTCCCGTGCACACGCAGTGGTGCAGTGCCTGACGATGTTTCCATCCACAACACACAGTGTACAGATGTGGTCCCGTGACGTCATCCTGGGGCTGAACTAGCCACACTGCTGCCACGGCAGCTTCACAGCGCAACACCTGCCCAGGCGTTGGTGGTGCCGTAGTGTGACATGCACTCTGTACGGTGCCTGCTACTTGACCCATGATAAGTGATGGTGACTGGTTTATGCGTTTACTGTATTTACTGAGCTGGCCTTTTATTCTACTTCACTGCATATTCCTTGTATTCATAAAGAAGATTTACTGTAAAACAGTGTGCCATGTCCCACGGGCAGTGGCCCCACAGATCTCTGTCATGGTGTCTTTTGATTGTATCAGGAGGCCACGCCAGGGCCTGGCCCGTATGCCTAGGTTTTGCAGGGAAACTGTGTGGTGTTTGCCCAGTGACAAAACCCTGACGGTGCCTTTCTCAGAACCACCCACTGCTGGGTGACGAACGCTGCGTGTGGATCCATGAAGCTGATTCTTGGTTTGGGAATTAAATGCTTCAGACTGACATAAAATGCTTCACTGACAGACTTCACACATCACAGTACCGTGGACACACCTGAGGCCCCCCCTCGAGGACGGTTCTGTCTAACTTGTAGCCTGTTTGGGGATGTCCACATCTTCCCCCCAAGCACCGCCAAATGGCTTCCTCGGCCAGCCACTCAAGGATCGGCTCTGCCTTCGTGTGGCGTGTCCCTGTGTCTGGGGTGCAGTGGCCTCTGGTCCCAGGTTGGCCTTTGTGGTGCTTACCCTGGTGGAAACAGAGCTCAGGACGGCGCCTGGCAGAAAGCCTCGTGGTCTGGGTCCCTCGGTAGCTTCTTCAGGTTAGATCCCGCGAAGCGAGTTTGATGAGGACAAAGCGAGTGACCAGACCCCTGCTGCCCCAGGCCAGAGGCTCTGGTGTCACCTGCTCCTTTGTGGAGATGGGAGGGTCTGCCTGCCCTTTCTCTTTTGTGAGGACAGCCTTCCCCCTCGGCCTTGGTGAGCAGTGGGGGTGGGACAGGTGAGACCCTGTGAGGAACCTGCCCCAGCCTGGCCTCTAGGGTCTTAGCACCTCGACTAAGACACGTAAAGGAAACGACCAGGAAGTGACCAGGATGTGAGCTGTGGCCTCTCGCCCCTTCTAATCATCAAATCTTCAAGGACATTAGGACAGAGAAGTGCATTCCGTGTGCCAGGCAAAATCTCGGTTAGACGGTGGCTTCTTGCTGGTGTCTCCTGTCCCCCAGTGTCACCGTGAGCCCCTGCAGCAGTGACGAGATGTCACCACAGCTGTGCTGCTGACGCGCACCTAGGAAGCAGCTGCCATCCACCTGTGTCTACAAGGGCGCCTCCCACGTTCCCCGCCTCTTCCTTCCCTGTTCCTCCAGGCACGCGTGACACTCCTGTTTACCTCTGGGCTCCTCCATATCAGAGAGTGAGCTCTGTCCTCTGTCACTGGTACTCCCAGGCCTGGGAGAGAGCCTGGCACGTAGCTGCCTGTCAACACACACTGCCAAGCAGGGGGACGAATCGCCTCGCTCTGCCTAGCGCCCAGCACTTCCCACCATTCCCTGTGCTCACCCAGCACAGCCGAGGCACAGTGTCTCCTTCCATGCCAGGCGCATCAGCCAGATGAGGACAGCCACCCATAAGCCCAGGAGGCCACTGGAGCACAGGGAGCCCGTCAAGGGAGGAGAAGGGCCGGCAGGGGCTCTCTGGACCACCACAGGACCTTGGCTCTTGCTGTCAGAGGCCTGGAGAGCCCTGGGAGGGGAGGGCAGGGCAGGCCCTGACTGAGCCTTTGTGGTGAGAGGTCTCCACACTGGGCTTCGTGATCAGGGAGCCACCTGCCACACAGGTCACTGAAGTTTAAATAGGGCAAAGTCCAATACACCTTTTTTTAAAAGGTTGGTTTCATGAAGAAATACCCAGTGGAATCCAAATAAAGCCTGCAGTCCAGTTAATGATAGTACCATGCCAAGGCTGGTTTCTTAGGGTTGAGAGATGTACCCCGGCCACCTAAGATGCTATCGGAGGAGCCGGGGTGGGGGTCCAAGACCTCTCTCCACTCTCTCAGCAACTTCTCCGCAATTCAGCAGGTGCTCCCCAGGGAAAAGCGAGACAGCGAAGTTAGTTCCTCTGTCACTCTAGCCATATTTCTGGGAGTCACAGCAGAGTGTTTCCTCCATGAGAGAAGTTCTGCCACTCCGTGTAGGGCTGCGGTAATCCAGGCAGAGGCCAAGCGGCCATGGGGCGGGGGCATAAGTGCCACATTTGCTTGGCCCAGTGTTTCAAGTCCATCACACCAATTTAAGTTACTTCCTGAATCTCTGTATGTGAGAGCACTTGGATGTGAATTCTGGGTCCACGTATACAGGGGTGTGCCCTCCCCCAGGAGGAGAACTCGAAGCCTTCCAGGTCTGTGGAGGCACATGCTGTCGGTGAGTCACTTCCCAGGGGACCAGAGGTGTCTTCGAGTGGGAGTCGACTGTCTTTCTGGTTGAGCCGGGTCTGCGCACACTGGGCTGCGCGGTGTTTCAGTTGTGAGGGATTCAAACTGGCCGAGGTACAAAGGAACCACTGTCTCACACACGAGGTCTGCTTTAGTCAACTATTTTTGTCACTGTGACCAAAAGCCCTGACAGGAACAATGTGGAGGAGGAAGAGTTTACTTGGTGCTCATGGTCTCAGAGTCCAGCCCACAGACGGCCGACTCCACACTCTGAGCCACGGTGAGGGGAACACATGGTGGAAGGTGCGCAGGAGGAAAGCAGCGCAGGACGTGGCAACAGGAAGCAGAGACTCCACTCACCAAGGACAACCTAGACCCCAAGGCCCACCCGGTGACCCACCTCCTCCAGCCACTCTCCGGGCCTACCTCACCCTCTGACTGACCCACCAAGTAGACTGATGCCCCCGTGAGAGCAAGGTCCTCACACCTTCATTTCCCCTCGGTCATTCTTGCGTCCTCTCACACGTGAGCTTTTGGGGACGCCTCGTATCTGAACCATAACAAGGTCCAAGAGTTCTCGTGGCTTCTGAGTTGGTGTCACAGGCTCACGGTGTGACAGAGCTTGCAGGTCCTTCTGACTCTTCTCCACGTCTGCAGCACCTGCGTGATGCTCAGAGGGCCAGGAGCCGGGCTGGGCTCACAGCTGCTGCTCGGCTGGGAGTGAGCCGCCGTCCTGGAACCCTGGACTGCAGTCTGTCCTCGGTGCACCCCGCCCCAGGTGCCTTCCATTTTCAGTAGCATTGGCACTGGTGACGCAGAGCACTTCACGGCAGGGTCATGGTGCACCTGGTCCCTGCGCTCCTCCTCACCCGTAATGCTCCAGGAAGCTGGTGCTGATGGAGGAAGACCGTGTCCCTGGGCACAGTGGGGTGTGATGTGGCAGCTGTGACCCCACTCCGGGGCTGAGACGAGGCCTCCTCCTAAACACGGCAGCCTGGAGCTGAGGGAGCTGCTGGGAGGAGGTGTGGGCACAGGCTGTGCCAGCAGGGGACCGGGCGGGGAGAGGCGCATCAGCTTTCACGCTGGGTGACCCCAGGGGAAGGCCAGCCGCAAGGTGCACCACGAGGGCTGTGCCACGGCCCAGGAAGCCTGACCACCATGGCGCCAGATACACACTGGCATCAGGGTTGTGCCCAGTGCCTTGGTGCCTGGAGCTGGTGGATGTGGCACTTGTCACCATGTGTGCCAGGCAGCCGACAGGCCAGGAACAAGTGAGCGTGATGCTCAGAACCTCGTGGCTTCCCCGGGGCAGCCTAGACACGACTCTGCAGCCTTGGACAGGGCTGCTGCCCAGAGGTGGAATTGGACAAGGGTGGGCGCTGGTGGGCGGGTAACAGAAGGACAGGTAAGAGAAATTCCAATTTCACATAAGACATCAATGAGAACTTTTGAAGTTCTCAGAAAACCAAGACCATGTTTCTTTCTTGTTATGATTCTAAGTATCTCACAGCCATTAAAATCCTACTTACTTGGGCTGGGGATGTGGCTCAAGCGGTAGCGTGCTCGCCTGGCATGCGCACGGCGCTGGGTTCGATCCTCAGCACCACATATAAATAAAGATGTTGTGTCTGCCGAAAACTAAAAAATAAATATTAAAAAATTCTCTCTCTCTCTCTCTCTCTCTCTCTCTCTCTAAAAAACATCCTACTTACTCTTCAAGGTCGTCAGCAATGTGGGGCAACTAGGACTCCCATGTGGACTGGCAGGGGTGCACATGGCACCAAGGGTTTGCAGAACAATACAGCTTGATCTGCGCAGCTTGAAGACGCACCTCTCATAGTGTGGGGACTCAGGACCCAGGGACCAGAGTGGCACCAGGAGCTTCAGAGGCACCCCTGGGACTGCCCTCTCTGGAACAGCGCACACTGGAGACAGCAACATGTCCAGCAGCCGGGAAGGAGCGGATGCGCCCAGGGGCGGCGTGTAGCAGCGCACTCTGCACTGTGAGCACAGACGGGCGACACAGCGACAGGGGAGCCTCTCGGGGGTGTAAGGAACAGAAGGACGAGATGCGGCAGCGCAGCCAGGGAAGGCCACAGGGAGAGCAGGTGTGACCTCGGGGGGCCTGGCCCAGCCACCTCCGGGCAGTCTGGCCCCGTTCTCCCCCAGATGCCTTCCTGCAGCTCCCTGTTGGGCTGCGTGGTTTCCCTTTAGGCCCTGGGTGAACCGCCTCCCAACACGAGAAGACCCGCCCCTCACCCAGCCAGCCCGGCCTCTCCTCCTAGGCAGCCTGGCAGGTGGGCCTGGCCTGTCTGCCCTGTGCAAGACGCAGCGTGGGTACATCTCCCCATGACACACCTTCCCAAACTGGGGACTAGGACAGTCCCCTGAAATGGTGCCCTGGCAGGTGACACCCTCAGCCAGGGCACAAGGATGGGAACAGAAGGGAGCAGCTGGCAAGTGCTCCCCAGATCCTCCCTGGGGGCCACATCAGGCTCACGCTGGGGGCATGGAGAAGACAGTGTGCAGTGGGTCTTGATTCCCGGGCGTGAGTGAGGCGCCAGGGGATTCCTGCAAGGAGGAGAGAAGCAGCTCTCGGCCTCCCATTGGCCAGAACCAGGACTCCGTGAGTCAGCAGGCTGGGCGGGGCCTGAAGCCAAGGACCCCACATGGGGGGCTCTGCGGCCCCAGGCTGCAGGCCCAGCGCCCACGCGCAGCTCAGGCCAGGCGAAGGGCCTCTGGAGCTCCTGTTCCCTTCGCGTGTTTTTTTTGAGACGGTGTCTGACCCAGGGAAATGAAGAAGGGGCAGCCCTCTGCTCCCGAGCCATAGGGTCGGGCTGGATTTGAGCAGCTACTTCACTGTGCACATCTTCACTGCAGAGTGGGAAGGGTGAGGTGTGGGCAGAGAGATGACCAGTGGGAGTAGGGCACAGAGCTGTGAAGGGCTCAGCTTCCTCTCTGCGTCTGCCTCCCGTGCCCTGCAGGCCCTTCACCCTGCACCTTCTGCAACGCCTGTGGCCCGCTGAGCCACAAAGGGACAATGGGAATGTCCTGGTGGGCTAGGAAACCACTACCTGGGTACAAGGTAACCAGGCCTAGCCGGACAGAAGGACGCGTGAACTCAGGCCCGGTTAATGCATGCTGGGTGGTAAACACTGTCCTGCCACGGCTGGCTCACTAAGAGGGACTTTAGGGAAGCTTGAAACAGACACGGGAGAAAAATGACTTCTTTTTAACAACAAAAATTATTAAATTCACCGAAAGAATGAGGCTCCAGCACACGTAACGACATTCCTCTGTGAGTGTGCTGCCACTCACACCTGTGACTCACACCACAGACCGAATGTGGTCCCCGGAGACGGAGCTGGAGCTGGGAGCAGGGGTGGGGGTGGTCAGTGGACCAAGGTCACAGTTACCAGGGAGCACCTTCGGGGGGCCCGTGGCCCAGCACGGGGAGAACAAACGGTGCACTGTATACTCAAAATGGTCAGAAGGGGGACTCTGAATGTATTACCATAAAGAAATGATCAGAGTTTAAGAAGATGGATATGCTAATTACCCAGATCAGATTAGTAGCTGATGAATCATTAATCAAAATATCACATTGTACCTTATAAATATGTACAAACGTTATGTCAATCAATTGTTCTTTTTAATTCTAGAAAACTAACCAAGGAAGGAACAAGGAAGGAATCATTGCTGAGCACCGGCCATCACTATGATTTACTCTGGGAGTCGTGGGAAGGTCCTCCAGGACATCCAACACTCACGAAGGGCCTGGGCTGCGTGGTTTGTAAGAAAGGGGTGTGTGGTGGGGTGTCAGAGGAGACTGGAAAGAGGCAAAGCCACTTTGAGCAGGTTTTCCCATTGCCAGGGAAGTGCTGTGTTTGACCCACAGAGTCCACAGGGCCGAAAGCCCTCTCAGGGAGGTGGAGCTGCGGATGCGCTCCCACGAGAAAGTCAACTGGGATCAAGTCATACTCGAAGTGACTTCTGACTCCTCAGTATAACTCCTGTCTGGGGACCGTTAAGTGGAGCCCAGGTTAGCACCCGGGTTAGCACTGGAGCTGATACCAGCATGCCTGCTAAGCCTCAGTCACTACCTGAAAGCTTCATCAGCTGTCCTGACAGCCCTGTGACAATGGCCGTCCCACACACCTGGGGACCGAGGCCTCTGGAGCAAGCGTGGGAGATCCCGCAGGTGGCTGCGTGGCTAAGCTATCGCTCTGCGTCTGCCTCCTGTGCCCTGCAGGCCCTTCACCTTTCACCCTCTGCAGGTGACACACAGGGACAGAGCGGTGTCATGGGCCTGATGCAACTAGAATTTCATGCTGAGAGTTTTTCAGATGATGAGGTCAAACTATTTTCTCCACCATCTTCTGCCTTGGAGGTACTGGAAGCCCCCAAGGAGCCCTCCCAGGGCCTGGGCGTGGAGAACACCGAGGACAGCAAACTTGCAAGAGGTCTTGTGACCAAGAGTGCAGGGCCCTGACAGCAACAGCAGAAGCTGCCACGCTGAGCCTGGAGGCACCGGGCCGCTGGAGAGGCCCGAGGTTTGAGGCTGCAGTCCTGACCTGCATCTGTCTCTGCAGGGCCTGCCGGGTGACTAAGGGCCAAGCCACTTAAGGCACCACACTCCCCAGGGCCTCCACGCTTTTGCTAGTGGAAATGAAGGTCAGGTGGCTGCTGCAGCTTCTCCCTGGAGGGCCAGGTGGACGCAGCCCTGGCTGCTGACACCTGGAAACGGGCAGCACTTCTCAGCGTGGTGCAGAGAGCCGGGCGGGGCATGCGCCGGGAGCAGGCCTCGCACCTGGTGTCCCTGAGCACCACAGGAACTCCACGTGCTTCTCCAGGAGGCTGCCTCCTCCTGTGACCCTCCTGGGACCCTCGCAGCAGGGTGCGCCACAGACCAACCTTCCTTCCCCTCCTCACCCCTGCTGCTGATGAAGACAACGCAAAGTCCCTATCAGAGGCCGTTTATGGCACTTTCGTGGGACCACAGAGTCACCGGCTACCTGTACAGATTGGACAGGTGTCCATAATGAAGCACTGATGAGGCAGGAAGAAAACAATTCAAATATGCCAAAATATCAACCAAAAAGCTCCGTTTCCCCATTTCTGCCATAATATTTAAAAACAAAGCTGATATGGTGTAGGATCACTTGCTGGGTCTTTAAACAGGATGACTGTAGGAACCGCACTGCGCGTCTCCCTGCTGGCAGGGACGAGGGTGTGTGCTGTCCACCGAGAGACGAGAGAACTGTCTGCAGGAGGGAAAGTGACACAGCCGTTCATAGGCGGTTGGGATGTGGCTTTTTCTTCACTACCTTGAAGAGGAGATGCAGCAGGTGTCGTGCAAGACATCTGGGATGGTCAGGCTGCATGCACAGTCCTGGTGATGTCACTGCTGTTCTGTGTGAGCTTACTCTGTGATGATCACACAATGAGGACATCGCCCTGTGAGCCGTTCCCAGAATGCCTCCCTGGCACTAAGCAACATCTGCATTTGCTTCCAAATTTTGTTATCTGCTTTTCTAAATGGCCTGGAGCCATCGTCCTGCATTTCATTGAGCACCCACTCCCTGCCAGGCATAGGAGGTTGTCAATGATTCCAGGCCTTGGGCCTCAGAGCACCTCACTAGGGAGTTCATGGTGATCTGCTGGAGCTCCACTGGCGCCCGGTGTGGCAGACTGGCTCAGGGGAGCATGGAGTCCTGAGGTCCTGAGCTTACTGACCTGTGGCCCACTCCCACTGCAGGACCAGGTACAGCTCAGGGCCTGCTGCCTTCCCGGGACGGAAGGTGTGTGCACTCACATCACCAGGCAGGTGTGAAGATCCAAGGGAATTAGGACTGTTGAGAATCAGTTTTGTGCACTGACAACAAGCACTACATGAGGCATGGGTATTTCCCACTAGGAAAACCGAGGAATTCTCAACTGTCTGTTTTTTTTTTTTTTTTTTTTTTAGTTCCAGGGACCAAACCCTGGGCCTTGCTCTGACGGGGCACGTGCTCTGTCACTGGGCCACTGAGGGGCACCCCAGACTTACATTGCAAATGATGGGCAACTGCTTCAGAGGCCATCACCGCATCACAGAAAGTCAGCACTGTTGTGTGCTCCCTGTGTGTGTGTGTGTGTGTGTGTGTGTGTGTGTGTGACAGCGACTACAAGACAAACACCTGAGTGTCTGTCTGAGGCATGGGGCACCACGCAGGTGAATCCGTGCCAGGGACAGGGTGGTGCCTAGCTGCTGACTCATCAGCCAATTTGAAGAAATGAAGTAAATTATTACTTGCACAATTAATGGTTGAATCACAAATAGAACAAGAATTGCAGAAAATAATTTTGGGACACAAGAGTTCATAACAAGCCATCTACCATCTGGGGCTTTACCGCAGATTCCATTTTTGATGCTGTCTCTTGTGTGAAGGGCACGGCCACACGCTTTTCTGATGTTTGCATCATTTCCACGACTGTGTCATGGAGCAGCTGGCCTGCTCTGCACTGTTGGGTTTTTTAAAATTTAAAAAAAAAAATGCAGCATATGGCATTCTTGAACACAAAGCATCAACTCTAAAAATCACCTTATGATTTCCTTGGACTACCAAGGTAGAGGTGCAGATCATCTTGAGATTAATGATACGGTTCAGCTTTTTTCTGAATTGTGAATCAATCCACTCTCTCACCTGCAGTGTGGAAGTACCTCTGTCACAGAGGGACTGTGAGTGTCAAGTACTGCCCCTAAATAGTGGGTTCATATGGCCCCAGACTTTTACTGTCTAAACTTGCCTTGCTTTGATTCATGGTAGTGCTGAAACATCTGCGGGCCGCTTCTGTTAGGGTTCTATTGTGCAGGGTCTGACCGCATCCTGTGACCATTGTTTCCACTGTAGAGAGCACCTTTCCTGTTGTGTCCGGAGAGTTCTGTGTGTATGAAAGCAGCTCCTTATCTATCCATCAGATCTCCTTTTGTGATGTTATTTTCTGCTCTGCTTTTCTTAGAAGGATGTTTCCCATTCTGAGATCAGGTAACTGAATGTATTTTCTATGATTCAGTTGTTTTTATCTAGCTCCGACCCATCTGGAGTTTGGAATACAAAGTGAGGTGAAGCCACACCCATTTCCTGGCGAGCTTCATGGGGTGCACACACCTCCCCCACGACGATGCCTCTCTCCTGACACACCATGTTCTCAAACACTGCTTCTGAATGTGCAGATCCAGGGAACACCTTGTCTCCGTGAACTCCTGCTGCTGATGGTGGGACCCTTGCTGAGCCCCTGACTTGATGAAATGGCACCCATGAGTTAAGATCTTTTTTTTTTTTACCACATTATAAATATCATAAACTTTGGCTTACTAAGTATTTTAAAATCGAAAATGATCTTAATTTTTGTCAAATTGCTCTTTTCAGAAACCTGTTGAGGCCACCTAGGAGTCGACACCTGCTTACTGCTCGGAGCTTGCTGGCGTCTTGCTGGGATGCTGTTCAACCCTGGCGTCAGCCTTTCCAGGACGGTAGTTCAGCCACCTCCCTGCAGGTGGAAGCCGGCTCCTGGGCAGAGCTGGAAAACCTGGGGTCCCTGTGAACACGGGTTTTGTGGTCTCCAGCTCACTTCAACCCAGGACAGACTGCACCCTGGGGAAGCCAAACCCGGGGCCACACGCACCGAGAGTGGGTCCTCCCGCCAGGGGGCAGCTCCTTCAGAGAGGAATCGGCTCTGTGTGATGCTGGAAAGACGCAGAGGGGTCCTCCCCTTCCCTTGGTTTGTCACTCATCCTAAAGGAAGGCCTTATTTTTCTCAAAGACGACTGTGGCCAGATGTCTGGAAGAATTATTCCTACAGTCCCAAAGAGCCAAGACCAGGAAGACCTGGGTAGAAGCAGGTGTAGGGTTTCCCTTAGGAGGCCTTTGGGGGAGGCCATCTCAGGGTGATGGGGAAGGGGCCAGGTGGGGAGGGATGGTGCTCAAGCAGTGGGGAGAAAGGGGGACCCCAGTAATTGACTAGCACACCAGAAAACAGGTGTGGGGTCACCTGCAGCTGCCAAAGAGGATGAAGGTGTCTAGATGGAGCGTGAGATTTCACGTCAAGACCTGAGTTTCAGTTCACTTTCTGCTAACTACTAGACTTGTGATGTCTCCATCTTATTACCTGTCAAACAGCACGACCATCCCCATTACAGAGAATCTCTGGAAAGTGCAATTATGCTTGAAGTGCTCGGTAAACTTTCAGTGTTATTCAGGAAGCTGCTTAGACCCACTAGTAACTTATTTGTCCATCTGCTCCTTGCCAACCACAGCAGCTACTCCTTTTAGCTTTGTGCTTGGACTTGATTTAATTCCACTTGTTCCCAGACCATAATAAGCAGTAGGCGAGGGTTCTGCTTTCCTTCCCATCCGTCCTCACTCTGAGCAATTCTTGGCAACAAAAAGGGCAACAGTCCCCTCCTGCTGAGCTACCTGAACCCACAACTGGAACACTTCAGTTTATGAGAGGTGATCACTGCCTGTGGCCAGTGCTGGCACGTCACTTGAGAGTGACACTCTCTTAGAGCCACTCAGCAAGGCACACAATCCCCACCAACATGAACCACAGAAGGTCCCTAGGTCTGTACCAGGAAGATGCCCCTGTGGAATGGAGGGATCCACACACCGATACTCCCACACACTCACACCTATCTTTTTTTTTTTTTTTAACCAAAAATTGAACCTGGTTGCTTAATCATGGAGTCACATCTTCAGCCCTTTTTATTTTTTTATTTTGAGATAGGGTTTTGCTAAGTTGCTTAGGGCCTCAATAAGTTGCTGAGGCTGGCTTTGAACTGTGGTCCTCCTGCCTCAGCCTCCTGAGCTGCTGGGGATTACAGGTGTGTGCCCCCACACCTGGCCATTTCTATCTTTTATTCACAGGTTTTGTGTGTTTTCTTTAATAGGGATCGCAATGCTAGATGTAAATGACATTGAATGGTGTAATAAAAATTATTAGGCAAAACTTTTGACTATTTTTAACTACAGCATTTCAATTATCTATATTACATATCAGGAACTACTAATAGATCAGGGGCTTGGGTGTCTGTATTTGTCATCCCCAGCCCTCGGGGAAGGACTTGCCACGTGGCCGGGACTCAGTCAATGCTCCTACGTGAGTGCACCATGGATGAACAGAGAGGGCCCTGGGCTCTGCCCGCAGCTTCTCCTCCACCAGATTTGGTTGGTCCTGTCATCCATTTGTCTTTCCTTGCTCTGGAAAGTGTGTGGTTGTCCGTATTATTATGGGAAATCGAAAGCTGTTCCCAAGCAAGCCACCCGAGCTCTTTGCCTGCAGCGCTGTGTGACCGTCAGTGTGTCTGTCTTCCTGCAGGCCCATGGGGTCTGCCTCGTGCTCTGGGGAGTTGCCTCGCTGGGGCCAGCTAGTTCCAGCTGCCGCCCGTGGGCAGGGCAGGACCTGGCTGTGTGAGCTGGCTTTGCAGGACGGGGATGTGCAGGGGTGCTCTCCGCACCCTCCTCAGCCCGAGTCCTCCAGCGCTAGCCGCCACACTCACTGCTCAGGGCTAGAGCCCCCTGGCTCTGCTGCCTCTCTGCATGGCTCTCCACCCGCTCCCTGACCCAGCTGTCCGGTGGCCCATGGCCTCCACCCACCAAGCATCTCCTGAGTCAGCCGTCCTCCCTGCCTCAGTGGCCACTTGCCTGAGGTGGCCCTGCTCCCTGGAGCCCTGGGCCTGGAGCTGCCCTCTCCCACCTCTTTGCCACAGAATGATCCCCACTGAGACCCCCTGGCTTGCCACTCGAGCCAGGAGCAAGGTCCGGGGGCTTCAAAATGTGGATTCTGCCTTCCCCGAGACCCTTTGCTCTTCACAGTTCATGCTCTGGCCGTCTGAATTCACCAAGTTTCCAAGACACAGCGGACGCCCTGTCCACACCCTGCCCTGCCACTGGCCTCCCCAGTCCACCTCTTCCAGGGAGCCTTCTGACCACACCCCGCCCTGCCACTTCTCCACAGCCAGCCTGCGCGCCCCTTCTGGACCCCTTCCCCTGTGGGCATCACTGCAGCTCAGGGACATTGCTACCCCCCACCCACCTTTCCAGCAGGCCTGGCCTCCTGTGGGCTGGGAAGGGTGTCCCTGCTGACTCTGGTGCCTGGGCCTTGGGTGCCCAGGTGGGCACTGAGCAGGGGTTTCGGGAAGCGCCTGCAGCCTCAGCTGATTCATCAGTGGGACACTGCCGACTTCGCCCCCCGGGTCCCGAGGCAGCGCTGCCCAGAGAGTAGTCACTTCCCCAGGCCAGCTAGGCCGCCAGCCACCCCCTGAAACCCAGCAGGGAAGGGTTTGGCACTGAGTAAGAAAGATGGGTCTCCTGGCCACACTCCCTCCCCTGAACCTACCCTGTGCCTCTCCCGACCTCCTGGACACGGTACTGAGACTCCACCATTGTTCTCAAACTGAGCACAGAGGGAGGAAACCTGAACAGCAGACCCTGGAGCCAAAGATCAGAGGAGACTTAGAAACCCCGAGTCTGCACGAGGCCACCAGTGCGCCTGTGCGAGCGCCTGTCACCTAGGCGGGCTTTGCTCCTCCTTCCCCAGGAGCCAGGTCAGAGAACCCCCCAAGCTTTCTCCTTGTGGCCCGGAGGGAATGGCTGCCTCTCTGCGATTGCTGCCTGGAATTTAGCAAAGGAGCCCCCAAAGCTGAGCTGGTGACACTGAGGGGGCTGAACCCAAACAAGTTCATCTTTATCTGAGAATTTTGCTGATCCCAGGATTACAGAATTTTGATGTCATAAGAGGCATGTTAAGAGGTGGAGCCTAGCAGGGCGCACACCTGTAACCCCAGCAGTTCAGGAGGATGAGGCAGGAGGATCACGAGTTCAAATCCAGCCTTAGCAAAAGCGAGGCACTAAGCAACTCACTGAGACCCTGTCTCTAAATAAAATACAAAAAAAGGGCTGAGGATGTGGTTCAGGGGTCGAGTACCCCTGAGTTCAATTCCTGGTACCAAAATAAAGGGGTGGGGGCTGATGGGAGGAAGTTAGGTCACTGGGGCATGACCTTGGATGGGATATTGGGAACCTGGACCCTTCCTGTCTCTGCTTCCTGGCCACCTCCATTACATGCTCCTGTCATGATGCCATGATGCTTTACTTCACCACGACCCAAAGTAACAGGGCCAAGTGACCGTGGAAGGAAACCTCTGAAACCATAAGAACTTTATTACCTTTAAGTTGATTATCTCAGGTATTTTGTCACAGCACAGAAAGCTAACGGCCATAGCCCAGGTCCTCCTAGACGATGTGTTCACACTGCAGTGAGCTTCTGGGGATTCTGATGGACACTACCATGTGTGTTACTACCTGGAAGCCACCTCTGGACCTCCAGGGTGTGCTGCCTGGCTGCTGTGGGCACCTCTGCAGGGCTCTGTGTGGCTGGCTCTAGAAGTGACAAAATAATTAAGCAAATAAATAAAAAAGAGAACTGGCTTCCAATTGTCCTTGCAGGAACTAGAGGCCCCAGTGTGTGGCAGTGACAGGAAAAGGGGCAGAACTGAGGCCAGCACTCCATCCAGCGCCCAGCCCCCTGCAACCCTGCGGCTGGCCCACTGGGGCAGCTGGGCCAGGGGCTGGAGGACGACGTCAGCCCCGCTGCCCCAGGCTGAGACGGGCTGAGAGCCAGCTTGCTGTGCAGTCCAGGTTCTCAGCCCTGGGACGCTGGCCTCCTTCTGCTCTGTCCTTACTGAAGCCTGGGAGACAGGTCTGCACAACCCAGAGCCTCCACCAGGACTGGAATCCCGCAGGGGCCTGCACCTGGGTCCCCGCAGAGGGTGCCCACTGTTGTGCATCCAGCCCACCCGCCAGGTGCCCCGCTGCTTCCTCTAGTCCCCCTCCTGCTCTCCCCACTCCCCGGGGCTGGGTACCACTGTCCAGGCCCATGTCTTCTGGTGCTCTCAGCCGTGCCTGTGACCTTCAACCCAAGGGGACAGAGGATAGTCCTGGCCCCCCTGAATGTCCGTCTTGCCCTAACTGCCTGTGACCCCCGCTGAGTGCCAGGGCACACCTCCGGGGTTCCACAGGTCTAGGGGAGATCAGCCTTGGTTGGGAAAGGTGACCCACAGGTAGGTATCACCAAGGCAGCTCCAACTGTGGCCCTGGAAGCCCTCCTGGGGAGACAGGTCAGTGTAGCCACTGGGGTTTGAGAGTGGCCCTCCCTCTGCAGACAGTTCCTCGTCCCTGCAGGGCACACCAGAGGAGCGAGCTCAGAAGTGCCTCATACCAGCTAACTCACGGTGGAGAGTCAAAACCAACTCATCAACTTAATGCGGAAAACACAGGCTTCCAGCTGGAAACCTCAGGGTCACCACGCGGGTGCCCACCTAAGGCAAAGCCAGCAGGAGTGGTGAGTGGCTCAGCTGCCCCCTTCCTTGCCCATGCCTCTGGCTTCGCCCTTGGCCATGTGCCTCACAACGGCGGGTCCGAGGGAGTCCTTCTCCACCCTGATCCTGAGTTGGACTCGGAGTGACTTGCCGTAGCCAGGGGACGTCAGCCAAGGGCACCCAACAGGGACTAACAAGCCCTGTGTGAAGGGGCTGGCCCCACCTGCCGCTGCTATGGGAGGGCATGCCTGGGCGGGCCCGCTGGTCCAGCAGGACGATGAGCCACAGGAGGACCGGCACCGTGTCTGAGCTGAGCGGCTCCAGCGGTACCTCAGGCACACCCACCACCCGCCACGGTCAGCCACCCCAGCCTCAAAACCCCTGAGATTATTCTCAGCCGCTGGGTTTTTTAAGGGTATGTTATACAGCCAGAGTTGGTACCTGGGGTGTCCTGATGAATTATTAAAAGGTTTCTTGGTTAAAGTTGCAAGTACCTCTGGAGAGCAGGCTGTGCCTGCCCTAGTGACTCCATGGTGTGTAGGACAGCAGCTCTCAGGCTGTGCCTGCCCTAGTGACTCCATGTGTGTAGAACAATAGTTCTTGGGGTATGTGTAGCCATGAGACATGTCCTCCATTTTATAAAGTAGAAGTGGCCCTGAGCTACTCTTTTTAGTGTAAGTGCTAAGGCAGAATGACTTCGTAACTTGTCTGGGCAAACAGACAACCACCAGATGTTGGACAGACAGAACTTACTCAGTACCACTCCCAGCTGCACAGCACAATCATAAGACACACAAAGTGATAAATTAATCCTGTTAATTAAAAACGATCACCTGTGCACTTAACAAACAGTCAGAAGCCCATGGATGCAGGGACACATCACAAGGTATCTGGGAAACCAGGCCCGCGGGCGTATCAGACACAGCAGACCACCCAATGGTGCAACTTCTTGCTCCTTCACGAGACACGTGAAAGAGCCTCACCGAGAGCTGCAACAGCACACACCAGCCCTGCATCCTGCCAGGCCTTCTGAACATGCCCCAGGGTCTGCTGACAGGGAAGGAATCCCACCCTGCCTGCAGGGCTTCACCTCAGCTCTGTCCCCTGAGGGACTCAGTGTACTTGGAAACCCCGCCTTCTGTCGTCCACCTGGAGCAGGTGCTGCAGCGTGAACAAGCTGCACACCTCCAGCTACTCCAGCGCTGGTGACCCCATCTGACCGCCCACGGTGACTTCTGGCCTGAATCAGCTCTCAGCCTTCTGCTTCTGCAAACCCTGTCCACCTTCTTAGCCATCTGTGACCGACACGTGGCTGTGGAGCGTTGGAGGTATTGGTAAGCACGACTGGAGCGGAATAAAAGCCCTGTGGTGGCCACGATCCCCATGTCAAGTGAACATGATCCCCAGTGAGTGGAGCCGAGAGAAGCCATCCAGTCGGTGAATTTGTCGTTGGTCAAAACCCCTGACCCTGGAAGACACTGATTGTCCCCTCCAGGTTCAGGCAGAGCCGGCCCCCAGAGTGCTCAGCCTTCCTCCCACGCTGGGAGCTCTCTCACTGTCCCTGATGGGCCACCGATCCTACGGGCATGCGTGGGATGTTGCCAGGGTAGGTCTCAGAGGGCAGTGTGGCTCTCTGTTCACATACCTGAGGAGGTGCTCAGCGTGGCCACCCTGGAATGCAGAAGAGGGGACAGGGGCAGAGGGGACCCAGGAGGGGACAGGGAATAGTTACAGCCAAAGAGGACAGGGAACCCATAGGGCCAAGAAGGACTGGGAGTCCACAGGGCCCAGGAGGGGACGGAACCTGCAGGGCCCAGGAGGGGACAGGGAGCAAGGAGGGCCAAGGAGGGGAGAGGGAACACCTAGGGCCAAAGAGGACAGGGAGCCCATAGGGTCAAGGAGGACAGGGAGTCCATAGGGCCCAGGAGGGGACAGGGATCCTGTAGGGCCCAGGAGGAGACAGGGAGCAGGCAGGGCCAAGGAAAATAGGGAGCCCATAGGACCCAGGAGGGGACAGGGAACCTGTAGGGACAAGGAGAGGACAGGGAGAAGGAGGCCCAGGAGGGGAGAGGGAGCGAGTGAAACCACTGGGCTGGCTGAGGAGGAAGTCACTGTGACTCAGGTAGGAGTTTCATCATGGACATGACCTAGTGCTAAATGACCTTGAACTAAAAGCAAGGTCAGGAACATCTCTGACATCACTAAAGAGACATTTTATATCTAAATAGGATTCAAAATAAAAGGCATTTTACGTGGTTACAACAGATGGAAAGAAGAAGGCAGAAGAGGAAGCCCGCAGCCGGACGGCCTCCCGCAGCCGAGCTGGACACCAGCCCATAGGCCAGCGGGAGCCAGGGACCAGAGTGCAGCAGGGCTCTACCTCACAGCAGCAGACCTCAGCCCAGGGAGGAATCGGGTGTAGCACAGTCACCGTTCATAGCCTCTGCGGGCAGTGAGGAGCCCGGGATTCTCTGTCCTGCCAGCCCCTGCTGGGGTCGAGGACAAGCTCGTGTGCCTGTAGTCCAGAAAAACACTCACAAACACCAAGAAAAACTGTTAACACGTTTCGGTGGAGATTAAAGAATCAGCAGTTACCAGGAAGCACCTGCCGGCAGGTACATGGGGGTTGAGGATGTTGTGGGAGAAAAGAAGTCCAGCGCACAGCTCAGGGAAGATCAGGAAACCGCAGAGAACAGCTGTCCAGCAGAGGAACGCCAGGCAACAGGGTGACCAAGCTCAGCAGCGGGAGACTTGCTCTCCTGGTTTCCTGGGTGTCCCTCTGAGCAGGAGCTAGGCAGGCAGGAGGCGGCACCCTCTGGGCCCTGGGACTTCTCTTGTCCACAGGTGGCAGATCTTACTTGGGTTTCTACGTTCCCACCCTGAGTCTCACATTTTACTGCTGGCCCCACGGCAAGGCCACCATGCTCCTTTACTGGGAGAGAGGCCAACTTAGCTGCACCGTGCAGTCTTGTTGAACGTGGAACCTGAGATCGCCACGGTCCGGTCCCCTTTCCCCCAGGGAAGCCTGTACCCCTGCACATGGAGGGGGTGGATAATCCCTGCCTTTTTCAGACATTGCCCCTCGAAAGCCATCTTGGTCTGCCTCCACAGTGGTGGCCCCCACCCTCCCCGGTGCTGGCTTTAACCTGGACTGGTGTGGGTGTGGAGCAACGCTGCTGCAGACCCAGGTGGGCACCGGCGCCCCTTCCCAGAGCTGCCATCTCCTTCCCACGGCCTCCCCCAGCTGGCTGCACACCTACAGGACAGCTCCCGGCACTGCGGTGCCCACGCCCTGGGACACGCGTGAGCGCTGACAAAGGGCTCCTCCTCCACCTCCTGCGTTCCTGGCCTCCAGCCTCCACAGGCACACAGCTTCAGGGCCGGGGAGCAGGCTGCAGAGCTGGGGTTCTCTGTGCTGAGGAGACACAGCACCCCACAGTGCTCCTTCAGCAGCAGTTGTGAAGAGGAGGAGCCCAGAGACCAGGCTGTAGGAGACCATGCTGCCTGAGCGCCCCATGAGTACTCTGGGGGGTGTGACTGAGGCCCTGCCCCTGGGTGGGGGGTCTCTGGGCCCTCTTGCGACTCCGGAGCATCTGGTAGGAGCTGACGGTGCCAGCTGCTGTCTGATTGGGAGACAGTCCCCAGGGCTAAGCAGCAGCAGGGTTTGCAAACCCTGAACTCAGCCGACTCAACGAGCCACGCTCTAGGCCCTTGGCGTCTGCTGCTGAGACGGCTTCAGTTGGCCAGGCAGACCTAACGGGCTTGTGCTGAGTGGTGACCATGAGATTCACACAGAGCCAAGCTTCAGTCCTTGGTCCTCGGTGAAGGCTCCAAGGCCCGGCCTCAAAGATAGCCAAGGCCACGCAAGAGCTGCACCCTGGGGAGAGCGTTCTGGCAGAACTCTTGGTGTCTCTCTGACCGGTGCTCTCAGACCCCAGAGACTGAAAACAGGAAAAGTGGGATCCCCCCACCAGAGTCCTCTGTAGTTATCCACGTCGGCAAATAAGTCACCGTCAAATAGGAAAGCCACATAACGTGTCCAGGGAGTAATAGGAAGGCTTCTCTTTGAAGGAGTCTCTGACCTTGGGTACAGAGGAGTTTTGAACATGGCAGGGGGTACTAGGCAGCGTCCACTGCCTGGCCACAGACAGCCCGAGCCAGGAGGATGGGAGGCCCTAGCTGGGTAGTAGCTGCATTTTCTCATGGATGGTGATAATTAGCAGGACTGCCCATCAGGGCAGGGAGAAGGGTCCTCGTGGGGGTGGGTCTTTCTGAAGAGGGCAGGACAGACAGCCCAACAGGCAGAAGAGCAATCAGAGCAGTGACTGATGTGTTTGGATGGAGGGGGGTGAGGAGACGATTTGGGAATGAGGAAACATGGAATAGGAAATCTAGGAACGCATTCAGAAGCTACTTATGGAAATAAGAACTCCTACTTCAAAGACGTGGGACGTGAGCCAGAAGCAGGCCTGGTGAGTACAAAGAACATGCTTGAAACCCGTCTTTCTACAAAATACCGAACACCCACAGGGACGCTCAGAAAGTGAGGTGCCGTGAGCGCTGTGGAGAGGGGCTGGGGCTTCCCTGGCCTCTCCCTGTGCCCTGCCGGGCCCTCTGCATGCCTCCGGCACCAGAGAAGTGTGGTGTGGCCTGTGGGCGCCAGCTTTGGTTTGAAAGAAAACAGCATGGGACAGGAAGCGGGTCTCCCAGCCCCACCCCTTGCTCCCCGTCCGTCCCCAGCTGCCCTTTCATCCTGGTTGAGCCTCCCTCTCGGCCTCCCCTGCCTCTGTAAGTCACAGCCCTGCCCACTGTCCCCCAGGCAATAAATAGGGCCCTGAAGGGACAGAAGGCCCCCGGAGGAAGCCTCTGCAACTCCCCTTCCTCAGGGCAGGCTGCTGGGTGCCTCCCCAAGGAGGGGCTCGCCCACCAGAGGCACGGACACCTAGAGAGGGCGCCTGTCCTTTCAGCCACGACTCATGTCTTCTTTGCGGGTCTGCATCTGAGAACTCCTCCAGGCTTTCCTGATCTGACTTCTTTTCCTGTTGGGTTTTAGGGTCGTATTTGAATTCCAGGGGTGCCTTCTCCTTCCCCATTGTCCCAGGTCCCCCGGCAGCCTGTTGGCCTGGGGGCTAACCCCATAGTTCCCTCTGGGCTGTTAGGTCTCCCCCTTCCGGGCTCCACCTGCTGCTCCGAGGTCACGAGGTCATCAGGAGGTCCTCACGAGGTCCTCACGAGGTCGTCACGAGGTCGTCACGAGGTCACGTGACTACAGGCCAGGAGCTGGCATTGTAGTGACAGAGCAATCAGCCAGCCCTGCTCAGGGAGTTTACCTGCTCTCAGGTGACAGCCTCTGAAGTTTAGAAACAGCCCTGCTGAGCTCTCCCTAAGCTGGAGGAGAATCTGGGCATGGAACCCACGCTTGCCACGGTGCTCCTTCAGGGGCCTCGTCACCCAGCACGTCCCTCTGTCATCTGGAGGCATCCACAGGAGGATCTCACCTCAGCCCACATAGAACTTCAACCCAGGCCACTGTGTCCCGGGTGCACACCTAGTCCCCGTGTCCCTAGCCTGAGGCCCCTGTGGGGTGGGGCTCAGAGCCTTCTGGGTGCCCTGATGAGCTCCCTGGCCACTTGCTGCCTATCTTCAGCACTCACGGGTGTGGGTGTGGGTGTTGCTCTGAGAGTCTGCATCCTGCCTTGGCCAGATGCGAACTGCTTTTGGTTGACACCTGTGTGTTCCTTGGATGCCAAACATGGTTCCCTGTGGGCAAAGGGGCCGAGAGTCATGAACTGAAGTGTTTCCCCTGTGCTCTTCCAGTCTTGGAAATCAACCAGGGTGAGACGGGAAGCGCCGTCCAGCACTCAGGAGACTTTCACTGTGGCTCTGTAGGAAGCCTGGGCTTCGACACTGCTTAGCTCGCCAGGGGAACTCCCGTCACCAACATACTGGGCTCCTGTGGCCTGGTGGATTCCACGTGGCCATGGCTGGTCACAGCCAGAGCAGGAGGGTGGCAGGCCCCAGGGGGGGTTGGCCAGTCCTGAGAGGTGGGCAGTCAACATGTGACGCCTCCCAGAGGACCAGGAGGACCTGGTTTTCTACCAGGAGGCAGAGCCGCTTGGTACAGGTGCTCCCAACTTAGGGAGCTAGATCTTGGGTGACCCCCATCAGTCTAAATCACGGGAAGCTGCCAAAGCACTGACTGCACCTCACCTGCTCTCAACGCACCTCACTGTGGGGTGATCTACCTGGGAGCCGTAGCTGCTGAGCTCAGCATCACAGAAGGGTTGGACCACTGATTTCCAACCCCAGAAGAGACTCACATTCAGAATTCAAAGAACAGTTTCTACTGAATACCGACTGCTTTTGCACCACCACAATGTAGTGCAGATAGTCCTGGACTTAGCATCCACAGGAAAGAGTAGGCTGAAACACAGCAAGTCGGCCTGCCTGAACCAAGAAACTAGAGCACGTGGTCACGGGAGCGTGGAGGAGAAGACCCCTCCATGGAGCGCTCCCGATCATCTCAGGCCTGATGACCAGCCTGGATGGGTGTTAATGCTGTTGTTTTTACCCTGAAAATGAGGAGGGAGGTTGTTTCTGGATTGCCCCCAAATTGAATTTTAAATTAAATTCTTAAAGTTAAAATTATAGTATGGCTAGGACTTACCTCAAAATCTGGGGCTGTGGGGGTGGGCATGGGGGCAGGAGGAGGCAGAGGAAATAGCATAATAGAACAAGACTGGCTTAGCCAAGGGCTTTTGAAGTCATGTACCTGAAGCAGATCTCAGGTGGCTACTAAACCCTCTTCTGATTATGCTTACAGTTCCTATAAGACTCAGTTATTTTAAAACAAGGATCTAACCACTCAAGAAGTAAGTGTGGTTATAGATCATTGGTAGAGACTGACTGTTTAAATATTTCTGATATTAAAATCCCTCCGAGGACACAAGTCACTTTGTGTGTGTGTGTGTGTGTGTGTTGTGGTACTGGGGATTGAACCCAGGGCCTGAAGCATGCAAGGCAAGCACCCTACCAACTGAGCTATACCCCCAGTCCATGACTCACTTTTAAAGTTGGTGCCAAGATGTGGCTCTGACCCTGGGCAAACAAAGCAGCTTGCCATGTAGGTTCGGGGACCATGCTCACACCAGCCGCACAGCTGGGCAAGGGGCACAGCAAGTCCCTGCAGCATGTCCCCCTTCCTGCCACCAGCTGGGCCACCTCCTCGCCCATGTCCCTCCCCTTCCAGCCCTGGCTCTACTCCAGGAGCTCTAAGTCCTCTGCTGCTCAGAGCCTGCTCTGTCTTTACTTTCAGAACACCTTTTCTCCCCATCCCACTATGGAACCAGGTCCTTATACAGCTGACCCTTCCAGACGCCCGCAGGTCATAGGCCACAGGAACCGTCTCCCCATCCAGCCACACGCCCTTCTCCACTCGTGGCTTTTTTTTTTTTAACTTAGGTGCAAAATAAATTTTAAAAACTTAGGTTTCTGCCTTTGATTCTTATTTATCTCAGATAAGAAACCCCTGGACAGGGCTTACGCCCCGCATGCCTCTCCTGACAGGTAAGGACATTCACAAAGTCCTTACAGTTTACAGCGTGTAGCCAGGGAGGTAGAAATGAGTGTGATTCACACCTGAGGAGGGAGCAGGTGGGAGGGAGATGGAGCCTCAGAGAGGCCAGGTGACCTTCACTAGGCTGTCAGCAAGAGGCCAAAGGGGGCACAGAATCTGGTCTTCTGGCTCTAAATCCTCTTACCTTCCACTGCACGTCATCCCCAGCATGCTCTGGGTCAGTGGGGCCAAGCACCACAACAGACATCTGCTGACCATGGATGAATTTCTAAAGTTTGGAAGAAGAGTTCAAAGCTCTAGAAACTGCACCTATTTAGATGTCTATTCCCCAAATGAATTTATTATTTATTAGAGTAAAATGGTTTTAATCATAGTTATTTGCAGATGAAGCCCCATTGTTTAGAATAAACATTAATTCTGGAGGATTGACTTCACATTAAAAACCCGGTTGGCCAATTACCAGCGCTAGTGAGTAACAAAACCGTGGTCTGGAGGCCGAAGCTGCCGACGATGCCCACCTAGCGGACGGCCCAACACACAGGACCTTGTCCTGTGCCAGGCTCCCTCTGACTGCACATGACCCTCCTTGTTCTTGGGAAAGAGGCACAGCTCTCGTTCCAACTCACAGACAGGGACACTGAGGTGTGAGAGGCCAAGTGGGCACAAGTGTGCAGCTGGCCTCCTGAGCAGGGCTGTGTGTTCGGCTCACCTTGGCATCTGCTGTGCCCTAACTAACGTGTGATTCCTGTCACTGCAGCCCTGCCCCAGCTCCTCTCCCGACGGAGGACCTGAGGTCCAGAGAGCTCAGCTGAGTTTGCGGGGGTGACAGGCTGTTCATTTGGAAGGAGAACTTAGGGTTCATTTGTCACAATTGGGGAGAGAAGGGTGGGGACCCAAAGGGCAGGAGGGGATGGGCCAGCAGCAGCAGGGGTCAGGGTATTCTGGGAGCCCAGGACCTCTGTCAGCATCCCCAGTGACATGCAGAGGAGAGTGCACACCTGCACACACACACCTGCACACTCATTCACATGCGTACATAGACATGCCCATGTGCACACACACCCTGAGCCCCGGGAAGTCATGGCCACAAGAAACCCAGAGTAAAGAGCCCCCTGGGATTCAGAGGGCTGCCCAGAGCTGGAGCTGGAGATAGCCAAAGCCACAGGACTCAGCAGGGACGAGTGTGGGCCCACAGTTCTATACCTGCTGCTGCACATGAGGCCAGCCCCAGGTGCATGGGACGCTGCATGTGCTGTGCTCCAGCTGCCTCTTAGGACCAGCGCCGACCGGCCCCGCAGAGCCTCACACCCTGGGCAGGGTGCTGCCAACCAGCGTGGGTGCAGAGCCTGCCTGCCTCTCCCTCTGCCCACCTGCCCCTGCTCAGGGAAGCACGCTTGTGCAGGCTGGTTTGCAGCCCTGGTGCCCACACAAGAGCACGTGACAGCACATCTCCATCGGTGACAGCAAAACCTGCGTCTTGATCTTGGGGTGGTGGCTGGGTCTGCCAGACACATTCACAATCAGCTGCTGCCCAGGCTGAGGACGCCCTTGGAGGAAAAATGGTCTCTATGCCCAAGGGCCAAGAACTACATCTATTTCTGAAAAACGCAGCTGCCTAGTATAGGAGGGGGCCACTTGCTCTGGCTGAATTCTAACCCTCGTGGTTTCTTCTAAGTGACCTACATTTCCTGAGACGGGTGTTTGCTGAGGTACCCTTCCCTGCAGACAAGGTCAGGATGCAGGGCTAACCGGTTCTGTTGAATGAAATTACACTTGACCTTTTCTTCCATGACATCTCTAAATAGCTGCTGTGAAAACAACCACTGCGGTCTGGCCAGCTGGACACCCACCCAAGGTGACCCTGCTGTGTGCCCCTCACTCCTGACGTGGTGGTCCACGTCTAAGCACATGAGGGTACTGTCCTGGAACCGTCATTCCCCGGGAAAGCTTTCTTTCCTGACGCCCTGTGCCTCTGTCTTTCCCCGTCCAGCAGAACAGGCCTGTTCCCGTCCCTGAAACAGAACTTGTGTCTGAACTGATGTGGAAGCTCAGCTGGGCACCTGGGATGGAGAATGTCCATCAGGGTACTCCTGAAACTTCCTGGGAGTGACCTCTGTTGGAGGACCCCAGACTGCACCTGCATGGACATGTGCATGTGTGGTATCTCCCGATCAGAGACAGGAAGAGCTTTAAAATGCCCATGGTGCACAAGCAACGTTTACTTGAATGGATCTCTAAATAAGAATAGCAAGAGAAGAGTGGTGTTGAAATTTTCATGCCAATTTCTAAAATTCCCAGGGCAGCTCACAGACTCAGTTGCTTCCAGCATGCAGGACTTAGATTTTCCTGCAGGTGGACATTACACCCACGAAGCAGGCGCCCCAACACGGCAGGTGCAGTAGCCTAGTGCAAACCCCCAAGCTATGGGATCTTCCTCCTGTGGCTCTTCACACACAGGCCTCCCCTGGAAAAGTGCCAGATGGTCCTGTCCAGGGAGCAACCGACTACAACTTTCCATTCCTGGACTGCTGTGTCCCCAGCACAGAGCATGCTAGCCCGTGAGCCGGCACAGAAGTGTAACAGGCCAGCAGTGAGGGCAGGCCGCATCTCTGTCCAACATCTGTCTGAACCCCACACTCCCATGACTGCAGCTGCAGGAATTGTGCCTCAAAGGCCACAGACATCTTTCCACTGTGCCCGAGATTCTTGAGAGTGGTTGTCGGCTAAAGAAGACCCACCACGGCCTTGAGCATTCTCAGACACGTGGGCTCAGCTTCTTCAGCTCTGGCCTCCCCTCTGCAGATGAGGAGCACGGTCACTCTGGGGTGGGGGATGCACTTCAGCTCTGAAGCTCAGCTGCCTGCAGCACCCTAGCTTTACCCCCACCTGAGGGACCAAGCCAGTCACCCATCAAGAAAGCCTGCTTCCTGGGCACAAAGTGGACATAACTGCCTACAGCAGCAACTTTCTCAGCTCTAGTGGCCACTGGTTGAATATTAGCACCATGTGATTGGGTTGGAGTCAGACATCTGTCCTCATCTTTTCAGGGAAGTCACTGATTGTACCTGTCATGGACAGATGTCTCTGGGGCTCATTATGGTCACACACATCTTAATTACACAGCTTAACAAGAACATTAAAAAAAACTTTGAATAACTGGTGAATCTAGTCCCAAACTGAAAACTGAATGCAGCATCTGTGGTGACCAATAGCACACAGTTGGTGCCACATGTTCTTGAGGATTTTCAAATGCAACAGTGAAACAGAAGACTCTACTTTCTAGAAGACCAAGGTGTTGCCAGCTCATTCCGGGGGCCTGGCCTCTCTGAGGCTGCTCCCTCCTGCTGGGCAACTCTGACGGCCTGGAAATGAACAGGTCCGGCCTTCCCTGGGGGCCGTCAGGCGCTGTCCGAGCTCCTGGGCTCCTCTCTCCCTCTGTTGTCCCTGCCCAGCCCAGGGGGGCCTTCTTCCCTCTTCCCCTTGTGACCCAGCTACTCTAAGAACGTCCCATTTCCTGGGTTCCATCTCTGCCCAAGCTGATCCAGTGTGAAGACCACCAGAAGAGCATCCCAGCCCGACCAACCTCTGTCTTCCGCAGTGTCACATGTGTCTGGCGCCCCCTCCCCCGCCTGGCCTTTCTCCCACAAGGTGCTCTTCTTAACTGCACCTGCTGTGCCCCACGTCTCTGGGCTCTGCGGTGCTTACTTACTAGTACCCCTTACTAACAGTATCCCATGACCGTCACAAGCCACCAGGTGCGTATCATTTTCTGAGGACCTCTTATCATCAAAAGATTGGGAGCTCAGTGGGCTTGAGGCAAAGGCAAGTTATAAGAGTGCCAAGCATTTTGCAGACATCCCTGCAGTTAACCTATTTCTCCATGTTACATGCAACAGAACAGGGAAAAGGAAGCAAGAAGATCAGGATCACAGGAGCTAGAGGAAGCTGATGGGCCAGGCTCCTGGCTCCTGTTCACGGTGGATGCTGGGCAGGGGCTGATGGATGCCCTCCTCCTCTGACCCAGGACTAGAAACAGGATGGAGCCCCAGTGCTGGGGCAAGAAGGACAGGGGGGCAGGGACTGATTAAATCAGACACCCTCCCGGAGGGGCAGCAGGAAGGGAGGGAGGGTTCTTGGGGCAACACCTGCACCTTCAGTGGGCCACGACCCCTCCTGGCACCTGAGGTCACAGGAAGGAAGAATGCAGAGAAGAAAGTGGTCACAAAGAGAGAGAAGGAGAAGGCAGCTGAGCCAGAGACCGGCGAGAAGGAAAGAGGCAAAGAGCCCTCCTCCTGCCTTCTGCCCCAGAAACACACAAACCAAACTGCCCTTACCAAAAACACGCCCAGAAACAAATGATGGGGAAGGCCACCGTGCGGCCTGAGCCCCAGGACCAGCTGTCCCCGACATGTGACGGAGACAGCATGCAGCAGGCTCAGGGGAAAAGGCCACGTAGCATTGGACAGAAAACAGATGCTGTGCAGTCAGGAAACTCTGCAAGTCAAAACGTCAAGAAAAACGGAGTAGAACAGTCTTGAACCCACACAAGGCAGGAAGAAAATGAGCACGGACAGTTCGTAAGGCATTCCTATTCCTTCCTTCTGTTTAAGAAGAGAAAAGAGCGAGAAGTGAAAGGTCTCCAGTCCATCCACAGCTATGCAAACGTGCCTGCTGCTGACCTGCCCATCTGGCTTCCAAAGAGAAGGGAGAACCCTCATAAAAACCACCCTAAAAACCAAGCCTTGGTGCTCTTAACCACAGCAAGGGTACTTACTAACAGTATCCCATAGAACTTAGAGAAGGTCTGGCGGAGCAGAGAAAGCATTTCCCTGGGTCAGAAACGGCGGTGGTGTTGGCCAGGAGCAACCGTTTCACTCTGCAAGCTGGAGAATCTCCCTCCTCCTTGTGGCAGAGCTCGAACCTCCAAGCAGCGTTGGTGGATACTCGGGCCAGTTCTCGCTTGGGATCATCCGGAAGTCAGCAGAGGGCAAGGGCAGTTGCTTGTGGCTCGGATATGGCCATGCCACTTTTAGCAACTGGCCTACCAAACTCTCGGGGTCATTTACTTAATATAGAGCTCTTTCCATTGGGTGGCCGGGCACCAAAGTCAGCCACCTGCTGGGTGGCAAGTCCGCCTCTCTTGAGGGCCCAAGAGGGCCACTCACATCACAGATTGTGGCCGGGGCTGCAGCCCCTTGGGATGTCCCGATGCTCTGCACGGCTGCAGCTGCAGGCTTCGGTTGTCATTATCCTCGTTTACGGGTTTTGCTCCGGAGACTCTATTTTTGTAATTTTAAAACTGATTTCCCTGTACACTGGCAGGCCCTCCACTGAGGAAACCCGAACCTGGGAGAGTGTGAGCCCCTACTCAAAGTCACACGGCTAATCACAAAGCCAAGAGGATTCACTGCTCCTTCCTTATTCTCAGGCTGCCCCTCGGCCCACTAAATCAAGAATGCCAGCTATCTGATGTGTGTCCAAACTGGGTGAGTGGCAGATCTGTCTTCCTGCCCAACCTGCCCACTGGTGTTAGTGAGGTCAGTCTGCCAGGGTGGCTTTCCCGTCAATCCGGCTGTGTCCTTTGCAGACACGCTGTCCTTCACTCTCTGTGCTAGATGCTCGCTGAGGATGACCATCAAGTCTGCAGCCCTGTGATGTGGGGACAGGGCCTCAGCTCCTCAGTCACATTCTTCTAATGCCTCATGGTTTCATTTAGATGGACGTCCACGTCGAATCCATGTCTTGCCTGGAGGCTGAGCAGCCAGAGACATAACTGTAACGGTTCCACTTCCCATTAAGGTTACACCGTGTGCCCAGATCACAAAAGCTGGGGAGCACCGAGGGGGCCCGAGGCCTAGTTCTGCCACTCACTAACTCTGCTGCCTGGAGAGGCTGTGGGCACCGGCGCCATCCTTTCTCCATCTTGTGAGTGGAAACCAGATGGAGTTGCTTCCTCACAGGTGGCGGAGATCGAGTGGTGAGATGTGCGAGCAGGAGCGCAGGGCGCACTCACGCGGGCATGCGGTCATTGCCAATGTTTTGTTTCATGCTGTGCACGAGATGATACGCATGTTAACCTGAGTGTGTGATCCTCTCCTGCCTGAATGAGGGCTGACTCTTGGGAGGCTGCCGTCGGAGATGTTCCTTTCTTTATCTTCTTGGCGTGCTTGCTTCTTCCCTCTGCAGCATCCTTTTCCAAACCATCTCTTGGAATCCACTGGTGTGGTCACGCTAGATGTTGAGAAAAATCGTGCCTCCATTCCCTTTCCTTCAGGACGGTGACTCGCACCGTGAGCTGCAGGCTTGGGACGTCCGTGTTCCCTAGCGTCTGTGCAACCTGCCTGCTGCCCAGCACCTGCCTCCCGGTGAGCTTGGGTGCTGGCCGCCTGTGGGTAATCTCCTCCTCGCTGCCCATGTTCCTTCCCGATGCTCCTCTCTCCAATAAGCTGCTTCAGTCTTCTCTCGGGCCTCCCCCTCCACAAGTCAAGGATTTTCCTGAAACACACGCCTTCTATTTAGAGGACAAGGGTTGTGGAGACTGCACATAGTGTCACCTAAGTCCCCAGATTTGCTCCTCTGGACTTGTTCATAGCGATTTCCATTAAGAATGCAGATGAAGTCGTGCTCGTCACCTTGCTGTCACCTTGCTGTCACCTGCTCATGCAGACTAGGCCCCACCCGGTCCCATCAGGGAGGACCCACTGGCCATATGTCAGACGTGAGCCACCTTCCATGTCACATCTCAAGTCACATTCCAGGGCGGCTCCTGCAGGGAGGGCGGCAGCTGGTTTGGGACGACGTTCTCTCTCACAGGCAGGTCCATCCTCAGCCAACTCCTTGTTCACTTACAGAGCACGCACATGGCCGACCTGTTCCGCCAGCGTGTGATTCACCCGGTGCTACAGGAAGCTTAGCTTATGCGGGAGACAAAGCACAGGGCCGCCCATCCCCTTATCTTCCACTTTATTAAGAACACACCTTTTTCTCCACCTAAGTCTTTCTCTGTGTTTCCAACATGTCTTCACAGAAGAAAAAGTGAGAGGCCCAGCCTGTGAGGCACGAGTCTTGCTCAGGGGAGTGGGACACCACAGGCACCGCAAAGGTGGCTGGAAAGTCGCTTCCTCTGGCTCTCCTGCAGCTCGCCTGGCCTCAGATGAACTTCCCATTTTACAGTGTTGGTTTCTCCACTCGTGTCAAAACCAAAAGGAGAACAAAGAAGTTGTGAGACTATGAAATGCGGCTGATAAAGAGATGGAACGCTTTCTCCAGGTGACGTTAGTGTTGTGTGAACGCCTTGAGTGTTTCTCCCTGCTGCCTTCCTAAGAGCTTCAACCTGATTCTGGGTGTTATTTTAATTTTATAGGAAGAAAGTGGCTCGTGCTGTTCCCGGACGGCCAAGGAGCTGGACTGGACTGCACCAACCGCGAGGGTCATGTCTGCAAAGCCCTGTCCCCACCCTGGTGATAGGACAAGTTCAACTAGAACCTAAACAACAGCGATTTTAAATAACACCCACTCTTACAAGAAACCCTAAAATAAAAGTGACAAGCCAGGTGCCAGGAACAGAGTCCAGGTGCTTCTTCCTGGAGCACCTGGAGGTACTCAGCCTGCAGCACCCACACACCTTCCCCTACAAAACACTGTCCCAAAATGGATCTGTTGCTGCTGAAGTACAGCCAGCGTGCTGCTTTGTAAAGTACATTCCCGCCGATGCATAGGTGACCCATAGCTGTGTCTGTCCTGTGAGAGGAGCACCGGTCAGGAGCACGGTCCTCCACTGATTCAGTTCTATACCTGTTCAGCAGTACAGCTGCCCCAGGCACGACAAGGGAATGTGGCTCATAACCTGTGGCCTCGCAGCCTCTCTCGCTCCTGTCTGGCCACAGATTCAGCCTCAGAGGCATCCACAGAGCATGGGTCTTCTGGACCTTTTAGCAAGAGGAACCAGCATAGCACCTGTGAGCACTCCTCATGGCGTCACAGCACTCAGGCAAAGCCTGCACCCACCTGCCCGAGCTCAGCTGCCGCTCTCTGCCTCAGCCTCAGGCTGCCCCCTTGGCCTTCCTGCACCACAGTGAGCTCCTACTTGTGCCGTGGTGAGCTCGTACATCACCATGGTGAGCGCCTACATGCCCCACGGTGAGCTCCTACTTGTGCCCCACGGTGAGCTCCTACTTGTGTCCCACGGTGAGCTCCTATGTGCCCCACGGTGAGCTCCTACTTGTGCCCCACGGTGAGCGTCTACATGCCCCACGGTTAGCTCCTACGGGCACCGTGGCGTGTTTCCTTCACTAGGAATTCAATGATTTCCTACACAAAGGTTTTTAATTATGATCACTATTGTTCTGGTTGGTTCTCTTTCTGGTTGCCCAGGTTATAAGGTGTGGGTGTTCTTTCCCAAACCCAGCTGGTCTCGGGGCCACCTTGCACAATGCACAAGCTCTCTTAGGAGCACACGCCCCTTTGTTCCCACACATCACCAATCCCTCAGCAATGCGTCCAAGGTCGAGGGTGAGACACCTCATTTGCATTCAATGTTCAACAATGTTTTATTCTAGTTTTGATGCTGATGTATAGAATCATAATTTTTGTAGTAAAAATACATTAGTTTCTTAAAATTTCATGTTCATCATGAGTATTTTGAGGCACTTACAATTATTCCTCTACCCAGACGTAGGGACAGTTGCCACGGGGTGTGAGGGGATGCTCAGGCTCATGGACAGGCATTCTGCCTGGGCAGGAGCCCCCCTTGTTTCCCCGGCTACACAGAGCTCTTTTAAAAAAAAATGTTTTTTAGTTGTAGATGGACACAACTATTTAATGTGGTGCTGAGGACAGAACTCAGTGCCTCAGGCGTGCTAGGCAAGTGCTCTACTACTGAGCTACAGCCCAGCCCTACACAAAGCTCTCTAACCTGGCTACTGTAGTCTTTTCACAGATACAAAAGTTATTTTCAACTGCCTCCGATTACTGTTTCTATTTTTTGCTGTTCCGTTTTGTCCCTAAGAACCCTTAAATTCCCAGGTTCACACTGCCTTCCCATCGTTCCATGTCCATCTGCCTTCTGAGGTTCAGGTCTATCACAGAAACAGATTGCTCGTTGGCAGAGGGCCTGACCACGTGCAATGTCCACTCAATGTCTCACTGAGTCTGGGACGTCCATGCTCATGGAGACTGAGAATGTCAACCTCAATGTGTCCAAAGCCAATACCTCTGCAGCTCTCCCCAGCTCAGCAGAGGGTGTCCACCCAGCCACGCAAGCCAAGACCTCGGGGCCACCTCTGACATTTCTTCCCTCTGTCTCATTCCCACACTGGGTATCACGGAGCCCCTCTAATCGACCTGTGTTCTCTGATTGTCCACTCCTCTTTGTCTCCACCACCGCTATCCTACCCAAGCTACCGCTGTCCTCCCTGGAGGACTGTGGCCGGTTCTCCCCTGGTCAACGCAACCTTCACGAAACACACCCAAGCAGGTCACCAAGTTTCCAAAGCAGTAGGCAACAACATGTGACGCAGAGAAACTTCTAGATCAGAAGCAAAGATACCCATGGACATTCCAACTGGGCAACACAGGACCAAAGTTCTTTCCAGTGTAATGAGAGGGAATGAAGGGAGAAAGGGGAGGGGAGAAAGGAAGCAGGTATCGGTGGCACGTGGTCTGAAAAGAGAAGACCGAAAAACAACCTGATTGGCAGATGACGGTCGGTCCTGTACTGGAATAGATTCCCAATAGAACAGGACACATTGAAACCATGAAGGTTTAGTAATGCTGATGGGTTCAAAACCAGCTTACAGTTCACAGATTCCCCCAAGCCTACTGGTATAGACCAGACAATTGTATTTCCCCCAGACTGACCTGTTGAAGCCTGACCCCGAGCCCAAGGTGTTGGGTTGGGGCCTCATAGATAGAAATGGAGCCTTTAAGGAGGCCTAGGGATTCCCTGCACCTTCTACCATGAGGACACAGTGAGAAGACGCTCTCTGACCAGGGACCTGGCCCTCTCCACACACCAGGCTCTGGCACCTCCATCTTGCACTTTTAGTGAGTGTCCAGAACTGGAGCTGTAAACGTTGCTCCTAGGCCACGCTGCCCGCCATGTTTTGTTATGGTAACCCAGATGGACTGACACCACACTCACCAACTGAGGTGACGAGACTTGTATGGTGGATTTTTGTTAAAGTGCCTTCTCCATGCATCGAGAGGACCCCATGGTTTCTATGGTTATCAATGAGAAAAGACAGGCAGCCCAGTCAAAAAATAGATTGTGAAAACCATTTTGAGCAGGGACATTTAAATAAGTGGCATACATGAGACGATTTGCTCAACTCAGGAAACACAACCAGGAAGAAAAGATGGGGAGATGGCACCTTCCACCATCACATTTTAGACTTTCAAAGCATGATGGGAGCCAGGGCTGGTGGGCAGTGAGCCCCGGGCCTCGAGCTCGCCTACAGCATGAGCGGCGGGCTCTGCTCCACACACGGGGCAGCGTGACATGTGTGCCCAGTGTCAGCCCATGTGCCGGAGCCACCTGGGCCCCCACCACCCCAGCCCCTGGCCTGGAGATACTGCCAGCACTGCCAGGGTCCCTGGGCTGGGGACAGCCACCCAGGAAGACTTTAGGAACAGTATGGGCAAGCCCTGGAGCAACTGTTTGGAGAACTCAGTGTCACACACAGGCATTTGGAAGGATGTGGCAGCATAGCTCTGAGACTGCACACTCGGGGAACACAGCGGAGCTCTGCTGGGGCAGAGGCTGGGCTTGGCAACAAGTCACCCGGAACCAGGGGGACCCGCCTGAGCAGCTGTGATGCAGGGCCTGTTGGGAGCCCGGAGGGAGACGCGTGTGCATGTGTGTGTGCAGGCGCGCGGGTACGTGTGTAGGCTTACTGTGTGCTCGGTGGAGCGGTGTGACGGCTCAGAAGGTTGGCTCGGTTCAGGGACGTGCACCACTGAGAACAAAGCGAGGTGCGTCCAGCCAGGTGGTGTTCAGGAGGAGGAAAATTAACCAGTGGGAAGGGGACAGAGAGCACTGCTTGGGCGTCCCTGGGGCTCCCTGCAGGTGTCAACCTCATGGTGCTGCCCCTTGTCCTGGATGCAGGCAGTGTGTGCTCCTCCCACAGATGGAGGGTGATCCCCACAGCCACACAGGGCCAGGTGCAGGCCAGGACCCCTGCAGCTGCCTGGCCCAGAGGGGAAGCAGTTCCCAGGAGACAGTGTAGACGGCAGGAGTGAGCCACGCTCTTCCTAAACCTCAACGTGAGTCTCAATGAGAAAATTTTGTTGACTGGTTAAGAAGGTAGCTAGAAGCCTTCTAGAAATAATTCCCCTGGAGTAGTGAGGGACAGAGCCTGGTTTAGGCAGCGGGTGGTGGGAGGGAGCAGAAGAATCAAAATATTGAGACCTAAATGTAAGGCAGTGACTGTCTGGGCACAGAGGAAATTGTGGAAGAAGAGGTGGAGGAAGAGCAGAAAGAAGGTGAAGGACAGCGAGGTCAGGGCGATCGGGGCCGGGTTAGGGTCAGGATGAGAAGTCCCCAGAACATCGTCCAAGGCCTACACGACCATGTCTTTGTCACGGTGTTATTATTCCTTGCCCAAGAGCAGGGGATAATTTTTTTACTTGTATTGTACAACACAGAAAAGAGGAGACTATTTTCTAGTGCAATTAACTCTGTGTATTCACATTTACACTTGGTTCATTGAACATGCTCATGTCTTTGTTGGATGTGGAAAGATTTGCTTTGGCTCAGTGCACTTTGGCCACTGTGTCCTAGTTCTGGGGGGCCATAATGGGTTGAACTTGACATGGAGCATCAGGATGAATCCCTTTGAAGAGCAGTTAGTTGGACTCTACAAGGAAAATTCTGAACCCTTAGTTAACCCATTAGTTTAACTAAGCCAGACATGGTGGCACACACCTGGGATCCCAGTGACTCAGGAGGCTGCGGCAGCAGGGTCCCAATTTTGAGGCTAGCTTTGGCAATTTAGCAAGACTCTGCCTCAAAAAATGAAAAAGAAAAATTATGAAGGGCTGGCGATGTGGCTCAGCAGTAGCGCGCCCCTGGGTAAGGTCCCCAGTGCTGGGAACAGAGAGAAGCTAGGGTACCTCATGGTCCCCTTTGTGAGGAGGCTGACAAGAGTCACAGCTTTCAAAATAATTTCAGGCAAAGACCCTGTTCCTTGTCTCCTGACTTGTGCTCTGGTACAAAACTAAGAACGCAGATGGCACCCATCTTCCTCGTGGAAGGAGAGGCATGGACGTTCCTAACAGGAGCGTGTGCCACCAGGATCTTGCCCTGCAGGGCACACATGCAGGCCTGCTGCGCCATGAGCCGCTCTGAACGCACTCAAAGGCTTTTACCACGGGGACTGACTTTTCAAAGCAACGGGACTTGTTCACTCTCAAGTGTAGCCACATTTCAAGGGCTGAGGCGACTTCAGAATTGGGGAATCCTGACCGTGAGCTTTTATGGGCAGTACACAATGGACAGGAAGCACAAGTGGACCACAGGACTGACGTTTGTTAGGTTTGGGGGATTGAGGGAGCTAGGCTCATAGGGGGCTGGGGGAACCCTGTCTAACACAGAGCTCTGGTAGCCGCTACTCAGTCCAGAAGAAGAGTGGACGATGCACGGGCCACGCCAGGGACGCAGGCTGGCATGCATTCCCGGCTCCGCCACTAGCTGTCTGCAGCATCAGCTTCCTCTGCGTAAGAGGGAGTGGGACGCCTGGTGCCTCCTGCCTTGTTCTGAAGAGGGGAGGCGACAAGGAACACACATGTCACTCTTGCAGCCAGTACCAAGGCAGACAAGCGTCACTTTTAATGATGAGGGAATAAGAACTATAGTCTCAGAGGCCAGGAAAAGGACAGCACTTGAAGATCATCCATGCAAGAAGAGAGAGCACCGGTGAGGACAGCGTGCGTTTCACCTGACCCTCCAGCTGCACCCCTAGTCATCGCTGTGGTCCTCACCCCATCTTATGTCTCCACAGAAGGCAGAGTCTCCAAGGAAATCGGTCCAATGTGCAGGTGGGTGAGAGGATTAATAAATGTCAAAATCACAGAGAAGAAAGGGATGGAACGAACTCTGGTTCCCCAGCCAGCTCTCTCTGCACCAGGGTGGCCTTCGTCATCACCAAGGGGCGGGGGGGTGGTGGCAGGTAAATGCCTCAGCTTCTGTCCTGCCTCTGACTTGCCTTGTGAGGACAAATGAGGGGAAATGTCCACAATGTGCACAGAAGAGCTGTGACTTTTTAAATGGAAGGACATCTTTAAAAATTTTAGGGGCTTCAATTTTCACTTACCACTTGTTCTTATTGATCCAGGATTTCTATAAAGTGACATCCGGCCTCCCCGGGATATTGACCACACCAGCGTGACTGAGCCTGATCACCTCCTAAGTCACCACACAGGTCCTTCCCTGTCTCACTGCTGTAAAACATGCACGTGACCATGAGAGCCTGCAAAGCTCAGCCCCCAACACCTCTAGACTCAGGCCAGTCCACTTTTTGTGTTCAGTTGTGTCTTGACGGTAACTCTGTAGCCCTACCTGGGTGGCATGTCGTGGCTTTGAATCAGTTGCATCTGACATTCTCAGCTCTGCATGGAGCTCTTCCCAGCATGGGGGGGCTTCATCTTGTACTCATTAGCACACCTTTCAGTACAGTATGTGCATGTGTGTGTACACCCTGTGTGTCTACGCACTGTCTCTTTCATTACACCTGGAGGTGCCTGTACCCAGTGGAACGGGGTACATTTCCCTGTTCCTCCCACTTGCAGCTGATACCCCTGGACATTTCATATAAGACTTTGAAAGTGGGGAGAAGAAGGCAGGTTGACTAAGGACCTCAGCATCCAAGGAATGACACAGTGGTACATTTCCTGGGCACTTTTTTCTGCCTCAAGTATTGTAGGCAGACTTAGAGCCAAAGAAACCAGCAACCCAGCAATGTCAATGGGCATGGATATTTCCTCCTGCAAAAAGTTCCTAACGAGCCCCAACAGAAGCCTGCTCTTGAGCCAAAGGAACAGAAAGGGCCAAGGAAACATGCAGAAAATACCCTCCATCAAAATACCACAGAGAAAACTTCACCCCACCCACAGTGCAGTAAGATGGTGGGGAGCCTAGAATTCCACCTCCCCAGGTGTGAGGAAGCACCCACACCCCACAGGGCAGTGCTCACTGCCTGGTGGACACAGAGAACTTCAATCACTGCCCAGTGGCCATGGGGCCAGTCCTCCCCAGGTACTGGTGGTGATATGCAGAGAGCTTGAAGACTCACCCCCACCAAGCAAGGCAACCCCACACTTCCCCTTGCAGGGTGAGACAGTACCCTACTTCCTCTGTTGAGGATGTCAGGGGGCTATTACAACACAGGCTCATAAAAGATCCAGCCCCGTAACCCCAACCCAAAGTGTTCAGCTTTCAATAAGAAACCATTCATCACACCAAGAACCAGACCTCAGACAGAAGAAAACCCAAACCTAGCCCACAGATGCCAAACCAGAGTGACCAATGTGTTCCAAATACCTGAGAAGCAGAAGAAGGAATACAAATGGTCAACAAAGATACGATAAATGCAAATTTAAATTATACTGAGATCTCACTGAGCCCCAGTCAGAATGGCAATTATCAAGAATATAAGTAAAAACGAATGTTGGTGAGGACAAGGGGAAAAGGTCCACTCACACATTGCCAGTGGGACTGCAGATTGGTGCAACAGCTCTGGAAAGCAGGATGGAGATTCTTTACAAAACTAGGAATGGAACCACCATTTGACCCAGCTACCCTACTCCTTGGCATATACACAAAGGACTTAAAATCAGCACACTGCAGCGACACAGCCACATCAGTGTTTACAGCAGCTCAATACACAATGTTTAAGCTATGGAACCAAACTTCGACAGATAAATGGATAAAGAAAATGTGGTACATACGCACAATGGAGTATTACTCAGCCTTAACGAAGAGTGAAATGATGGCATTTGCTAGTAAATGGATGGAACTGGAGACTATCATGATAAGTGAAATAAGCCAATCCTAAAAAATCAAGGGTCAAATTTTTTTCTCTGAAATGAGGAAGCTAACCCACATTAGATGGGGAGAGGGGAAGAAGAGATATTCAGTGGATTAGACAAAGGGGAATGACGGAAAGGGAGGAGGGATAGGAGAAGTCAGTGGAATGAATCCGAAATAATTTTCCTACGTGCTTATGTGAATATCCCACACGAACCCCACCATGAGGTACTTCCATAAGAATGGGGTCCTGGAACAAGACAGTCCACGTTTGTACAATTATATCAAAATGGATTCTATAGCCAAGCATAACTAAAAACAACCAATTGAAAAAATCACTATATATAAAAAAAAAAACACCTGAGGGGGATTTCAAACCAGTCAGGAATAAAATGCTTCAGCGGGTGACCACCAACAGGCTGGAAGACAATGAGGGATACAGAGGCCGTTCCTTCTTCTCACAGGAGAGGGAGAAGAAGGGACCGTGGAGCAGCACACAGCCACAGGACACTCTCGCTCCAAACCAGGGAAAAGAGAGCAACCTAAGCCCCAGGTGAGCGGAAGGAGACTTAAATGCACACAGAAATCAGCAAAACCGACCAGCCTCTAACAAAACTGGAGGGGGGTGGAAGACGGGGATCCCCACCACGAGGAATGGAGAAGTGTCCTGCAGGAGACCACAGACGTAAAGTCACTATGTTTGGCTCTTAAGTGTCCCCCAAGGCCATGCAGGGAAGGGTGACTCCCCGCTGGTGGCACCAGGGCAAACCTTGCAGAGGCAGAGCCTGGAGAAGGAAGCTGGGCCCTGGGGGCAAGCTGTCCCCAGTCCTTTCTGCCTCCCTTTGCTTCCTGGCCACCACAAGGTGAGCACCTTGCCTCCACCCTGTGCTCTCCACCAGGGGTACTGTGCTGTCACAGGCCCAAAGCCAGGGCCAAGTGACTGTGCACTGAAATCTGTGAGAGCAGGAGTCTAAACCAATCTTTGCTCCATTCAAGCTGATTTTCCTGGGTATTTTGTCACAGCCACAGAAAGCTGACTAACACACAGAGGATAATAAGGAAACCCAGGAACCTATGACGGTGACAGTGACAATCAAGCTTTGCCCTCTTCTGTGGCCTGTGGGCCCCATGGCGCCTGGCATGGGCACCCAGCTCTTGGCTGTGCCCTCTGAACTTTCCACCTGTGGCAGCTGCTTGCTGTCCACTCTGCCCAGGACGAGTTGCCTTCCCCTCCTTCCAAGTCCTGGGCCTAGACCCACAGGCTGACCTAGTGGCTGTGTGGCTTCCTGTAGTCAGAACTGCCAAACCCACAGCCAGGTTTCCACACCTGCAAAGACGTGAGGAGGGGCCAGGTCACTCCTGTGCTAGTAGAATCAGGTTTGATGGAACAGAATGAGGGGGAAATAAATACAGAAGAGCCTGAGGGAGACTGAGGAGCAGGTTGTCCCGAGCAACTGGGGGACGGTGGTGCAGACGCAGTGCAGGAGCAAACCCAGAAGCGGCGGCTGGGCTTGGCTGGCTCTGTCCTTTCAAAGGACCCAGCTGTGGTGAGCCGCTTCTGCCGTTTATGCAAATTATGGTCGCCATTACAAGATGGCGCTGGCTCCGCTGTGGTCTGTGACAAACAACTCCTTATTTGGGAGAGTTGGCGCATGACTTTTCATCACCCTATGAGAAAGCTCCACGTGGCTGCTTTGCATTGGGGCTTGAGATGCTTTATTAAGGCTGGGAGGGGCATCCGAGGGGGTAGAAGAATCCGAGGGGAGAAGAAGAACTATCAGGGGCCTGAAATAAACTACTGAAAGAAGATTCCCGAGTGTTGCATCTTCCTTGCGGGCAAGGGGTTGCGACACCCAGCCGAGGTATCTGGGTCACAGCCCCAGGCAGAAACACAAACACACTCATGCGTGATGCAGAGGGGAAATAAAGAATAGAAACACCCAGGAGTGGCCGCCAGCACAGGAGAGCAGACAATCAGAGAATGAATTACGAATCCCAGAAGCGAAACCACTCCTTGCCCAGCACAGCCATTAGCTCAGGTCCCCTGGTGTCCCTGTAAAGAACAAGACCAAGCTCTGCAAAGCATCAGGTTAACACAGGGGCAAGGACGAATGAGCCATGCCTGGGACGCCTGGTGGGTTTCAGAGGTAGCTGGGGCCGTGGGTGACATGGCTGCAAGAGAGGAGGTGACCAGCTCATGAGCACCTCAGTCCAGGCAGCCATCACCGGGCCCTCCACTTGTCTAGTCTCTGCCACCCCCGTTAACCCACTGCCACACCACTACCCAGATCAAAGGCTCAGAGCCCCCTGCCTGGACTCCCACCATGGCCTCTGTCCCTTCCTGCCTTCAGGATGACCTCGGGAACTCTTCTACCCTGCCCCCATGGTGTCCGTCCATTCCCTGACAGGCATCCATGATGGCCTGTCCTTCTATCAGGTCATATCTGACACCCTCCATGCCACACCGTTTGTCCCCAGCCTGCTCCAGTGGAGTGGGTGGCTGATGTCCTGCTGGTTGGTTTGTGTGCTACTGGCCTGAACCACGGATCCCACATCATATTCTCGTGATAAAACATGCAGGAGCTGCCTCAGGGCTGAGCCCTAGAACGCGAGTCTCTGGCCCTGGGAGGAGGCTGCCATGAGACAGAGGTAGAGGGAGAGAACAGGGTCTACTTACTAGTCGGCTGAATTGGGACAGCCCACCCCAGGGACGTTGCTGTCCCAGCCTTAGAACCTGTGAACATGGCCTTGGGAACGGGTCTTTCAGGCTAGCTGAAGCTATCAGGGTGGGCCCTCATCCAACCTGGCCAGGGTCCTGCAGAGAGCAGCAGAGGAAGACTGGAGGGAAGGCCTTGTGCACACAGGTGGAGGTGGCACCCGGGTCCCCAGCAACACAGAGCACGGCAGGGACCAGCCCCTCCTCACAGCCTCTGGAACCAGCCCGGACACTGCTCTAGATTTCTGGGTCAGGGTGAGTGCAAGCTGTGTAGCCTGAAGCCATAACCCCCTGTTGAGCATGTGCCAGAAGGCTCTTCCCTGGGCCTCACGCTGCCCCAGCCCTGGCTGCTGCACTGTCCACCCTGCCAACACTGCCCTCCTGGCCTGCCCCTGGCTCCCTCGGTAGGAGACCCGCCCAGGACTGGAGGACACCTACACAATCCCCACCAACCCAGGTGTGGGCCTGGCCCTGGCCAGCTCTGTGCTGCAAAGGGACAGAAGAGACCCACGGGGACCTCAGTGGAGCTGGAGAGCGAGGCCTGTGGGAGGCTGCAGAGGCCAGAGTGACCTCTCACCTTGTCTCCACCCTGGCTCAGAGGGCTGAGAGCACGGGACTGGGCTCCAGGAGGGGCTGCCTCAGGAGGCGCTGCAAGCTGGGCTCTCCTGGGCCAGGGTTCCTTCCCTGCCAGACGCTCCTGGGAGACCAGCGTCTCTCGAAAGGGAGGAACCGTATCCAGGAAACCACCTTGGCAGGAACCGGAGAGGGATGAGAGTGCTTATCCTAGCAAGTTTTAAAATGCAATGTTAAAAATAGCATGAAAGACAGGTTAATGGAACAGAAAAACCCCAAAACAGACCCAGGTGTATGACAGCACTTAGAGCAAAATTGATTCCTGAAGTCAAAACGGAAAAGGCTGGGTCACAACAACAAGCACCAGTTTGGAAAGAAAAAACAGTGAGCTCCATTATCATACAGCCCACGCCCACAGGGCCAGAAAGGACAAAGTTCCGGTGAGGAATGACACCAGAGTGCGAGAGCCAGCAAGGGTGGTCCTGAGTGCCGACTTTCCATGGGCCCGACTTCTCGGAGGCAGACCTTAGCTAGCGAAGAAACTCTGGGATGTCAAAACACAATAACCCAAACTTCAATCAGCTGGAAAAAAAAATTTCCCACAACATGCAAAGTGCTAATGCCATAGAGAGAGCTTGTTCTAGTTCAGGAGAGAACAGCAGGGTCCTGAGTGGGAGGGACAAGGTCAGGGTGGGTCAAGTGTGGGAGGAGAGCCAGGGCTGCCGTTCTCCACCCTGATGGAGGGAAGCAGGTAGGTGATGCCGGGAGTCTGACCTCGGCTGAGGCTCTGGGTTCACAGGGAGGAGACGTCATTGTCAGGAGCAGGGAGCACAGTGTTGGGAAGCGGGTTGTGAAGAAGGGGAACCTCTGGAATCACTAGCGTGAGCCTCCTCCCCTGGATCCAGGACCGAGACCTGCAGGAGTCAGGAGGGACCAGGCACCAGGACCACCCGGTAAGGACAGCAAACAGTGCCGGCTCAGGACAGCCTTGCTGGACGCTGCGGAGAGCTTCTCTCCAGCTCTCCCAGCTGCCCTGAAGATAGGGAAGCAGTGGGATTTTGTAAAATCAGGGTGCAGAGGAGATCAGAACAAGGTTCCAGAGATGACTGCAGCAGAGGGAAGCCTGGGGTCAGGGTTAAGGGGCCCAAGGTGGCAGGAGGGGCAGGCCCAGGCACGACACGTGGAGCTCCCAGACACGGGGCTGGATTAGACAGGGGAGGAGAGCATCTCTCCTGACATCACAGGTCAGCACGCCGAGGTCCCAGAAATGCCACCAGCGCGGCCTTTCATGATCACCTTGTACTGGGGCGCGTGTGTTTGATATCGACCTTTTGCTAGTGATTGCCTTATTGATTTGTCATTTTCCCCCCCAAACAGACACAATTGTGTCCCCTTATGGAAGCTTCCTGAGTTACCGGCACCCAGGGCACCAGGGCGTCTGGTCTGCCACGGCCACCTACCAATCAGGGGCAGAGGACGGTCTTCCAGGCTGGCCTGGGGGAAGCAGTGCCAGCACTCTGCCTCAGCAAACGGGCCAGCCCTATTTGTTGAACCGTGTTCCACTTTCCAATAGGACCTCTGAATTCACTTATCAGCAAAAACCAAAGCCTTTGAAAACAAGTTTTCCTTTGAAAAGACTGAATACTCCAAGCTTGTTTGACTGTGGTTAATAATCTGAGGCCAGGTCCACATCCAGCCAATACACAGGACTTCTTAATCATGCAGTAAAATACAAACACAACCCATGTATTCAGACAAGATGTATTTGTACTCACATTCCTTTACAATGGTCAAAATAACTTGATCCAAAAAAAAAAAGAATCAAAGACGACATGTTTCAAATAAAGTAGCCAACATTTCAGTATTTGCTTCTTTATTTGAGACACAGCTCAAAACTTGGCAAACCTTTATTCAGTCATGTCTCAGGAACCCAGCTGGGTTCACGTGAGATCCCAGTATTTCTCAATTCACCAAATAGACCTTTGCTTGTTCATAAAATTGGAGAGGGAGCAGGTGCAACAGGTCAAAGACCGACCGAACCTCCAGATCCTTCATTCGCATGTGTGTCTGTGTGCAGGTGCGTGTCTGTGTGCAGGTGCATGCCTGTGTGGGCGAGAAAGTCAGCATTTGACAGCTGCCAGGATTTCCAGGAAGACGCAGCCCACAAGGGTGTTTTCCTGAACGTGGCAGAAATCCCCGACGTGTGGACAGAACTCGACTGGGCCCAGGGCCAGTGGACTTGGAGGAGCTGGCAGCATTCTTCTGCAAAGGACCAGATGGCAAATATTTCAGTGGCCACTGAGCCAGATCATGACCACTCTACTCCGTCATAGTTGAAGAAAATGGCCACAGAGAGCATGGGAGTGAACAACGTGGCTGGGTTCTCACAATGCTTTCTTTATCAACCGTGAAGTTTAATTTCATGTAATTTTTATGTGTCATAAAACATCCTTCTAATTTTTTTCTAACCTCTTAAAAATGTAAAAGATCATTCTCGGGTCATAGAATACACAGGGCAGGTGAGGGGCTGTGGTTGGGCGGTGCTTCGTGTCAACAAAGCGTGATGACTTCAGAGATGGAACAGAAGAGCCCTAGCCGGCTGTGGAAGCCATCCCAGATGGCCGGGAGGAGGGTCCCCGGGCCTTCTGTGCAGCAGGTGCTGGGCCAGAGGTCCAGCCTCTCTGGACACCTTCTTAGGCTCCAGTGGTGGAGAGTCATGCTCTTAGGTTTCGGGCCCATTCTCCTCTCTTCTCCAAATGCCACATGGGCAGAATGCATGGAAGGTCCCATATCAGGAGACAGATCCATGCCTGTCTCACGGGGCGAGGTTCTGCACCCATACCCTGTTGAATCTGCCCCATTTTAAGCCAGTCTCTGAACAGCAGGTGCTTGCTGGTGTCTATAAGTAGCCCCTTGGATCTTGTATGATTTTCTTCCACTCTAAAGCTCGGGCAAGGGGCTGGTTTGGGCAAGCTGGGGCTGGGGCTGGGGGGCACCTGGAGAGCTGTAGTTCACGATGTTCACTGCATCATGATCTGTGGTGGAAAAACACCAGCGCCCAGGTGCCCACCTGTCGGAAAACGACACCCACACAGGACTCTGTCCTACCTCTGTTTAAAAGACCACAGCACATTGTTCTGATGTGGAAAAAGCATCACAGCTTATAATTACACAAACCTTCTTAAAATCTGATTATCTGTGAAAGAAAGACCACTGCAGGGACAGGCCCCTGTGCGGGGAGGAGAATGCGGTTGGGGGTCTGTCAGCCGACTTTGGCCTTCTCTATCGTGCCTGCAGCTTTTACTAGGACAATATGTTCAAATAATAATTAAAACAAGCAACACGGGGGAGAGTCGTGTGATCGCAGCCACGGACAGCAGACCTGGTCCTCCGGAGTGGACCCTGCACTCCCGCCCGCAGGGCTCACGGGTCCCACCACCTCTCCGTCGCTGCTCCCTGCTCCTCAGCTCCTCTGGTGCACTGGAACCAGGAGCCGACGGCAGCCCCGAGGGCATCTCCCCATCCTCAGAAGGCACCCTCTCCAGGGGTCTTGCCAGAGAGTGTGTAAACCTTTAAAAAGGAAACTGGGAGGAAGCCTCGAGGACGGTTCCTTCTTAGAAGCTCTAGCGATCTGAGCAACATCACACGGAAACATGACAGAACGCCTTTGAAACAGCCGTGGGTGCTCTCATGGCCACCGGCTGACCATGAGGACCTGCACCGAGCCCAACCTCCTGGACCCTGCTGCACCGAGCTGCTGTGGGGCCACCTCACTGCACAGCTGCAGCGGACACGCTCTCTGTTGGCTCCCTCTGCTCATCGGTTCAGCCCTGGCCTTGAGGAAGCAGTGCGCGAGCTGCCCCCGACCAGGTATTCTGACACTGTCACATGGCCGTTCCCATACGTTCCTCCACCTGCAAGGACACTGCTGTTGTCAGGAAAGACCAAAGACTCACATTTCACACATGCAGAGCCACTAAATAGTCTTGTTTGGAAAGTGGTGGTGGGGTGAATGTAAATAGCAAGAAAACCAAATCAGAGAGCTATCAGAAAAAATCAGAAAACACCAGCCACAAACCAGGAAGAAAAAAGCAATTTGCACTTTGGGGATGATGAAGGAGCTATAGGGAGTGTCTCAGAGAGTCCAGCGGATCATCCTGAATCCCAGTGCTGTTCCCACTGAACCACACTGACTCTTCCCAAGGCCACGTGGGACCTGGAGACTCAGATCCCAAAGGGAAGGAGAGGCGGGACCGTGTTCAGAGCAGCACAGTAGTGAGCCAGGCTGGGGGACAGTCAGCCAGGAGGTCAGATGAGGAAGCAGGGAGGGGTGGCGGGGATGGGGGCGGCGGGCAG